>NC_058084.1:303321639-303624139 GCF_014858855.1 Bufo gargarizans
TCTGGGCTGCAGAGAGCCTTTATAGTGGTGTAGATGTAGAACACTGTGCCTTGCAGTAACATGCATAGGGAATCTGCTTTGGTAGTGAAATACTGTGAGTCCCTATAACATGCAGATGACCGGTGTCGCTCTTAGAATCACTGCACACTTCACTTATTTGGGCAGTCATGGGGCCAAAACTGACCAAATAACTCAAGTATGAACTCATCCTTACAGGTCGATGTTAGCGCTGAGAAGAAGCACACTCCTTTTACACCGTCATCAGCTGATTCCACATAGATGTCTACAGAACCTGTTCTATTAAACGCGTATAGAAGTAGAGCCCCCCCCCCCCCCCCCGAGGGTGGAGAGGGTGTCAGCAGTAAGTTTGTGTTGACGTCACTGATTATTTTGTCCTTCCTCTGATCCGTCAGAACAATAACCTCCAAAAAACGGATCCGGTCTGTGGAGCATCCGCCTTCACTCGGTCAGCATTTGGTCGGTAATCAATCAGTGATGCTAATGCAAAGAAAAAAAAAAATGGAGTGGATCCAAAACAGAAATGAGTCAACCATTCAAGTACCGCTGGGTTGCTGGTCAAGAAATGACTTCTAGATGACACCGGGAGCTCGGGCTTCTCGCTGCAACCCCTACTGCCACGGCCCCTTACTCTGCTGCAACATTTAGGCCTCTGCCATTCCCATGTGCAGGGCCTGGCACTTTTCTGTATGACATACTGTTAGATCAAATAAATCAAAAGGAAATGAATACACAAAACGGGCTGTAATTTTCTCACTTCACCACACAACGGCAAATACTCATGGAGCTTTGAAATTTTTTTTTTTTACTTCTCTATTAGCTTTTGTTAATAAGAACTGCAGCTTTTTCACATCTGTGTTTTTGTTTTTGTTTTTTTTTCCCCCTCAAATAGCTTGGTTTTCTTTCTCTTTTCAGGGACTCTTGCAAGCTTGCAATGAGTTGTGTGCCAATTACCTTTTTCAACCAGACAAACAATATGATGTAAGCTATGATACAGGAGACAAGACCATCCAGTGTGGCAGACATGTGGATGCTTTTAAACTTTGGCTCATGTGGAAAGCAAAGGTAAGTTATCTTTAAGGCCTCTTTCACACGACTGTATGGCTTTTTCAGTATTTTGCGGTCTGTTTTTTTTCACGAATCCGTTGTTCCGTTTTTTGTTTCCGTTGTGTTTCCCTTTCTGTTCTGTTTTGCCGTTCCGTTTTTCCGTATGGCATATACAGTATACAGTAATTGCATAGAAAAAATTGGGCTGGGCATAACATTTTCAATAGATGGTTCCGCAAAAACGGAACGGATACGGAAGACATACGGTCCGTATGTGTTCCCTTTTTTTTTTTTTTTGCGGACCCATTGACTTTAATGGAGCCACGGAATATGGTTTGCGGGCAATAATAGGACATGTTCTATCTTTCAACGAAACGGAAAAAACTGAAATACGGAAACGGAATGCATATGGAGTAAATTTTTTTTTTTTTTTTGCGGAACCATTGAAATGAATGGTTCCGAATACGGAACGCAAAAACGTCCCGTAAATGGAAAAGAAACCCACTGTAGTGTGAAAGAGGCCTTAAAGAAAGACTAGCTCTCTATTGACATGTAACCTGAGGGTTGCAGCATAGAAGGCCTAGTTCGCAGGAAAGTCTGTTATGTATGATGTAAAACCATTGGTATGTGTGTAAATTATAATCTTTCACAAAGATGTTGTATTATAGAGCAGTGGTGGCTAACCTCTGGCACTCCAGCCAGTTGCGTAGCGTGGGTTGCCAGCACCTAGGGTAAGCCAAGTATTGCGCCCCCCCCAACCTGTGACCACGCCCAGTTTTTTTTTTTTTTTTACAGATAATGTAGTAGCTATCACCTGCAGTCCTATGTAAAACCACAGATAACACGGTGATAACTCTGTGTACAGATAATGTAGTAGAATGTACCAGAATTCAGAACACGCACAGTGTGACCTGAAGTCTGGGGCCAGGCTGCTACAGTGTGGGCCAAATTCTATATCCACCCTCCCATCACTACAGAACATACAGGGTAATACAGCGCACATACCTCTTACATCCAGTAATGTCTCCTTTTAAGGTCTCCTCAACTTCTCCTTTCAGACCAGACCACAATTTTTCAGCCATTTCTTGTCTCTGCAGTTTGACAAAAAAAAAAAACCTTGGCTTGCTACTTTTGCATCATCCTCCCATCTTCTGGACAAATCATCCTACCTTCCCCAATACTCTGCCTGCAGTGCTCCCCAATATTATACTTTAGAAACAGATAAACCCCCTGGTAATAGTAGCACCGTGCAGATAGTGCCCTTTAATAATTATTGGCACACGGTGCCCTAAAATTACTGCACCCAGCAAATAGTGCCCCTGACACTAATAGTGTAAACATAACGTCCCCCAAAAATAATTGTGGTAAGCTGATACTGTACCAAGGTGCCCCCACAGTAATGGTGCTCCCAAAAGTCCCACCAATAGAAATAATTCTCTGCTAGAGCACACATGGTAGTAATAGTGCTCCTATAGTGCCCCCAACATGTCACCACTGTGCCCAAGAAGTAATAATGCTCCCATAGTGCCCATACTAGTAGTAATGTTTCCCCTAGCAACCAGTAATAATAAAGCCCACCATAATGCCCCCCAGTAGTAATAATTTTCCTTATAATGTGACAGTGCAAAAAAATACCCTCTTTTAATGCCCCAGTTGAGCTAATGTCTCCATAGTGCCCCCATAATATGCCAGTATAAAATACCCTCATAGTGCCCACCAATAATGTGCCAGTAAGAAGTTCCCCAATAATGTGCCAGTAAAAAGTTCCCCCACAGTGCCCCCCTATCATGTGCCAGTGAGAAGTGCCTCCCATAGATGCCCGTCCCCATCATGTGCTAGTATTGTACAAAAAATAAACACTTATACTTACCTCCATGGCAGCAATGAGATGCAGGCCTCTTCCGGCCTGTGTCCTGCGCTGTATGGCTGTCTCAGGCAGCGTGATGACGTCATTGTGCTGCCTGTATCGGCCTCTGATAGGCTGCAGGCAATGGGGAAGGGAGATGCCTCTCTGTCCTTTGCCCGCAGCACATCCATCTGTATCGTTGTCCTGAGGACGGCGATACAAATGACACTGGGGGTGAGTTCTTCCACAATGGAAGTGCTAATCTCCCTGTGACCTGCTGCCACCCCCACACTTGTGAGCAGGGCCGTGCCGGCTGGGGCGATCCTCACTTTGCCTAATTGGCGGTGCGGCCCTGCTTGCACCCCCTAAAATTTGTGCCCAGGACAACTGTCCCCCCCCCCCCCCCCCTACGCCACTGACTCCAACTGTGCGGTGAAAATAAGACTCCCAGCAAGCTCCATTCATTTCTCTGGAAATGTGAGAACAGTCAAAGAAGTCTACATCTTGGGATTTGTAGTTTTAACACAGCTGGAATGCCGGAAGTTGTCAATCACAGGTATAGAGTATGCATTAGCCCAATATCCCTGTAAGATTCCGGCCCACGTAGATTCTGCTGGTAAGGTTTAAAAAAACTTAATAAATGTGTGTGTAATATATAAATATATTATTTATTAGAGGGATAACTTATATTTTTTTCTATAGGGAACACATGGCTTTGAGCTACAAATTGACAGCTGTCTGGAAAATGCAGAATACCTGTACAAGAAGCTAAAATCTAGAAATAACTTTGAATTGGTCTTCCAGGATGAAGTAAGTATTAGCCAATCAACCCAAGCTAAGATCATAAAATGGCAATTCAGAGTTTAGCTACAAATTCTCCTGAAAGTTTTTTTTTTTTTTTCCAGCCATCTGCATAGGAGGAAGAAAATAAAAGTGCACACTTATGATCCTGTATGAATAAGGGAACTTAGCACCTATAGAACTTCATGGGAAAACTTGAGTCTGACCCCTGCTTTTGACTATGCTCCCATTCTATTTATTAAACCCAAAAATATTAACCATCTATCACAATTACAACATCAATGTTACTGTTGACAAATAATAAATTACCTGCTAGAATTTGGGCTAAAAAAATAATGCAAACCAAATTTACCAGGCGTTTCGGATAATTGACTAAAGGAAGACCGTTTAATGTGCCATATTGATTTGTGGCAATGCCTAGACTGTACATTTATCAGTAGTGATGTCCCGAACTATTCGCCGGCGAACATATACGATGTTCGGTCCGCCCCCTATACATCATCATGTATCTTTGACCCTGTACCTCAGTGTGTGTGTGTGTATATGTGTGTGTATATGTATGTATGTATATATATATATATATATATATATATATATATATATATATATATATATATATTATAATATAGCAGTTGCCTGGCTGCCCATGTGTGAGAGGCTGCAGGCTCAGTCACAGTACTGTGTGCACACCATTCATACAGGGTGTCACAGACAGTACCTTGCAGATAAAAACAAAAAATTCTATGTAATATTTTTCTGTGATATAATCCCAGTTGCAAGCCAGTGTGTGTCTGGCCCCAGACTGTACTGTGGCCACTGGCTAGGCCTCCACTCATACCGTTACAGGGTATCACTCACTCACAAATACCTTGCAGATAAAAATAAATAAATCTATTTAATATTTTTCTGTGATATAATCCCAGTTGCAAGCCAGTGTGTGTCAGGCCCACACAGACGGTACTGTGCCCACTGCCCACCACTTATATATGGTTGCAGAGTACCTTGCACGCATAGTACCACCCATCTAAAAAAATGACAGGCAGAGGCTGGCCACCCCGCAGGGGTCGTCGTCAGCGTGGTCGTGGTGCTGATATAATCCCAGTTGCAAACCAGTGTGTGTCAGGCGCTCGCAGACTGTACTGCGCCCACTGCCCACCACTTGTATAGGGTTGCACAGTACCTTCCACGCATAGTACCACTTATCTAAAAAAAAAAAATGACAGGCAGCTTTTACCATACTAGCTGGTGGAGTCTGAGGCCGTCAAAAAATGTCGCTATTGGGACACCACAGTGGAAGGTACCAGGACAAAGTTTAAAAAAAAAAAAGGCAATCCCAAACCTCTACTCAGTGATTGAAAAGGAAGTCATGGCATCTCTGGCATACAGTGTTGGGGCACTGGAGCGTGCCCTGAAAAGAGTGCTGGATCATGCTGTAGATGAGCGTGAAGAGGAAGAGTTGTGGTCACCATCACCAGAAACAGCCTTGTCATCATTGCTTGACAGACCTGCGGCAACGCTGCAAGAGGAGTATGAGGAAGAGGAGTCAGAGGAGAAATGTGGCTTTGAGGAGGATGAAGACCAACCACAGCAGGCATCCCAAGGTGCTCGTTGTTGTCACCTATCTGGGACCCGTGGTGTTGGACGTGGCTGGGGGGGAAGAACAGACCGTCAATGACATCATTGAGGAGGAGGAACGGGAAATGAGTAGCTCGGCATCCAACCTTATGCAAATGGGGTCTTTCATGCTGTCATGTCCGTTGAGGGACCCTCGTATAAAAAGGATGAAGGAGAACGACCTATACTGGGTGGCCATGCTACTAGACCCCCGGTATAAGCAGAAAGTGGCGGAAATGATACCAAATTACCGACTGTCAGAAAGGATGCAGCAGTTCAAAACCAAACTTTAAAAATATGCTTTACACAGCTTATAAGGGGGATGTCACAGCACAACGGGAATCTAACTGGGGAAGAGGTGAAAGTAATCCTCCTACCACGGCGGCAAGGACAGGACGCTTTGATGGAGGACATGCAGAGCTTTTTCAGTCCTACATATCGCCACAGCCCTTCGGGATCCAGCCTTAGAGAGCGACTCGACCGACAGGGAGCAGACTACCTCGCCTTAACGGCAGATATCGAAACTCTGAGGAGCGATGAACCCCTTGACTACTGGGTGTGCAGGTTTGACCTGTGGCCTGAGCTATCCCAGTTTGCGATAGAACTTCTGGCCTGCCCCGATTCAAGTGTCCTGTCAGAAAGGACCTTCAGTGCAGCAGGAGGCATTGTCGCTGACAAAAGAAGTCGCCTTGGTCAAAAAAAGTGTTGATTACCTCACCTTCATTAAGTTGAATGAGGCATGGATCCCGAAGGGACTGACAGTGGGGGATACGTTTGACTAACAAAAGGCCTGATGACATGCCTTGGCCTCAAAATGGTCCCCACACTGCTGTATTTTATGTCTGCATACCGGATGACTTTCATGAATTCTCCGCCACCAACTAGGGTTCAAGCCGCAATATTTTAGTCACCTTTCTGCCTGGAAAACAACAATTTTTCTGGCGGCTGGCAGCTGCAACAATACAAAATTTTTCAGGCATGTGTACATGCCTAATTTTTCTGGCCTCTCTGGTGCTGCAGTGTGGCTGCAAAAACAAAACAAAAAAAGGCACATACATGTGTCAATTCCCCTTCATGATCGGTACCTTGTTGTGGTGAAAGGGCTTGCGTATCACAATGAAGCGATCATAACCTCTGAGTGTGTTGGCAATGTTGCCACACCCCAGATAAGGCCGTTGCTTCATTATGATCAGACTATAAAAGCGATCGGCTGGATAATTTTTTATAGAAAAAAACATACATTTTTTATTTTTATTTTTTGCCCAAGTTGTATGGGTTTTTAATACATATAATAAAAAAAAATCATAAAGTCTCTTAATAGTTTATTAGAAATAATGCAGACAATTACAAAAAATCCCCATCAATTCCAATACAAAGCAAGTACAGAGCTCAGTACTAAATTATTTCAGGATGTCGTAATGGTTCGTTAATTCGACAATGGTTAAACAATTCGACACACGTCCCTGATGGGGGACGTAACAGGGATTAAACTGATAGGAATAGTACTAGTTAAGACACCACTCATATAGGGTGTCACAGCACATTGCTCCGTGCACGCGCAGTGCCCCAACTTGGGAGTAAGAGGACCGACCAAGCTGCTTTTTCCATCTCCTGGTTTCTAAAATCAATTCAGTTTGGTGTATCAGTTTGGTCTGTCACTGTGAAGGCAGTCTAAGGTACCCGGTCCAAAAAATTTTTTTACAAGGCAATCCCACCCTGATATGGGACGTAACAGGGATTAAACTGATGAGAAGAGAACTACAGAAAATACCACTCATATCGGGTGTGACAGTAAATTGCACGGCACAGTGACCGTGGATTCAAACAAAGGGAGGGAGCCAGCGTTTTTTTTAACCATCTGCCCGTTCGAAAAATCAATTCAATTCACCTTTCCAGGACCCTTGGTGTTGTACGTGGCTGGGTGGAGGAATAAACCTTCAATGACATCAACGGGACATGGCTAGCTTGGTATCCAACCCTGTGCAAATGGGAAGTTTGCTGTTGGGCAAATGGACTGTTTGCGGTGCATTTAAAGGGGAGTTTGGTCTGTCAATGTCTGTGAAGCGGGCGTAACCCTTACACTACCTGATCGATACAACATCATACCTGATCGTATACACACACTGGATGTTTTAAACCACATTTTTGAAAAAAAAAAATTAGGATTGTTAGGTGATTTATGCCCTTTATGGATTAAAATCCAACTCTGTGTCAACTATGTAATTTTCCATGGGAGTTCTGCCATGGATCCCCCTCCGGCATGCCACAGTCCAGGTGTTAGTCCCCTTGAAACAACTTTTCCATCACTACTGTGGCTAGAAAGAGTCCCTGTGGGTTTTAAAATTCGCCTGCCTATTGAAGTCAATGGCGGTTCGCCCGTTCGCGAACATACAGTATTGGAACTAAGTTTTATGTGAATCGACTTCGGATGTGGATGTAGCAACTGAAAACTCCTGCTTTTCAATGCTGAATGAGTGGCAGATTGTAGCCATGTGAACATACCCGGAAAGTGCTCTGGGTGTTTTTTTTTTTTTTAACTGTAGACAGTTTTTTTCCAGTGACTTGTATGTGTTGCAATACTTTAGATCTATGACACACTACATGATTTAACTTTTTAACTTTTTTTTTTTTCAGCCAGAGCATACCAATGTTTGTTTTTGGTATCTACCACCCAGTCTGAAGGACATGCCAAGAGACAAAGAATGGAATACAAAACTGCATAAGGTAAAATAAGTTTGAGGGACACTACCATAATCAATTATAAACTGGTCTCAATGCATTGTAGTGTCATCTTCCTATATTATAATCTTTCATGCATCAGTTCTGGCACAGTTATGTTTCCAATATGTGGAAGTATCCTTACAAAGTATTTGTCGCCACCATGATCAATTGTTATCTGGTACAGACTCCCTTTATTAATTTTAACTTATTTATTAGTAGTGATCGAGCACCTTAGTGCTCGGGTGCTCTGGCCGAACACATCAGGATGCTTGGGTGCGCTACCGAGCACCCGGGTATAATGTAAGTCAATGGGAGGACCCGAGCATTAAACCAGTCACCCCCTGCTCTGAAGAGGGGAGGGTACCTGGTTCATATGAAAAGATCAGAAATTGATGGAAATGCCTGTATGCATCTTGGACTCCCATGACGCTGCTGGGAGCGATGTTGTCTGAGTAGTATGTCGCTTTTACAGACTGACAATAATGCGCACAAAACCAAAGATAAAATTGTTAGGAAACATTCTTTCCTTTATATTTACTTGTATATAAAGTGCACGTTCAGCCAAAACGTTTGTTGATTTTCGAAACTGGGGACATGATTAAGAGGGAAGGCCGGTGGCATCCGTATTGTACTGCTAGAGAGGAAATTCTTGGACCGGCGCAAGATGAACCACAGCCAAAGCATTTGTTGCCACGAATGTTTTCATCAACAATGAAAGTCACAGGTTTGAAGACTATCTGGCGGCGTTATTCCCATTACCTGCTGAGCATTTTCTGGGAAAACAAACTCTTTGCGTTCCAGGGGGAGTATATGGTTGCAAAGCTGAAATTTAAACTAATTGACGGAATGGCACCACCAGGAGTGGAGCCTGCTGCTTAATTTTACTACGCACGGTAAACCTCACCAGTCCCAGACACGGAAAGGATTGACAGATTGATACCTCTTTCTCGATTCTGTAAGTGGTGGTGCATGGCAGTTGTGAGCGGGTGGATTGAGACTATTTGTGTGGTTCATTCCGATAACCAACGATACTCCTCGTTGCTAAGTAGTTATGTGACCTCCGGTGGTGAGGATTGTGTTGACCAGACTCTTGAATAGTGAGACTGGACTTGTAGGTGAGGTCCTGCTGGTGAGCTGACCCCCTGAAACATAATGTGCAAGGGCCTGCTGCCGCTTTGTTTACTCTAGATAACTTCTGGGTAATGGCACGTCCCCGTGATGTCGACGATCCATTTGGATGTCTGCCCTATAAACTTTAGATTTTTTATTTATTTTATTTTTTATGCGCCTACCACAGGTAACGGGGAATCAAGGTTCGCTTCCGGAGAGGGAGCCTGAGCTACGGCTACCACTTTCAAGAAAGGCAGGCGGGGGAGCGTAAATTACCCACTCATGACTCTGGGAGGTAGTGACGAAAAATAACAATACAGGACTCTTAAGAGGAGTACTAAAAAAATTGGAATGAGTACTAAAAAATTACAGGGAATGTCATAGGTATTTAGGATGAGGAAACGTTATACAGGAGAGGTACCACAGGTAATGACACTGTTCGCAGCGTCTACAGCAAAGGTACACTGTATCTCATAGGTATACGAGGGCCTGCTGGTGAGCTGACCCTCTAAAAAGATTTTTTTTATTCCGCATACTTTACACAGCACATGTGGCATGGATAATTTAACTGTCCGCAGCGGACACAATCTACGGAAAAAGTAGCATTGATGGCCTGCTGGTGACCCTCAAAAACATTAGGGGTGAGGGTCTGCTGATGAGCTGACAATCTAAAACATTATAGGTGAGGGTGTGCGGGTGAGAGGACCCTGTGTAAAAAAAAAAAAAAAAATATATATATATATATATATATATATATATATATATATATATATATATATATATATATGTGTGCGATGAATATACATGTTGAGGAGGAGAAAAGGAAGATTCAACCAAATACCTTTTTTGTGGTGAAGGGGTGCACGGGAATACAGAATATTCAGCACACTATAAACACATTTAAAGTGCCTTTATGTTCATCCGCTTTCCTCTGGTGGAGTCGAAGTCAGGGGCAATCCAGGCCTTGTTCATTTTTATAAGGGTCAACCTGTCAGCATTTTCAGTTGACAGGCGGATATGCTTATGTTATAATAGCACCAGCAGAACTAAATACCCGCTCAGACAAAACGCTGGCGGTAGTGCAGGCCAGCACCTCCAAGGCGTAGAGCGGCAGTTCGTGCCACGTGCCCAGCTTGGTCTGCTACATACTCCTTCACCATCTTCCAAAACATTTCCCTCCTTGTGACACTAGGCCGTGCATCAGGGTGAGGGTGCTGGCGGGGTGTCATGAAACTGTCCCAGGCCTTGCAGAGTGTTGCCCTGCCTCTGTTAGAACTGCTGTGTGTTACCCTTTTCTCCCCTCCTCTGTTGCCCAAGGAAGTACGGACTCTGCCGCCAGTGTTGTCAGATGGAAATTTTTGGAGCAATTTTTCAACAAGGGCCTTCTGGTATTGCACAGTTTTGCTCATCCTCTCCACCTGAGGAATGAGATGAGAAGTTATTTTTGTAGCAGGGGTCAAGAAGGGTGAACACGCAGTAATCTGTGTTGTCTAAAATGCGTATAACGCGCGGGTCGCGGGCAAGGCAGCCTAACATGAAGTCAGCAATGTGTGCCAGAGTACCAACAGGCAAGACTTCGCTGTCATCATCAGGAGGATGCCGGTCCATATCCTCATCCTCTTCCTCTTCCGCCCACCCATGCTGAACAGATTAAATTATCTCCTGCTCCTCCTCCTGCTCTTCATCGTACAATTTGCGCTGAGAAGACGGACGGAGGATGGTCTAGCTATCACCCCGTGTGATGTCTTTTTCCCTCATTTCCACCTCTTCCACATGCAAAGAGTCGGCCTTAATTGTGAGCAGCGAGCGTTTGAGTAGACACAGAAGTGGGATGGTGACGCTGATAATAGCATTATTGCCACTCACCATCTGTGTTGATTCAGGTCAGACATCCATGCCCACTCCTCGCTTCTGATTACTGGAAGCTGACTGGAAATGCGGCGACCATGTAGCAGTTGGTATTTCACAACTGCCCTCTGCTGCTCACAAAGCCTGGCCAACATGTGGAATGTGGAGTTCCAGCATGTGCTGACACCACACAACAGCCAGTGAGCTGGCAATTTCAAGTGCTGCTGCAGCATTGACAGACCGGCTGAAGCTGTCGATGACTTGCGGAAATGTGCACACACACTGTGCACCTTCACCAGTAGCTCAAGCAAATTGGGGTAGGTTTTGAGACATGGGCTAGGCATGGGATGTGTCTGAGCTTGCCAAGCTTCAAATCCGCCACCAAGTTACGGCTCAGTCTGGTCTCTCATCCCTTGTAACAGCTCTGCGGAGGTGTACTGTTTGTCCCCTAAGCATATTGGCTTCAGCATGGGCTGTTGACGCTTCCCCACTGCAGTGCTATGCTGCTTCCAGCTACCGGCTGATGGCTGACTGATGCTGCACGCGGATCATTCAGAGGTGGAGGAGAAGTGGGGGTTGGAGCCACTAATGTAGGTTCTGGCAGAAACCCTGATCGACATAGGGCCTGCAATTCTTGGTGTCGGTAGCACCTGTGCAATCCCAGGGTACAACTGGCTCCCAGCCTCCACAACGTTCACCCAGTGTGCCGTCAGGAAAATGTAGTGTCCCTGCCCAAATGCACTTGTCTATGTGTCCCTGGTTAAGTGGACCTTCCCAGTAACTGTGTTGGTCAGGGCACGTGTGACATTTTGGGACACATGTTGGTGTAAGGCGGGCACGGCACACCTGGTGCTTAACCGACTGGAAGCATTATCTGCTGCAATCCAACCGACCACCTGTTCCCACTTGTCTGACTTCAAGAGTTTTGTCCTGCGACGCCGTGCAAACTGGGACATGAAGCTAGGTATTGTGGATGACTGTTCTTCTTGTGCTCTGGCAGCAGGCACAGTTTCCAAGCGCCCAGGGCCATGGCCTCTGCTTGAACAATCAGCATCACGGCCACTTCCCCGTCCCTTAATGCTCGCCTTCTTCATATTAAATGTTAAATGCACGTGCACGTTTGACACACAAGATGTGTCGTGGATGTCACAGTCCACAGCAAGCACAGTATATGGAAAAAGGAAAATAGATTTGACTTATATTTTTTTTCTATCTCTGGCCCTGACACACACAAGATATTGCACAGATGTCACAAGTCACTGCAGACACCCTCTATAGAAAAAGTAAGGAAAAGTATGGGGGAAAAAAATATGGCTAAATTATATTGCTGCCATCACACACAATTGTCATTAGAAGGACTTTTGGGTCTTTGAAATGTTTTTCAACTAATTGGATTGCGATCACACTCCCTACAATATCTGTCCCTTCCTAAGTGCAGCTCTCCCTGAATAATAACGAGCCGAACACGCGTCATCTTGTGCTATATAGCACTCGATCACGTGTTTCGGCCAGCCAATCACTGTAATGCCATTAACCAACAAGGCTATGGCAGTACTTACCTGCACGTTTATTGGCATAGCAGCCAATAAACGTGCAGGGAGATGATAAGAACCCTTTTTTTGTCACTGTACAATGCAATGTAATACAATGTACAATACAAGGAAATGTTGTTTGGAGCAATCCTAGATGCCATGGACAGAGGAACAAGAACTGACACTTAAACTAAAGCATTACACTAGAGAAAAAAATATAAAAAATTGCACTAGAAGGCATTACTATTCACAGTTCAGTGTGTGTGTGTGTGTGTGTGTGTGTGTATATATATATATATATATATGTGTGTATATATATATGTGTGTATATATATATATATATATATATATATATATATGTATGTGTGTGTGTGTGTGTGTGTGTGTGTGTGTGTGTATGTATGTGTGTGTATATATATATATATATATATATATATATATATATATATATATATATATATATATATATATATATATATAAAATCTATATATCTCTAGCAAGAGCAAAAGTAGGAAGTGCTTGTGAGTATATATACACACTGATTCAGACACCACTACAGACAAGAGAAGGTTCGAACCTGGCGCCCGAGCACATGCGGTACTTGGCCGACTTCCACCATGTGCCGAGCTTGGCGATGCTTGAGCCGAACAGCAGTTAGGCCGAGCATGCTTGCTCAACACTATTATTTATAGGAAATAAATGTATAATTTACTACACTGACCCATAGGGACTATAGGTATAGATTAGAGTTGAGCAGACACCTGGATGTTCAGGTTCGGCGGAACTTCACAAAAAAGTTTGAGTTCGGGACCCAAACTTGACCCCAAACCCCATTGAAGTCAATGGGGACCCGAACTTTTGAGCACTAAAATGGCTCCAAAAATGTCACGGAAAGGGCTGCAAATGGCAGCAAAATGTGGTTAAGAGCATGACAAGTGCTCTGCAAACAAATGACTTCAAATAATATAAAATACATAAAAATTAAAACATATCTTGATCTAGGAGGACGAGGTCCATATGGAGTAGGAGGTTGACGAGGCAGTGGATGTGGCGGTATAGGTGGAAGCGGCGGTGGAGGAGGAGGTAGCCTACACTGCTTTTTTTTTTTTTTTTTTTTTTTTTTTTATATTTTTTTTTTTACATTTTGGTACACCCCAAAACATTGGGAAATATGGTAACCCCCTCCAGTCGTGCTAAACACACACATTCAGACAATACACTGGCTGCAAGGCAGGCCAGGACCTCCAAGGCGTAAAGGGCAAGCTCAGGCCATGTGCCTAATTTGGAGACCTAGAAGTTGCAGGTGGCAGAACGATCAGTCAGTTCGTGTAGGCGTGCGCAAACATACTGCCCCACCATGTCGCAAGTCCCCGTGACGTCAACTTTCGATGTTCTTTTCTGTGGCTACCATGTTGATCACGGTTAGCGGCTAATCAGGGTTCCACCCCGGAGAGGGAGTGTGAGAAATAGAGACCACATTCAAGGGAGATAAATGGATAACCTTTTTTTTTTTTTTTTTTTTTTTTATCGAGCGCAAATGTGGGACAACTTGTTAAAATTTAAGCATTAAATAAAAGGAGGTGGCACGCATCAATTAAAGAAGAATTTCAGAAATTTTATTCCCCGTCACCTATGCAGAGCAGGGGTTTATTCACGTCCAAAATTGTAAAATGTCAACCCAAGAATGTAACAGAAAAATTAGTGAAATTTATTAAGCTGTCAACTAGGTAGAGGAGGGGTATATTACACCCAAAAATTGGTGAATTTCACCCAAAAATGTAACAGAAAAATTAGTGATTTTTATTTTTATTTTTTTAACCGGTCTACTAGGTATAGCGGTGGTACATTGCACAAAAAAATTGGTGAATTTTACCCGAAAATGTAACAAAGTAGTGAAATGACATGAAATAAAATACGTACAAATAAAGAAAAAAATTTGATTTTATGAGGTGGAGGTCCATATGGAGTAGGAGTTTGGGGAGACGGTGGAAGCAGCATTGGAGGAGGACTAGGTAGCCAACACGTTTTTTTGGTTTAAATATTTTATTTTTTTTAATTTCGGTACACTCCAAAAGAGTGAAATATCCAAAAGACAAGAATGAGCAATTGCGCTGTAGTATAACAATGGCTGGTTTAGGCTGGTATACATGTCTATTCTGAACAAGGTTTGGACAAGTCCTGTGGGATCCATGCCTGGTTCATTTTAATGAACGTGAGCTTGTCCACGTTGTCTTGTCTATGATGACGCCCCCTGCTGTGCTAAACACAATTTTAGATAATACACTAGCTGCAAGGCAGGCCAGCACCTCCAAGGCGTAAAGGGTAAGCTCAGGCCCATGTGCCCAATTTGGAGACCCAGAAGTTGAAGGGGGCATACCAGTTATTTAGTACGTGTAGGCGTGTGCACACATACTGCTCCACCATGTTGGTGAAATGCTGCCTCCTGCTAAGACGTTCCATATCAGCTGCTGGTGCTGGTTGTTGGCAACCTCTTCCTCCTCTGCCTTCGCCTTGTGCTTCCACTGTGCCCCCACTGTCAGGTTGGAATGCCACCAGCAGCGAGTCTACCAGCATGCGGTTGTACTCGCGCATCTTACGATCACACTCCAGTGAGAGAATCAAGGGCAGTACATTGTCCTTGTAACTGGGATCCAGCAGTGTGGCCATCCAGCAATTGGCACAAGTTAGAATGTGGGCAACTCGGCAGTCGTTGCAGAGACACTGCAGCATGTAATCGCCCATGTGTGCCAGGCTGCCGAGAGGCAACAAAAAGCTGTCCTCTGTGGGAGGTGTATTGTCTGTATTCCCCCCCCCCCCCAGCCACGCACCAGTGATGGCCATGAGCTGGTCTGGGTGCCACCCTGCTGTGAACAAGGTTCCTCCTCCTCCATCTCCTCCTGATCATCCTCCACTTTGTTATCCTCCAGAACTGTGCCCTGGCTGGACAATTGTGTACCTAGCGTTTGTGGGTGCAGGGAGCCACTTGTGAATGACTGGCAGGAAGCCCTACCAAATGATTCCTCCTCCTGTGCCACATCCTCTTCCATCATCGCTACCAGCAGTTCTTCAAGGAGGCATGTAAGTGGGATAGTAATGCTGAGAACGGCATTATCGGCACTGGCCATGTTGGTGGAGTACTCGAAACGGTGCAAGAAGGAACACAGGTCTCTCATGGAGGGCCCAGTCATTGGCGGTCAAGTGGTGCTGTTCTGCAGAGCCACTCACTTGTGCGTGCTGCAGCTGAAACTCCACTATGACCTGCTGCTGCTCGCACAGTCTGGCCAGCATGTGCAAGGTGGAGTTCCACCTTGTGAGCATGTCGCATTTGAGGCAGTGAGCGGAAAGGCCAAAGTTGCGCTGCAGAGCTGACTGTCGAGCAGCAGCAGGGTAAGAACGCCAAAAGCACGCACATGCGGCCCGCACTTTATGCAGCAGCTCTGACCTATCGGAGTAATTTTTAAGGAATCTCTGCACCACCAAATTCAGCACATGTGCCAGGCAAGGGATGTGAGTCAAACCGGCTAGTCCCAGAGCTGCTACGAGATTTAGCCCATTATCGCACATTACCAGGCCAGGCTTGAGGCTCACTGGCACCAACCAGTCATCAGTCTGTTAAAGGACAGTCCACAGCTCCTGCGCGGTGTGGGGTTTGTCCCCCAAACAGATACGTTTTAAAACTGCCTGCTGTCGTTTACCTCTGGCTGTGCTGAAGTTGGTGGTGAAGGTGTTACGCTGACAGGATGAGGCAGCTGAGTAGGAGGAGAAAGCAACAGGAGGCAAAGAGAAGCACCCTGCAATCCTTGGTGGTGGAAGTACACGCGCCAAACTGCTATCCGCCTCATGCCCAGCCACCACTGCATTTATCAAGTGTGCTGTTATGGAGATATGACGTTCCTGACCGTGCTTACTGGTCCACGTATCCGTAATGAGGCGCACCAAGCCACAGATGGCGTTGCGCAGTGCACACCTGATTTTGTCCCCCACTTGGTTGTGTAGGGAAGGGATGGCTCGCCTGGAAAAGTAGTGGTGGCTGGGCACGACATACTGTGGGACAGCCATCACCATAAGGCCTTTAAAACTCTGTCTCCACCCGACGGAATAACAGCATTTCAAAGGCCAGTAATTTTGAAATGCTGGCATTCAGGGCTAGGTATCGCAGGTGGGTAGGGGGGTACTTCCTCTTCCTCTCCAGTGTTTGGGGGATGGAGAGCTGAACGCTTCCGTGGGACATTGTGGAGATGCTTGGTGACCCAGGTGCTGGTGTTGCTGCCACATTCTCTGTTTGCGGGGTGGCAGATGGCACTGTCACTCCAGAGGTGGATGAAGAGGCTGAGACTGCAGCAGAAGAGAAAGCAGGAGGAGCTAGAGACCTTTCTTGGTTTTTGAGGTGTCTACTCCACTGCAGCTTGTGCTTTGCAATTAAATGCCCGGTCATGCAGGTTGTGCTCAGGTTGAGAACGTTTATGCCTCGCTTCAGGCTCTGATTGCACAGCGTGCAAACCACTCGTGTCCTGTCGTCAGCACATTGTCTGAAGAACTGCCACGCCAGGGAACTCCTTGGAGCTGACTTTGGTGTGCTCGGTCCCTTGCTGCAGTAGCAGGCGTACTGTCTAGGGGACGGCCGTTCTGCTTTTGCACCCTGCTCCCTCTTCTGCTATGCTGGTGGCTCTGTACAACCACCGCCTCTTCCTCTGAACTACATAGGTCACTCGCATGACCTTGATTCCATGTGGGGTCAAGGACCTCATCGTCCTCCACATCATCTTCCACCCAGTCTTCACCCCTGACTTCCTTCTGTCTGCACACTTTCGAAAGCCCCAGCAGTTGGCACCTGTGTTTCGTCATCATCCAAGACGTGCTGCAATGGTACTCCCATGTATTCATCTTGAAACCTAAGTGGTTGGGCATCGGTGCACTCAATAGCTTCCACTTCTGGGGCAGGGATAGGTGGATGGCCCTGGGAAACCCTGCTAACAGTCATCAAAAAGCAGAAGACTGCTACATGACTTGGGGCTCAGACTGCTTGGCTGATTTGCAAGGTGGTGAGGTGAAAGACTGATGGACATGGGCTGCAGGTGCCAACTCTGATCTTTCAGCAGGAGACTGGGTGGGAGACAATGTGAAGGAACTGGAGGCACTGTCAGAAACCCAATATACTATTGCCTGTACTTTGTTCAGGCCTCACCATTCGTAGAGCTGCATTAGGCCCGACCAAATACTGCTGCAGGTTCCGCACCTGAGGAAGGGGTTTTACTTGTGCGTGTAGCTGGCACAGATCAACCAAGTCCTCTCCCTGCAACAGAAGCGCCACCAGCAGCACCACGACCTGGGCCACGTCCCTTTTATTTGACGCTCTCCTCCTATTTCTCAAATTTAGGATCTTGCCCTAAATGAGGGTTTAATACCGAATAGAACGACAGTATATAAAAGTTGTATCTCAAGTACAGATGCAGACTAGGCCGCAATTAAAGTTTTTTTTGCCCAAAATTGTTTAATAACTGAATATGACAGCAGTATATAACCCTTGGATTTCACACATGCTGACGCAGCATGGGTTGTAAAATTGTGTATTTTGCAATAAAGGGTGTTTTTAAAAACCCAGAAAATCATGGCTGCATTTCTAGCTTAAATTGCACACTGAATGATCCTGCAAAGGAACCAGATGTTGGATATTGCCAAAAAAGTGTGTTCTTTTACTAACAGAATATGAAAGCTGTATATAACGCTTGAATTTTACATGTGCAGATAGGGCTGTAAAATAGTGTATTTTGCCCAAAAAGGGTGTTTAAAAAAAAAAAAAAAAAAGATTATTAGTGCAGTATTGCAAGCTTGGATTTGAATGTCACAAAAGCACAGATGCAGTGCTAGTGCACGGAGCTTGCATAAAATGGCTGCCGCCGCCCACCTAACTAACAGACGGATAAGTTATTTTTTTTCTGTCACTGGGCTCAGGGCAGGGTAAAAAGATTGTGCACTGCACCCACACAACTAAATCTATGTAGATCGCTGAGTTCAATTGGAGTTCTGATAACAGATTCTGTCCTATTCTCTCCCTCAAAGCACCAGCAGCATCCTCTCCCTACACAGCAGAGTGGCGTGCAGCGCTACGTGACTCCAGCTTATATAGAGGCTGGGTAACATGCTGCACTGTCCATTCACAGCCATGCCATTAGTAGGCATGGCTGTGATGGCTTTTAAAGTCACACAGTTAAATGCTTGTTGATTGGCTGCTCTGCAGCCTTTCAAAAAGCGTGGAAACACTGAACCCGAACCTTTACAGAAATGTTCGGGGTCCAAAAATCCTAAATTTCGGTATAAGATAATTCGGATAATTTTTTACTTTGGACTAAAAAATATGGGCATGTATCAAAGTCCTACACAGAAGCATGAAAGCTGTTATTGATATCATGGATTAGTTATAGAAGTTTCCATTGGATGCACACAGTGGCCCACATTATGTAGTTTACACTAGTTTCTGGTGTTAACTGCAACAAAAAATGCTTCAACTCTGTGCCAAAATTGTGCAACTGTTTAAAGAAATGGCTTAACCTGTGAGGCAAATCTATGCTGGTTTATAGCCGGAATATATTTCACTTTTTGACTTCCATGCAGTCTCAAATGCCTTAAAGGGTTTGTCTGCTTTTTTCTATTGAAGACCTATGTATAGGAAAGAGCGAACCAGTGTTTTCAAGTTTGGAGTACAAGGTTCGGGTTATCTAAGAATTCTATTATGGATTCCACTAACATGGACCATGAGTTATGGTCCGTGGTAGCAGAACCCATAACAGAATTCTTAGATAACCCTAGCTAGTGAATGAAATATGCTGCTCTTAAATATACTTTATTTTGTTTTAGGTTGCTGCAAAGATAAAAGCCCAGATGATGGAGGAAGGAACTGTAATGGTCAGTTACCAGCCACTGAAGGAGAAGCCAAATTTTTTCCGCATGGTGTTTTCTAACCCTGCTTCTAAAAAATCTGATATAGACTTCCTTCTGGATGAAATTGAACGGCTTGGGAGTGACCTAGAATTTTAATGTACAGTAATCATTTGTAGGTCTGAGGAATATGGGTTGCAGTAGGAAAAATCCAGTCCAGTTGTCTTTTTTAATGTCTTGTCTTAAATTATACATAGTTGTTTTTTTTTTTTTTTTTTTTTTTTTTTCTTTTAGATCTAGATTACATTGAATTGCTGCTTTTTTTTAGCCATGTACAGATAGTTTTGTTCTATAGTATAATGTGCAAAAGAAAAGTCTTAACTCTTAGCTATAAAATGCATTTCATCTAACTAATTTGTGTTGAAATAAAGGTTTTGAATGCACAATCTTGCCTACATTAAACATGCTGTAGTTGTCTTGGATGCAAGACAGTAGAGGATCAAATATATTAATTTTAGTAATGCTTTATGCTTAAATGCAAAACTTTTAAATAAACAGACTTTTGTACGTATTCCAAGAAGGTCTCATTACAGTAATGTCCTACAGGGTGGGGGAAGACTTTGCTTGTGTCTAATTTCTAGTATCTCAATTAGGCATGAGCGAATCGACTTGGGATGAAATGTCCCAAGTCGATTCGCATAAAACTTTGTTTCAATACTGTATGGAGCGAGCGCTCTGTACAGTATTAGTATGTATTGGCTCTGATGAGCCGAAGTTATTACTTCACGAAGTCTCGCGAGACTTCGCGCAATAACTTCATGAATTAATTTGTACTGTAAAAAAAACATTTCCCGAACTCTGGTTCGGTTCCAAGGTACTACTTGGAACCAAACCCAAGTTCGGGAAATGTTATTTTACAGTACAAATTAATTCCTGAAGTTATTGCGCAAAGTCGGAGCCAATACATACTAATACTGTACAGAGCGCTCGCTCCATACAGTATTGAAACAAAGTTTTATGCGAATCGACTTGGGACATTTCATCCCAAGTCGATTCGCTCATCCGTAATTGAGATACTAGAAATTAGACATGAGCAAAGTTTTCAATTCTAATTAATTCGTCATGAAGCATGTTAAATGAGGTCTATCCCAGTTAATTTGCAGTTAAACTTTAGTGAGAAAGTATGGTATAAATCACTGTGCAGTGCAGCGACATGCATAGCTAGTCCTTTCTGGTAGTGAAACTGTTACTGTGCATCAGAATGACAGGCAAGTCACATATATGGACATACAAATCATTGTGCATTGTACATTCCTAGCAACCCCCAGCTAAACAACAAAAAAATAATGGACATGGAGGCAGCACCTATAAAGTTGTTCTGTGACATGTAGAATGACTGTACATCACTATTAGGGCTCATGCACACAAACTTATTTTCTTTCTGCTTCAGTTCTGTTTTTTTGTGGACCGTATGCGGGAACCATTCTCTTCAATGGGTCCTCAAAAACAACGGAAGGTACTCCGTGTGCATTTAGTTTCCGTATTTAAGTTCCTCAAAAAAGTAGTGCATGTCCTATTATTTTCTGCAAATCATGGTCCAAGGCCCTATTCAAGTCAATGGGTCCGCAAAAAATACAGAATGAACATGGAACACATCTGTCTGTATATCATCTGTATTTTGAGGATCCATACTGTAGAAATGCTATGCCCAGACCATATTGCTCATGTGGCTGGTGATTAAAAAGTTACTGTTTCCGATCTGCAAAAAACGGAACGCATATGGAAACCATACGGATATGTTTTGTGGAATAACAGAACGGAAGAGGACTTAAATCAGAGGAAAAAAAATGCGGAACTCGGATACGGAACAACAGATTAGTGAAAAATGGACCGCAAAACCACGGTCGTGTGCATGAACCCTTAGGCTTAGTTCATGCTTCACTTATTTGGTCAGTTATTATCAAACCAAAGCAGGTGCGGGTAAAACCCACTGAACAGGTCCAGATCTATTCACAATGCTTAATCCAAGAGTAGGCTTGGCTCCTGAATTTGCCTCACACTAAGTGATGGAAATAACTGACCAAATAACAGAGGTTTGAACTTACAGGTCAATGTTAGCGTCAACTCTAATTTATTGGTGTGCACTTAACTGTCCAGCGGCCCAACATTCAAGTAATGGTTCCATGACAGTGGGGAGGATATCAGCGGCAAGGCTGTTTTCACATCACTGTCTATTTTTCTGTTCCTCTGATCTATCATAAGAACAGCCACCAAAAAAGGATCACACTGTCAGTATTGGTAAGGCAAAAACAGAAGTGGGTCCAAAACAGAGATACCATGTGATGGAATTATTTGCATGTCTTGTGTGTTCTGAACCCACTGCTTTTGGCCTCTAAATCATGATCAAATCCTGATGAAAAATATACTGATCATGTGATAGAGGCCTTATGAATGATCAAATGACAGGATCTTTTGTTTTTTTTTCTTTCTTTATTTTTTGTTCTGATGGACTGCAAGTGGGCAGAAGTGATAGGCCACTTGTCACAATGTACTGGTGTGGCAGCACGCTCCACAATCAGATCATTACTGCCAGAATGATCTACAGTAGTCTGTTGCATCAGGCACTGGTGTCTGGAAATCCTGGTTGATCCACAGTAGGCGTGATTCATCTTTATAAGGCTTAGTCTCTCAATAATTTATTCAAACTTCAATTTGACTGCCCAGTAGTCCAGGGGATCTTGGGTTTGGGATGATGGGGTCAGTCAAAGCATGCCAGTACCTGTTGGTTCAAGTTCTGCTCCATGTCTTGCTGATACTGGGTGGTTTATTCAGTATATGGATGAAAAAAACTGCTCATTAGTAGTGATGAGCGGCATAGGCAATATTCGAATTTGCAATATTTTGTGAATTTTTGCCTGAATATTTGCCATAAATTCGCAAATTGAAGAATTCATGATCTCCAGTCATTTATTTGATAGCAAAAATTGGCAATGTAATATATTCGCGATAAAAATTCACTATTAGAATATTTGTGATTAACACTAAGGGGTAGGCAACTTTACTATTGGTTGCTAGGGATGTTGCTAAGTGCCGATATTCGCAATAAATTCTCAATTAGAATATTCACGCTCAACACTACTCATTAGAAACTCTAGACTTGCACTGCTGATGGTGCTGTACCTGCTCCCCACCAGCAGTCATGGCAGTGGGGAGTGAGCTCAAAGGGTCCCCCCGCTTGGACATTTCTGAGGATGAGCAATGGCGCCAACTGACTACAAAGGATGTCTTGGTAGTAGTTGAGTTTTTCATCCCTCATAGAAGGTTTAAAAAAAAAAGCCACACTTTAGACCAGTAGCGAGGGTCTAACATTGTGGATAGCCAGTAGTCATCACTCTGCCAAATGGTGATAAAACGGCTGTCACTTCTCAAGCAACTCAGCATGCATATGGCATTTTGTGCAGGGGACTGCCATGGTCTGTTGGAGTCATCCTCTAGCTCCTTCTCCTTCCAGTTGGACAGATAAACCACCCAGTTCTATATAAATGTCCTGGGTATTTATGTTCTCATCTTCTACTGTGCCAGTACAGCCTCCACAGGGCTCAGGTGGCTGAGATGTAGGTGCCATGTCTTCTGTCCTCTCGCCAGTCAGATTTATCAGCATCCCCTCCAAGATGTGAAGGAACAGAACAACCTCATTCATCCCGTAGTCCTGGCGCCTCACAAAAAAAAGTCACCCCTCAAAGGGCCCGAGCAAACAGCTGGTGTCATTATGCCTGAATCGCCACTGTCTAATGTCAAAGTTACACATAGGAATAGTCCTGTCTGTCTACATCAAGAAATGGTCACAGTTTATTTTTTTTTTCCCGCTCATACAATTGGTCCAACATATGGAGGGTGGAGTGCCAATGTGTGGAAACGTTTCATATAAAGTAATTTAGGGGAAAAGCAATCTGCCTATACAGCTCGAGGGCATATTTTGCATGGTAAGAGTGTCTGAAGTGCATGCACAGTTTCCTGGACATTTTAATAGCTCTTGCAATTTAGTGGAGGACCTGAGGAATCGGGTGAGGAGATTAAAGATGTGTGCCATGCAGAGCGCATGGGTCAGCCTACCCTGATGCCTTGCAGACAATGTTCTTGGTCACCATGGTTCAAATCTACAGTTAGTAGGGAGACTATCGGGATTTGATTTCTTGGTTCATGATGAGGAGCAGCTCAGTGTGACTCTGTTCATGCAGGTTGACCAGGTGCAGAACCGCAAGTGACAACTTTGTGCTTGGCATGAGTGGTATCCTGGAGGACCGCTCTGTACTGTGCCCACAGTAGAAGCAGACATTGGGGCATTGCCATCACCCGGCCAAGTTGATGGTGTGCCTGGGCTGTAACCACATTTATAGATGTGTCCACACTTAACTGCTCACTTATCTCAACATGTCCTGAGAGGTGTGTAACAAAATTACATTATCTAAATTGGATAAATTGAAATACAACGTTCAGACAGCAGATGGCATATTGTTACTAGCTAATACCTGAACATAAGGTCAAGACCTGGTAATGGAATTACAACTGTGAAATTTGGCTGGGTTCACATCATGTCTTTGTCTTGCATTTAACATATATAAATAATTGTATACATTAATGCATACTTTTATTTTTTTGCTGTGCAATGATTTCCATTTATGATCTGAGCCATTGTTCACTACAATTCTACATGCCCCGTATACTATGATTTAGATACACTTGGTGTCAGTATACAGTGCTAGTCTAGTATTAAATTTATTATATTCAAAATAACACACACCAAGCATAGTATTATGCAAAGATTATTATATAGTTTTAACAGTCCCATGTTGGGCTACTTTGACACTGGCGTTTCAGGGCTCTCACAAGCAGTCCAAAACGGATCACTTCAGCCCCAATGCATCCTGAATGGATAAGGATCAGTTTAGAATGCATCAGTTTGGCTCCATTCCGCACTGGAGGCGGACACCAAAACGCAGATTGCAGCATTTTGGTGTCCGCCTGACGATGCAGAGCCAAACTGATCCGTCCTGACTTAAAATGTAAGTCAATAGGGACGGATCAGTTTTCACTGACCACAATATGGTGCAATTGAAAACTAATCCGTCCCCCATTGACTTTC
The DNA here is from genome assembly GCF_014858855.1 of Bufo gargarizans. Taxonomy (NCBI): domain Eukaryota; kingdom Metazoa; phylum Chordata; class Amphibia; order Anura; family Bufonidae; genus Bufo; species Bufo gargarizans. The sequence goes on from NC_058084.1 coordinate 303,346,197, forward strand.
AATGTAAGTCAGGACGGATCCGTTTTGAGTGTTTGCGTTATCTGTGCGGATCCGTCGGTGCAGATACAAGACGGATCCGCACCAAACGCAGGTGTGAAAGTAGCCTTAAAAATGTACATAATAAAATTCAGACACATTGGGTGTCATTATATACTGCAATTTTTGCATGACATTTAAAATACTTATTGGTTATTGTCCGCTGAGCTATGTATCTAATTCTATCATTTGTAATACTGCCCTGTGAGCTGTGTATCTATTCCTAACGTGAGATACTGTATGATGAGATGTGTATCTAATTCTGCCATGTGTGATACTGTTCTTTGAACTGTCCTCTGAACTGTGTCTAATCCTACCACGTGCAGTACTGTCTGCTGAGCTGTGTATCTAATCATATGATTTGTAATACTGCCCTGTGAGCTGTGTATCTAATCCTAACGTGAGATACTGTATGATGAGGTGTATCTAATTCTGCCATGTGTGATACTGTTCTTTGAACTGTCCTCTGAACTGTGTCTAATCCTACCACGTGCAATACTGTCTGCTGAGCTGTGTATCTAATCATATCATTTGTAATACTGCCCTGTGAGCTGTGTATCTAATCCTAACGTGAGATACTGTATGATGAGTGTAAGGGATTTTTCATAATCTTACTTTTGATACATCACAAATTAGACCTATGTTATACAAGCCTCATCTCTTGTGGAATGCAGTACCTTGCATTAACATATCTCGCACCCTCTGCCAGTCCTGGACACAATAGCAGCCTGCCTGAACAAAAGGCTATTTAATTTCTCACCCGACATACAATGACAGCAACTTATTAGCATGTAGAGAAAAGCTGTTCAATGTAAAATAACCCTTTTCATGTATTGTATATAGCAGATACCAGTATTGTTTAACAAAGTTTCAACTGTATCTTGACTAACATGTTTCCCAAGGCCTGCTGAGTACTGCCAGGATTGTTGCAATTGGATCTTGAGAGACACTATGTTCCCACCTCCAATAAGCCCTATAAATATGTGCTGGGAAATAAAGATTTCAGATATTTGACAACCTATTTTGAGTCTGGGCTGTCGTATCTCTCTGATCAGAAGCAAATGCGATATTCGTTGCACAGGGAAATATTCACGGGTTGGAGGTCTGATGCCTCATCATATAATCATCATAAACCTGCCTGAGAAAAACCGCTAACAATGAGATGTGTATCTAATTCTGCCATGTGTGATACTGTTCTTTTGAGCTTCGTATCTAATCATGTCATGTGTGATACTGCATGATGAGCTGTTATACTCAATAGTGTCATGTGTGATAATTGGGGATGAACGTGTTTCCTATTTTGAAGTTTGTGTGCTGGTTCATGTTGTGGTATTTACTGAATTGCGTTATAGATTCTGTTACCACAGACCATAACGCGATTCCATGACGGAATGCCTTTGGAGGCACTCAGTTATTCATTCTGTCATAATAGAAGTCTATGGCCTGCATAACTGATCCATCCGGCTTATGTTATGCAGGAGAGGACTCCAGCATAACGTAAACCGGGCAGATCCGTTATACAGGCCATAGACTTCTATTATGACTGAATGCCTCTAAAGGCATTCTGTTATGTATTTCACCATGAAATTAACGTTATGGTCCGTGGTAATGGAATCCATAATGAAATTCAGTAAATACCACAACACAAGCCCGCACACGAACTTCAAAATATGAAATTCACTCATCCCTAGTGATAATGTTTGCTGAGCTGCTGCATCTAATCCTGTTACATAGTGAAAGGAGCAGGGTCCAAGCAGCACAGATGATTTCAGAAGAGTAGTGTGCTGATCTTGTGGAGGTCACGGGATGAGAGCTACATACTGGAAGGACCAGGGTCCTCCCAGCAGCACAGAGGATTTCAGGAAAGGAGTGTGCTGTTCTTGTAGAGGTTATAGTGGGATGAGCAGGGTCCCCAGCAGCACAGAGGATTTCAGAAGAGGAGAGTGCTGATCTTGTGGAGGTCACAGGATGAGAGTTACATAGTGAAAGGACCAGAGTCCTCCCAGCAGCACAGAGGATTTCAGGAGAGGAGTGTGCTGAGCGGAGTATCTAATCCTATCATGTGTGATACAGTCTGCTCAGCTGTGTATCTTATCCTAGCAAGTGTTATACTGGCTGAAGCTATTGTATGTACTGTATCTGTATAGAGTGTGATACAGATAGAGATAAGGAGCTCTACTTTGTGTACATACAGCCGTGGCCAAAAGTTTTCAGAATTACATAAATATTGGAAATTGGGAAAGTTGCTGCTTAAGTTTTTATAATAGCAATTTGCATATAGAGATGTCCCGAACTATTCGCCGGCGAACATCGCTTGTTCGCGTTCACCACAGCGGGCGAATATATGCGATGTTTGGTCTGCCCCCTATTTGTCATCATTGAGCAAACTTTGACCCTTTACATCACACTCAGCAGACACATTCCAGCCAATCAGCAGTAGACCCTCCCACCTCCTGGACAGCCTCCATCTAAGATTCATTCGGAAGCTGCAGTCTTAGTGAGAGGAGGGACAGTGTAGCTGCTGCTGATTTAAAAGGGAAATCGATAGCTAGGCTAGTGTATTCAGTGTCCACTCCAGTCCTGAAAGACTCATCTGATCTGCTGTAAGAACAGCACCCCAAAAAGCCCTTTTTAGGGCTAGTACATCAGTCTTCTTTTTTTTTTAGCCTCTGTAATCTAATTGCAGTTGCCTGCCAGTGTGTGTCAGGCTCACAGCGTATACTCTGCCAACTCCTGCCAGTGCCGCTGATATCTGGTGTCACACACAGTAGCTTGCATTTGAAAAAAACAATTTTGACTGTAATATAATAGCAGTTACTTTTCTGCAAGCGTGTGTGTTAGGCCTACAGCGTCTGCTATGCCAACTTCTGCCAGTGCCACTCATATCTGGTGTCACACACAGTAGCTTGCATTAAAAAAAAAAAAAAAAACAATTTTGACTGTAATATAATGGTGGTCGTGGTGCTGTGATTCCTTTTGGCCCTAGAATAATGCCGAGTGTTCAGAGGCCACGTACCCTGAACTTGGAAAGTTCTGAGGACATAGTTGACTGGCTAACGCAGGACACCCAATCTTCTACAGCTTCCGCTCGGAACCTTGATGCACCATCCTCCTCCAGCTCCGGGCACCTCTCAAGTTACCACTCGCCCGCCTGCCGCCACCACCAACACTAGCACCACAGCTGCTTCACTTGATCTGTCAGAGGAACTATTTACACATCAGTTGGAAGAAATGAGTGATGCGCAACCATTATTGCCAGAGGATGTAGATAACAGGGATATGTCTCAGTCAGGCAGCATTACACACATGGACGTACGGTGTGATGATGTTGTACCCGCTGCTGCTTTCTTTGCTGAGTTGTCAGATACAAATGAAGCGGTTGATGATGACTATGTGTCCGTGGGTGTCCGCTTGAAGAGAAGAAGAACAGGGGGAAAGTTCAGATGGGGAGACAGAGAGGAAGAGGAGACTAGTTGGAAGCAGGGGGGGGGGGGTCGTCGTCACAAGGAGCTAGTGGCACAGTCAGACAGCATGTATCGGCACCCGGGGTCAGCCAGACAGCACGCCAATCAACGCATGCTGTTGCCACCACCAGAATGCCGTCATTGCAAAGCTCAGCAGAGTGGCTTTTTTTTGTGTGTCTGCCTCTGATAACAGCGATGCCATTTTCAACCTGTGCCAAAAGAAACTGAGTCGTGGGAAGTCCAACACCCACCTAGGCTACAACTGCTTTGCGAAGGCACATGATCTCACATCACAAATGCCTATGGGATCAACACATGAGTACAAGCAGCACACAAACTCAAAGCCACCATCCTCCTCCTGGTCCAGCATCTTCAGCCACGTCAACCACTGCTGTCCTCCTTGCCCCCTCTCAACCACCCGCCACTCCGCCTCTTGCCTTGAGCAGTTCCTGCTCATTTGCCCACAGTCAGGTGTCTGTTAAGGACATGTTTGAGCGTAAGAAGCCAATGTTACAGTCACCCCCTTGCCCAACGTCTGACAGCTGGATTGTCGGAACTCTTAGCCCGTCAGCTTTTACCATACAAGCTGGTGGAGTCTGAGGTCTTCCAAAAATTTGCAGCTATTGGGACACCGCAGTGGAAGGTACCCAGCCGAAATTTCTTTTCACAAAAGGCAATCCCCAACCTGTACTCTATTGTGCAAAATGAATTCATGGCATGTCTGGCACACAGTGTTGGGGCAAGGATCCATCTGACCACCTGGTCTGCAAAGCACGGTCAGCCCAGGTATATCACCTACACTGCGCATTGGGTAAACCTGCTGATGGCTGCCAAGCATGGAATGCGTGGCTCTGCAGAGGAGTTGGTGACACCGCCACGACTTGCAGGCAGGCCTGCTGCCACCTCCTCTACTCCTCCTACTCCATCCTCTTCGCTAACCTCCTCGGCTGAGTCCTCTTCTGCTGCTGCGTCTTGCTCCACATCAACTGCACACCCCCAGCTCCCCAGGGGCTATTCCACATCTCGGATACAACAGTGTCACGCCGTCTTGGGGTTGACTTGCCTGAAAGCAGAGAGTCACACCAGACCAGCACTCCTGTCCGCCCTGAACGCACAGGTGGCTCAGTGGCTGACTCCGCACCAACTGGAGATCGGCAAAGTGGTGTGTGACAACGGAAGCAATTTGTTGGCGGCATTGAATTTGGGCAAGTTGACACATGTGCCGTGCATGGCACATGTGTGTAATCTGATCGTACAGCGCTTTTTGCATAAGTACCCAGGCTTACAGGATGTCCTCAAGCAGGCCAGGAAGGTGTGTGGCCATTTCAGGCGTTCCTACACGGCCATGGCGCACTTTTCAGATATTCAGCAGCGAAACAACATGCCAGTGAGGCGCTTGATTTGCGACAGCCCGACACGTTGGAATTCAACACTCCTAATCTTTGACCGCCTGCTCCAATAAGAAAAAGCCGTCAACGAGTATTTGTATGAAATGCCTGTAGGCTCATGCGTCCTTTTGAGGAGGTGACAAACCTAGTCAGTCGCACCGAAGACACCATCAGCAACATCATACCATTTGTTTTCTTCCTGGAGCGTTCCCTGCGAAGAGTGCTGGATCAGGCCGTAGATGATCGTGAAGAGGAAGAGTTGTGGTCACCATAATCACCACCAGAAACAGCCTTATCAGCATCACTTGCTGGACCTGTGGCAACGCTAGAAGAGGAGTCTGAGGAAGAGGAGTCAGAGGAGGAATGTGGCTTTGAGGAGGAGGAAGACCAACCACAGCAGGCATCCCAGGGTGCTCGTTGTCACCTATCTGGTACCCGTGGTGTTGTATGTGGCTGGGGGGGAAGAACAGACCTTCAGTGAGATCAGTGAGGATGAGGAACGGGACATGAGTATCTTGGCATCCAACCTTGTGCAAATGGGGGTCTTTCATGCTGTCATGTCTGTTGAGGGACCCTCGTATAAAAAGGATTAAGAAGAACGACCTGTACTGGGTGGCCACGCTACTAGACCCCCGGTATAAGCAGAAAGTGCCTGAAATGTTACCGAATTACCGGAAGTTGGAAAGGATGCAGCAGTTCCAAAATAAATTTAAAAGTATGCTTTACACAGCGTATAAGGGTGATGTCACAGCACAACGGGAATCTAACAGGGGAAGAGGTGAAAGTAATCCTCCTCCTACCACGACCATGTCGGCAAGGACAGGATGCTTTACAGACGTGTTATTGATGGAGGACATGCAGAGCTTTTTAAGTCCTACGCATCACCACAGCCCTTCGGGGTCCACCCTCAGAGAACGACTCGACCGACAGGTAGCAGACTACCTCGCCTTAACTGCAGATTTTGACACTCTGAGGACCGATGAACCCCTTGACTACTGGGTGTGCAGGCTTGACCTGTGGCCTGAGTTATCCCAATTTGCGATAGAACATCTGGCTTGCTCCGCTTCAAGTGTCCTGTCAGAAAGGACCTTCAGTGCAGCAGGAGGTATTGTCACTGAGAAGAGAAGTCGCCTAGTTCAAAAAAGTCTAGATTACCTCACCTTTATTAAGATGAATGAGGCATGGATCCCGAAGGCACTGACAGTGGGCGATACATTAGACTAAAAAAGGCCTGATGAGATGAGCTGCCTTGGGCTAAAAATGGTCCACACACTCTGTATTTTATCTCTGCATGCCGGATGACTTGCGTGACTTATTCGCCACCAACTAGGGTTCAAGCCACAATGTTTTAGCACACTTTCTGCCTGGAAAACATCAATTCTTCTGGCCACTGCTACAGCAGCGGCTGCAACAATACCAAATTTTTCAGGCATGTGTACATGCCTAATTTTTCTGGCCTCTGGTGCTGCACTGTGGCTGCAAAAACAAAACAAAAAAAGGCACATACATGTGTCAGTTCCCCTTAGTGATCATTACCTTGTTGTGGTGAAGGGGCTTGCGTATCACAATGAAGCGACCACCTCTATAAGTGTGTTGGCAATGGCAATGTAGGCACACCCCAGATGATAAGGTCGTTGCTTGTGAAGAGACCAAAAGCGATCGGCTGGATAATTTTGCATAGAAAAAACATTTATTTTCTTTGTGATCATCTAAGGTGATCATTAAAGCCTACTAGGCCAACAATGGCCCCACACTGCAGAATCATTGTTTTCTGGGTCACTTAACTGTCACTGAACTACCTCAGCACGACCATAGGCTTTGAAAAACCCCCATCGCCTGCAATCTCCCAAACGTGCGCACGAGCACAGTCATCACTACACCAAGATTGACGCATAGAGGAATAAAATTTATGTCATGAGTGTGTCAACTATTGACAACTATTTGCGGTTGACTAAAATCTTTTCCATACACGTCCCCTGATAGGGGACGTAACAGGGATCAAACTGATAGGAATAGTACTACTTAACACACCACTCATATCTTTTGGCACAGTACCTTGCACGGCGCACGCGCAGTTCCCCAAATTGGTAGTAGAAGGACCAACCAGGCATCTTTTTCCATCTCCCGGTTCCTAAAATCTATTCCATACACGTCCCCTGATAGGGGACGCAACAGGGGTTAAACTGATAGGAATAGTACTACTTAACGCACCTAATAATAATAATAATAATGATAATAATAGGGGACGTAACAGGGATTAAACTGATAGGAATAGTACTACTTAACATACCACTCATATCTGGTTGCACAGTACATTGCACGGCGCATGCGCCGTGCCCCAAATTGGAAGTAGGAGGACCGACCAAGCATCTTTTTCCATCTCCCGGTTCCTAAAATCTATTCCATAGACCGGCCCCTGATAGGGGACCTAACAGAGATTAAACTGATAGGAATAGTACTACTTTACACACATAATAATAATAATAATAATAATAATAATAATAATAGGGGACGTAACGGGGATTAAACTGATAGGAATAGTACTACTTAACATACCACTCATTGGGATTGCACAGTACATTACACGGCGCACGCGCAGTGCCCCAAATTGGAAGTAAGAGGACCGACCAAGCATCTTTTTCCATCTCCCGGTTCCTAAAATCGATTCCATACACCGGCCCCTGATAGGGGACAAACCAGAGATTAAACTGTTAAGAACAGATTTTTTTTAATTAAAAAAAAAAGAGGACAGCCTCTGCGGAGCTGGGTATTTTTTGGCCGCATTACTAAACGCTCATGCACAATGGCTGTAAGCTCATGCGTCCTTTTGCGGAGGTGACAAACCTGGTCAGTCAAATCCAAGGCAACATCATTGACCTCATCCCATATGCGGTTTTTCTGGAGCGTGCCCTGCGAAGAGTGCTGGATCAGGCCGTAGATGAGCACGAAGAGGAAGAATTGTGGTCACCATCACCACCAGAAGCAGCCTTGTCGTCGTTGATTGCTGGACCTGCGGCAATGCAGAGAGAGGTGTCTGAAGAAGAGGAGTCAGAGGAGGAAGGTGGCTTTGAGGAGGTGGAAGACCAACCACAGCAGGCGCCCCAGGGGGCTTGTTGTCACCTTTCGGGGACCCTTGGTGTTGTACGTGGCTGGGTGGAGGAAGAGACCCTCAATGACATCAGTGATGACAAGGAATGGGACGTGGCTAGCTTGGTATCCAACCTTGTACAAATGGGGAGTTTGCGGTTGTGCAAATGGACTGTTTGCGGTTGTTTGTCGGTGCGTTACACGAGGAGTTTGGTCTGTCACTGTGAAGCGGGCGTAACCCTTACACTACCTGATCGATACAACAACATACCTGATGTTTTAAAGCACGTTATTCCAAACAATTTAGGAATGTTAGGTGATTTATGCCCTTCATGGATTAAAACACGACTGCGTCAACTACGTAATTTTCCATGGGAGTTTTGCCATGGATCCCCCTTACGGCATGCCACAGTCCAGGTATTAGTCCCCTTGAAACAACTTTTACACCACAATTGTGGCCAGAAAGAGTCCCTGTGGGTTTTAAAATTCGCCTGCCTATTGAAGTCTATGGCGGTTCGCCCGATTCGCCTGTTCGCCGATCTCAAATGGAAAATTTTATGTTCGCAACATTTCTATTTGCATATACTCCAGCATGTTATGAAAAAGATGAATTGCATAGTCCTTCTTTGCCATGAAAATTAACTTAATCCCAAAAAAACCTTTCCACTGCATTTCATTGCTGTCATTAAAGGACCTGCTGAGATAATTTCAGTAATCGTCTTGTTAACTCAGGTGAGAATGTTGACGAGCACAAGGCTGGAGATCATTATGTCAGGCTGATTGGGTTAAAATGGCAGACTTGACCTGTTAAAAGGAAGGTGATGCTTGAAATCATTGTTCTTCCATTGTTCTTCCATAGTGACGCGTGCAGCCATCATTGCGTTGCATAAAAATGGCTTCACAGGCAAGGATATTGTGGCTACTAAGATTGCACCTCAATCAACAATTTATAGGATCAGAAAGAAATTCAAGGGGGGGGCGGAGCCTAGCCGGGACTGCAGATGGCTGTGTGAGACCTCGGCTCCTCCACACTCAAGCGTTTATAACCATTTCTTCAGCGGTGACCTACCCCAAAATGGTCAAATATGGGAGAGATAGGAGTTCTGACACTCCTGATACCCCTAGAACACAAAAAAGCCAGCAAGCAATGCAGCGCTTCCTCAAGAAAAAAGCGCTCCTCTCCCCGAGCGTGAGCTCTAAGATGGCGGCGGCAGCAGCAAGCGCTGAAGAAGGAGAAGACTCTGACGCTGACAGCACACAGGAGGCCGTAGCAGAACCCAGAGACCCTTCACCTGTCTCGAAATCCTTCCTCACTAAGGTACTGGGGCAAGCGCTGGAGAGCGCTATAAAGCCAGTATTATCTGAACTTTCTGACATAAAATCAGAGATCTCCCAGGTGGGGAACAGGGTCGAGTTTTTAGAAACGGCAGCGCAAGAGCTTGTGTCACACGCTACAGGAGTAGAGGAGCACCTCAACTTCCATGCTGCTGAACTGAACAAGGCAATGCTAATGCTGGAAGACCAGGAAAATAGAAGTAGAAGACGGAATATACGTCTCAAGGGTCTTCCTGAATCATGGGCTGCCGAAGCGCTGAATAAAGTGGCCATGGAGATCTTTGCTGACCTTTTAGGTCAAGAATCAGCCGCCTCGATAATTATTGAGAGGATACACAGGGCCTTAAGACCAGCTCCAAGGCCGAACGAGAGACCCCGGGACGTTGTGTGCGGCCTGCTGTCTTTTGTAGACACCGCACGTATACTAGCTGCTGCTAGAGAAAAACGGCAAATTTCGTATGAAGGAGTGGACATTGCCCTCTATCAAGATATTGCGCCATCCACATTAGCGAAACGGCGCATCATGAAGCCCTTGCTTGATGTACTCAGAGCCCAGAAGATCCAATATGCCTGGCTGTATCCGTTCGGTATTGCGATCATCAAGAACGGAAAGCGCATAGCAATCCACACCCCAGAAGACCTGGAGAGAGCCTGGGAGTCCATTGGTGTTCGTCCTGTGGAGGTGCCATCTTGGATGCCAATCGCTTACCCTGCGGACTTACCTCAGCTCACGAAGATGGAAACATGGAAGAAGGCGTCTAAGGGAAAATCCAAGGGAGGCAGAGCGGCAGCTGAGACCCGTTCCCCTCCACCCTGAAACCGTAACTGGGAGCTTTGGAAGCTCGGCCGCTACCGATCACCTGCAAAGGACTGAGATGATATTGTTCTGTCTACTGTTCAAAGTCCGGGACTCAGGTCAAGTAATGTTTTTCCCCCCCTGCCTTACATTGCGACTCCAGGGGGAACCCTGATGAGAACGCCAGGGCCCTAGTTCGTTCGTTCGTTCATAGCAACGGACGCTTATGTTCTTAACGTGTTCATGGTTTATCTAAATTTTGATATACCCAGACCTGAGCAAGGTCTTATGTTTTTGTTATTGATTATTCATTGCATTTTTCTCCCCTATCTATGACCCAATCTTTAGTAATGGCGATACCGTCTCTCACCTTCCCTCCCCCCCCCTTTTTTGCCCCCCCCCCTTTTTGCCCCCCCCCCCTTCCCAATCCCCCCAACCACATTAGAAAGTAAAGAGTACAGATGCGGTCAGGTCGCCCACCACTGCATTTCTTCTTTAATATAGTCCTTTCTAGTGGCTGGAGTGCCCTCCACAATGTCTTTAAATGGCCCCTTATAAGTAGCACTACCCCCTGATAACGAAGCGCCTCTTTAGGCATCCCCCCCCCTCCCCTCCCTTTTCTCCTATTCCCCAACCCCCCGCAATATCAAAAAAATAAATAAAAAAAAAATAATAAAAAATAAATAAAAAATAAAAATAAAAAAATAAATAAAAATAATAGTAATAATAAATATAGAAATGGAAAAAATAATGAGACGTTGAGCCTAAAACAAGCAAATGGGTCACCAACCAGACACTTTCACACAATCTGGTTTGCGACCTTGGGTGTGCGGGCCACATCACTCCCGTTTCCTAAACACCCACACCCCCACCCTCCAACTCCCCTACCCTCCCCTCCTTACTTGCTCTTGACAGGTACGATTCAATTAAAAATCAATAGCAAGTTGAGCTGTTATTATACTACGTAATAAGTATATTCTATTTGTGTTTTTTTTTATTAAACCTATTTTCCCCTCTTTATATCGTTCCCTCTCCCTTCTGACCTCTCTCTTTCCCGCCTCTCTGCCTCTTCTTTCCCCCTCCCTGACAGGTTGTGAACCTTTAACTCTAGTAAGAAAGGTTGAAAATCTAAACTAGGAGGAGTATGGCAGAGATCAAAGTGACCACCTTCAATATCAAGGGCCTCAACTCACCCCAGAAAAGAGTTCAGCTGTTGCTGGCCTTGAGAAAAATGGGCTCACATATAGTCTTCCTACAGGAGACACATCTGCGCCAGAAAAAGTTGCCAAAACTGCCCTTCCGACCATACAACCAGTGGTATCATAGCTCTCACCCTAGCTCAGCCTCAAAGGGCGTCTCCATAGCCATCCATCAATCCATACCTTTTACACTTTCTCACCAACTTTCTGATGAGGAAGGGAGACTCTTGATAATAAAAGGAGAAATTGCGTCCAGGAAATACACCCTAGCCAACTTTTATGCGCCAAATACAGCCACAGTACAATGGCTTCTCAAAGCTCTAGATACTCTCAAGCATTTTGCTGAAAGACAAGTGATTCTGGGGGCAGACCTTAACCTGGTGCTAAACCCAATCCTTGATTCCTCCAAATCTAAGTCCCATATTGCACAGAAACATATTAGTAGACTACATAGAAAGCTTCATGACCTCAAACTGATAGATATTTGGAGAAACAGCAACCCAACTGTCAAAGACTACTCATTCTTCTCTAATCCACATGGTTCTTATCAGAGACTGGATCACATCTTAACATCCTCTTCTCTCTTGCCCGTTTCCAGCAAGGCCGAAATCGGGAGCATCACCATCTCCGACCACGCACCGTGTCATCTGACCCTCGCCCTGGCCTCCCTACCAAGGAGGGAATGGACGTGGAGACTCAACGAATCTCTGCTGAACGACAAACTACATCGGGAACAGGTCAGATCTCACCTGGAGTTGTACTTCGGTATCAATTCCCCTGCACACAGCACCTCACCTATAGAATGGGAAGCTCACAAGGCGTACGTGAGGGGATGCTTCATCTCAATTGGCACAAAAGTAAAAAGGGATCACCAGAAAAAAGTGGATTCCATATTAGCTCAGATAGTGTCCCTCGAGAAAATAGACAAACTATCCACTTGCAGACAGAAGCAGGGGGAGTTGGCAGACCTCAGATCCCAACTTAAAAATATATTAGTACAGAAAGTTAAAAAACAAATGCTAAATTTTCAGGGGGCAAGCTGATGACCTCTATTCTAAAAAAGACAAAAAATGTAACTTATATCCCCAAAATAAAACACCCAAATGGGAAGCTAACCCAAGACACACCAGAAATAGCAACAGCTTTTCAGCAATTTTATGAGGGTTTATATAATTTAAACAAGTCAATATCCCCGGGACAGTCTGACGCCAGACAGTCTCATACTAGAGAATTCCTAAACTCCCTCATACTCCCAACGGTCCAACAAGAGGACAGGGATCTCCTAACTGCTCCAATCACTCTAGATGAAGTAGCCACCATCATACGCAGTTTCCCCCCGGGAAAGAGCCCGGGGCCAGACGGTTTTCCTTTACTTTATTATAAAAGTTTCCATGACATCCTGGCCCCCCGACTCACGGACGTATGTAACGCACTTCTGCAGGGAGGGTCATTGCCTAGACAGACGCAGGAATCGCATGTAACATTAATCCCCAAGGAGGGCAAGGACCCCCAAAATTGTGGAAGTTATAGGCCAATTTCCCTCCTGAATTTGGACCTAAAAATTTGGGCTAAAATCCTCGCCACCAGACTAAATAAATTATTGCCTAACCTGATTGGCTCCGAACAATCGGGGTTCATACGAGGCAGAGAGGGAAGAGATAACACGCACAGGATCTTTCATGCGATTCAGGCTGCCCGGGCCGCGAGATCCCCGTTGACCCTCTTGAGCATTGATGCCGAAAAGGCGTTTGACAGGGTCAACTGGGATTTCATGAGGCTAACACTAGAAAGATTTGCCATCCCAGACCCCTTCATCCACTCAGTATTCACACTTTATAGACAACCGCATGCCAGATTGAAAGTGAATGGAACATTATCCCCAGTCTTTGAGATCTCTAATGGAACAAGACAGGGTTGTCCATTGTCCCCCTCATTATTTATTCTGGTGGTAGAGACACTTATTCAGTTGGTTAGACAGACCCCGGAAATTAAGGGAGTTAAACATGACAGAGGAGAGCTCAAATGCACTGCTTTTGCAGATGACCTTCTCTTCCTAGTGACCAATCCGGAAAAAGGTCTAGATCAGTTAGCCCAAAAGATCGAGATATTCAGCCAAATTTCAGACTTTAAGGTAAATCACTCTAAATCCGAAATACTGAACATCTCGCTCTCAGAGTCTAAAGCTTCCTCCCTGCAGAAACGTCTCCCCTTCCACTGGACCAAGGGCCCAATAAAATACCTAGGAATAATGATTCCAAGGAATCTGGACGATCTGTTCAGTTGTAATTATGCCCCCCTTAAAAAGGAAATAACACAGCTTCTGTTAAAATACGACTTGCCGTACCTATCTTGGATGGGCAGGAAAAATGTGGTTAAGGCTTATGTCTTTCCCAAGATCCTCTACGTCATGCAACTAGTCCCGATACATTTACCAAAAGCGTTCTTCCGAGAGATCAGAAAACTCTTCCAGAAGTTCCTATGGAAAGGGAAGAAACCTAGGCTAGCACATGGACTTTTGGTTAGGGATAAACAGAATGGCGGACTGGGATTCCCAGATGCCCTAAGATATTATCAAGCAATACAGCTGAATAGATGGCTGGAGTCGGTAGATCCCCAGAGACAGCCTGACGTAGCAAATCTTATGCGACACAGTGTAGGGCCTACACACCAACAGCTTCTTTGGTTGGCCGAATACAGTCAGCCTAGAGACGTGAAGGGTGACCCCCTATTGAAAGGGCTGAGAGAGACTTGGAAAGTGTTAAGCAAAAAATTAGCACCAGAGCCATCCCCTCTTCTGCCTGCAAATCTTATTCCAGACCTCCTAGGGAAAAATGGGGGCATTCATCAGGAAGTGTGGTCATCTTTAGCCAAAGCCAGACTAGAGGACCTAGCCCCTGATGCAGAAACATCCATTATGATTAGGTTACCTGACCGAATAAAAAAATCCCCAAGCTTCTTTCTGACAAGGGCCTACATAGGTGCTGTGTGCGGGGAGTTGAAAGAGAGGCCCAACTTAACGAGACAATTGACAGAATTTGAAAAAATTCTACTATCCCCACTTCATAAACAGAGGAAAATTTCGGCATTGTACTCCTTGGTGGGAGCTGAGGGTGAGGGCGGAAAACCTCTATATATTAGAGACTGGGAGAGGGAGCTTGATATGGTTTTTCCGGATCAGGTCCTCAAGAAGCTATTGGCCTTCTCACATGGACCATCTCCATGTATACGGCTACAGGAGAATCATTTTAAGCTCCTTACCAGATGGTATAGAACTCCAGAGTTCTTGCACAAATGCGGTCTGTCCCCTGATCGGCTTTGCTGGCGATGTGGCGATGGGGAAGGGTCTCTGTCCCATATTTGGTGGAAGTGTCCTCTTATTGTCCCATTCTGGGAAAACGTCAACAAGACAGTCAACAAAGTCCTGGATAGCGACCAAAAGATCACCATGGAAATGGTGCTCTTTTCACTTCCCTCAGATTCCTATAGACCGTCAAAGCATAACTTGGTGACTCATCTGATAGCAGCGGCCAAGGCTATCATTCCTCTCCACTGGAGAGACACCCAGGCCCCCTCACTGAGCGAATGGATAGCCAAAGTGAATCAAATTTGCAGGTTTGAGGAATTGTCAAGCTGGGTCAAAAGGAATCACGACAAGTACTTAAAGACTTGGTGCCCCTGGAGGTTATGGATTGAGACACAGGGATAAATGTTATATATATGCATCCGTGTGCAGTTAGTAGGCGTAGATGGCTTTATGCAACTCTGGGAATATCTTCTCCTGGACACACCTCTCTGACATACCTCGCAATCTCACATCCTAGTTACAACGTGAGTGAAGGCGACTCAACCTGCCCCTATCCCCCCCACTTCTCCCCCCCCCTCCTCTCCCTCCCTCCTCTCCTCTCTACTTCCTTCTTCTCTCTTTTTCATGTCTTTCTTCTTTTTATTATTTCTTCCATTTTCCATTCTTTCTTCTATGTTACACATAAATGGTATATGTCTTAATTTGACGTGTCTCCTTGAGGCGTCATGCTTTGTTGTGTAAAATATAGCATTGTTCCTGATGCCACCTAGGAGACGTGATTTCATGCGTCTCAAGTGATTGGACAAGAATGGACATTGCGCGTCTTCCACCTGTTTGTTAATGTGTCCATGATCTGGGACATTCTCAATGTGTACCTGTGTTCTTTGGTCCTTGACCAATGTTGTTCATTCTTGATGAAAAAATTCTTGGAAAATAAAGAATTTACAAAAAAAAAAAAAAAGAAAGAAATTCAAGGAAAGAGGTTCAATTCTTAAGAAGGCTTCAGGGCGTCCAAGAAAGTCCAGCAAGCGCCAGGATCGTCTCCTAAAGAGGATTCAGCTGCGGGATCGGAGTGCCACCAGTGCAGAGCTTGCTCAGGAATGGCAGCAGGCAGGTGTGAGCGCATCTGCACGCACAGTGAGGCGAAGACTTTTGGAAGGTCCCTTTTTGGTGTCAAGAAGGGCAGCAAAGAAGCCACTTCTCTCCAAAAAAAACATCAGGGACAGATTGATCTTCTGCAGAAAATATGGTGAATGGACTGCTGAAGACTGGGGCAAAGTCATATTCTCCGATGAAGCCTCTTTCCGATTGTTTGGGGCATCAGGAAAAAGGCTTGTCCGGAGAAGAAAAGGTGAGCGCTACCATCAGTCCTGTGTCATGTGTGGGGTTGCTTCTCATCTAAGGGAGTGGGCTCACTCACAATTTTGCCCCAAAACACAGCCATGAATAAAGAATGGTACCAAAAAACCCTTCGACAGCAACTTCTTCCAACAATCCAACAACAGTTTGGTGAAGAACAATGCATTTTCCAGCACAATGGAGCACTGTGCCATAAGGCAAAAGTGATAACTAAGTGGCTCAGGGACCAAAACGTTGACATTTTGGGTTCATGGCCTGGAAACTCCCCAGATCTTAATCCCATTGAGAACTTGTGGGCAATCCTCAAGAGGCGGGTGGACAAACAAAAACCCACTAATTCTGAACAAGAAGTGATTATGAAAGAATGGGTTGCTATCAGTCATGAATTGGCCCAGAAGTAGATTGAAAGCATGCCCAGTCAACAGGGGCGTAACTAGAAGTGACTGGGCCCCACAGCAAATATTTGTAAGGGCCCCCCTCAGCGCGCTTCGCACCTCCCTCCTCCTGTGTAAACCCCACTCCTTTGGCACAGTGTAGCGGTATACTGTATATTGTGTGGCACAGTGTAGAGGTATACTGTATATTGTGGGGCACAGTGTAGAGGTATACTGTATATTGTGTGGCACAGTGTAGAGGTATACTATATATTGTGTGGCACAGTGTAGCGGTATACTGTATATTGTGTGGCACAGTGTAGCGGTATACTGTATATTGTGTGGCACAGTATAGAGGTATACTGTATATTGTGTGGCACAGTGTAGCGGTATACTGTATATTGTGTGGCACAGTATAGAGGTATACTGTATATTGTGTGGCACAGTGTAGCGGTATACTGTATATTGTGTGGCACAGTGTAGAGGTATATTGTGAGGCACAGTGTAGCGGTATACTGTATATTGTGTGGCACAGTGTTGAGGTATATTGTGAGGCACAGTGTAGCGGTATACTGTATATTGTGTGGCACAGTGTAGCGGTATATTGTGAGGCACAGTGTAGAGGTATACTGTATATTGTGTGGCACAGTGTAGCGGTATACTGTATATTGTGGGGCACAGTGTAGCGGTATACTGTACATTGTGAGGCACAGTATAGAGGTATACTGTATATTGTGTGGCACAGTGTAGCGGTATACTGTATATTGTGTGGCACAGTGTAGGCTATATGTGTATAACATAAACATACTCCACATGAACACTTACAGTTACATGGCTTGGTCCTTGGGGATCTCGGACACCACTTCCACACTTTGGCCGGGGGCTCGGTGGAGCTGATGTTGTGTTTTATCCTAATGAGAAAGATTTTATAATAAGGATTTGGAGAAGGGGCAGAGGGATAGCAGAGCAGGGAGAGGCTGGTGCCGCTACTAGGGGGTCATACCATGGGGCAGTAATAAAACCCACCATAATGCCCCCCCCCCCCCCAGTAGTAATAATTCTCCTTATAATGTGACAGTGCAAAAAATACCCCCTTGTAATGCCCCCAGTTGAGCTAATGTCCCCATAGTGCCCCAAAAAATGTGCCAGTATAAAATACCCCTATATAGTGCCCCCAGTAACTTCCCCCATAGTGCTCCTCTCCCCCCTTCCTGCTAGTGCCCCCCCAAAATGTACCAGTATAAAATGCCCCATATATAGTGCCCCAGTAGATGCCGCTCAGTGTCCGGCCTCTGATAGGCTGCCGGCCTAGTGTCCCCCATAATGCCCCCCAATAATGTGCCAGTAAGTGCCCCTATCATGTGCCAGTATCAAGTGCCTCTCCCCCCCCACATGTCCCAGTATCATAGTGCCATCTCCCCCCATGTGCCAGTATCAAGTGCCTCTCTCCTTCCCACCCCCCATGTGCCAGTATCAAGTGCCTCTCTCCTCCCCATGTCCCAGTATCATAGTGCCATCTCTCCCCCCCCCCCCCCACTAAAAAGTGCCAATATCAAGTGCCTCTCTCCCTCCCCCCTCCCTATGTGCCAGTATCAGGTGCCCCCCCCCCATGTGCCAGTATCAAGTGCCAACCCCCCCTCTCCCCTCCAGGTGCCAGTATCAGGTGCCTCCCCCCCCCCCTATGTCCCAGTATCATAGTGCCATCTCCCCCCCCCCCACCACCACCACAAAAAAAGTGCCAGTATCAAGTGCCTCTCTCCCTCCCCCCCCCCCCAATGCCAGTATCAGGTGCCTCTCTCCCTCCCCCCCCCCCAATGCCAGTATCAAGTGCCTCTCTCCCTCCCCCCCCCCCAATGCCAGTATCAGGTGCCTCTCTCCCTCCCCCCCATGCCAGTATCAGGTGCCAACCCCACTCCCATGTGCCAGTATCAGGTGCCAACCCCGGTTTGCGCCATTCTCAAAACTTTTGGCCACGACTGTACACTCCTGAGCAGCCACTGCTGAGATGAGAAGTGCTGCGTATTTCAGTCCCCCCCCATCTCTCTTTTCATAGAAGAGTGTTCTGTCTGGATGTGATGTGTGTGTGTGTAGTGAATAATAATAATAATTATTATTATTTATATAGCGCCACCATATTCCGCAACAGCTCACAATATATGAGGAAGTAGGGGTGACACAAAAAATGCGTGTATGCGTCACCTCCAGATTGACTCCTGACTATTTTATTCAATGTTATGTATTCATCAGAGTCACTTATCTCTGCATTCAGGAAACTCGCAGTATCGTCTATATTATGCGTGTTTCATGCAGCTCTCGCCCCGTAGAAGTGAATAGGGCGTTCAAGAAAAATGGACGGCATCTGGATACTCATACATATCTAATCCTATAATGTGTAATACGGTCTGCTGAGCCATGTATCGAATCCTATCCTGTGTCATGGTCTGCTGAGCTGTGTATCTAAGGCTACTTTCACACTAGCGGCAGGAAGGATCTGACTGGCTGTTCACCCTGTCGCATCCGTCCTGCCGCTATTTCGCCATGCCGCCGGACCGCCGCTCCGTCTCCATTGACTATAATTAGGACGGGGTGGAGCTCCGGCGCAGCACAGCGAAAGGCCACTAGACTAAAAGTACTGCATGTCTCACTGTTTAGTCCGGCGGCCTCTAACCACGAACTGCCGTGCTGCGCCAGAGCTCCATCCCGTCCCCATTATAGTCAATGGGACGGAGAGGCGGCACGGCAAAATAGCGGCAGGCCTAATTCTACCATGTGTGATACTGTCTTCTGATCTACAGTGACTTGAATTTTTTCGTGTTTTGGTGCCTCACAACATGGAATTAACATGGATTGTTGGAGGATTTGCATAATTTTATTTACAAAACATACCCACAACTTTTTTTTATTTTTATTGTGAAGCAAACAAAGAATAGGACAAAATAACAGAAAAAGTCAATGTTCATAACTATTCACCCCTCTAAAGTCAATACTTTGTAGAGCAACCTTTTGCAGCAATCACAGCTCCAAGTCGCTTTGGCTAAGTCTCTATAAGCTTGCCACACCTTACCACTGGGATTTTTGCCCATTCCTTCTTGCAAAACTGCTCCAGCTCCCTCAAGTTGGATGGTTTGTGCTTGGGAACAGCAATCTTTAAGTCTGAGCACAGATTTTCTATTTGATTGAGATCTGGACTTTGACTAGGCCATTCCAACACATTTACATGTTTCCTCTTAAACCACTCAAGTGTTGCTTCAGCAGTGTGTTTGGGGCCATTGTCCTGCTGGAAGGTGAACCTCCGTCCTAGCCTCAAATCATGCACAGAGTGGTACAGGTTTTGCTCAAGAATATCCCTGTATTTAGAACCATCCATCTTTCCCTCAACTCTGAACAGTTTCCCAGTCCCGGCTGCTGAAAAACATCCCCACAGCATGATGCTGCCACCACCATGTCTCACTATGAGGATGGTGTTCTTTGGGTGATGTGTTGGGTTTGCGCCAGACATATCGTTTTCTTTGATGGCCGAAAAGTTAAATTATAGTCTCATCAGACCTTCCTCCGTACATTTTGGAAGTCTCCCACATGCCTTTTTGCAAACTCACAATAGGCCTTTTTGTTTTTTTGCTGAAAGTAATGGCTTTCTTCTGGCCACTTTGCCATAAAGCCCAACTCTATGGAGTGTACGGGTAATTGTCGTCCTATGTACAGATACTCAAGTCTCTGTTGTGGAACTCTGCAGCTCCTCCAGAGTTACCTTAGGTCTCTGTGCTGCCTCTCTGATTAACGCCCTCCTTGACCGGTCTGTGAGTTTTGGTGGATGGATGTCTCTTGGCAGGTTTGCTGTTGTGCCATGTTCTTTCCATTTGGTTATGATAGATTTGATGGTGCTCCTGGGGATCATCAAAGATTTGGATATTTTTTTTTATAACCTAATCCTGACTTATACTTCTCAACAGGGGCGTACACACAATCCATGGGGCCCCTGTGCGAAACTGATCCATGGGCCAGCCGCCGCCCCCCCCCCCAGTGGCGGATCCAGACCCTGGTCTCGGGAGGGGCACTTCCCTGGGCAATAGGAGATTATGGGCTCCCTGTGTCCCTGCCCAGTCACCCACCCTCAAGCCACACCCACGCACAGCCCTACCTATATATCGCGCCCATACCTCTTACATCCAGTGACGTCTCATTTGATGTACAGTTGATGTTCTCTTCCTTTATCTTCTCCATGCAGACCGGACCACCATGATGATTTCTTTCAGCCATCTCTCATCTCTGCAGAGTTTGCCAGACAGGCAGACAGACATCTTAGTTTACTACCCCCATCAGACCCCCAGTCATCCCCCATCAGACCTCAGATCAGCCCAAAGACCCCCTTAAGACACCCAGTCAGCCCCCATCAGACCTCAGATCAGCCCAGACCCCCATCAGACTGTCACAACCAGACAGCTGAGAGGCTCTGACAGAGGCCTTTCAGAACCTCCTCCTTGAGTTTCTGTGTTGTGGTATTCAGTTCCTCCTCTCGTTAGCCTTTCTCAGCTGTCATGTGTTGGACTAATTGCTTCTCTTTAAATTCCTCCCCAGAATGCTTTTCTGGGCGGCTTATACTTCTTCCTGGAGTGTGTGTGCATGCTGACTTTGTTCTCCTGTCTGCTACAAATCTAAGTGTTGTACCTTTATCTGTTATTTTCTGTTTGCTGGATCCCAGGTGACCCTGACTCCCTCCGTATCTTGTGTAGGGAGCCAGTGGTCGTGTCCCCTCACTATTGTAGGGTGCTCAGGGCTTTATAGTCAAGGTTCGTGGATATGCAAACCTCCACCATTAGGATCTTTGCATAGGCTGAGCAGCCAGGGAAAGTGCCAGGTCTTCTGCAGGGGTCTCCCTTGGTTCCTTAGCTTTTGGATCCAGTGAGTCATTTAAACATGTTGCTTTGCCTTGTTTCCTGTACACCGTCCGTGACACAGACCCCCAGTCAGCCCTTATCAGACCTCAGATCAGCCCAAAGACCCCCACTCAACCCCAATGCCCATCAGACCTTGGATCAGCCTAAGGACTTGGATCAGACCCCCCAACTCAGCCACCAGATCATCAGCCCAAAGACCCCCCCAGTCATCACCAATGCCCATCAGACCTCAGATCAGCCCAAAGACCCCCCATCAGAGCCACCAAATCAATCATCAGCCCAAAGACCCCCCCAGTCATCCCCCATGCCGATTAGACCTCAGATCAGCCTAAAGACTCCCCCATCAGCCACCAGATCAATCATCAGCCCAAAGACCCCTCAGATCAGAATCAGCCCAGGCCCTAAAGACCCCAATCCCATCACTAAATTCAAGCCCCCCCCAAATGGGCTGGTCATTGCAGGCCAGGGCCCTCACTACTCCAGTCAGTGCAGAGGGATCTGATCATCTGAGGTCTGATCCACCAGCTCAACCCCCCCCCCCCTGGTCATCTGCCAGGTCCCGCCCCTCACTACTCCAACTCCAGTCCTTACTCTTCCTTACCGGGGCTGCTGTGGGCTGCGGTGCTGCACTAGGGGAAGTGAACTGTCTCCTGTCGCTCTCCCGTCCGGGTCCCATCTGCTGTGTCACTGTGTCATTTCAGGCACGCGCGCCTGTTCCCGCGAGACCTGCCACAGGAGTTAGCGCACTACTTAGCGCACGCGCAGCTGCAGGAGGCCCGGTTGCAACTGCGACCCCTATATGTATGCCACTGCTTCTCAACAACATTGTCCCTTACTTCTTTGAAGAGTTCCTTGGTATTCATGGCAGTGTTTGGTTAGTGATGCCTCTTGCTTAGGTGTCTCAGCCTCTGGGGCCTTTAAAAAAAAAAAAGGTGTGTATATGCAATGACAGATCATGTGACACTTAGATTGCACACAGGTGGACATCATTTCACTAATTATGTGACTTCTGAAGGTAATTGGTTGCAGCTTTTTATGGGCTTTCTAACAAGGGGGTAAATACATACGCGCATGTCAATTTTCTGTTTTCTATTTCTAAACAATAGTTTTATTTATATATTTTTCTCATTTCAATTCAACAACTTAGACTATTGTGTTATGATCCATCAAATAAAATTCAGATTAACAAAATATTGAACTTAAGGCTATAATGTAACAAAACACGAAAAAAGTCAAGGGGAATGAATACTTTTGCAAGGCACTGTATGTATCTAATCCAGTCATGTGTGATACTCAACACTTTTATAGGGGTCTCAGTGATCTGGCCATTAGAGATGGCCATGCGGTTCACCCGGCGGTTGTTTCGCGGCTTGCCGAACAGGTGAACATATGGCGATGATATGCGCCATATTCTTTTGCATTGTGCTGAACTTTGACCCATGACACATCCCTCAGGTGGGACAGGACATCCAATTGAGACATTTCAGTACATGGACACACCCCCTACCCTATAAATTAACCCAATCTGGCTGCCATTTTACATTCAGTCTTTTGCCAGTGTAGGGAGGGGTTGCTGTTTGGAGCAGGGACACGCTGCTAGAGACACCAAAAGTTAGCTAATAGGGCCACAAAAGTCTTTTTAAGGACTGGTATAGGTGTGACATACTGAGAGGTGTGATATAGTTATAATATACTTTCTAACATATAAAGTATATTATAGTGCCTTTTATTGTGCAGCAGTTGTGTGCGATACTGCAGCTATACAGAGGGACAAACGCTACTGGAACAACTAATTTCAACTTGTGTGATATACCAGTTGCCCCCCAAAAAAGCTGATTAAGGCAGGGGTGTGATATACCTGTAATATAATTTCTATATAGTGCATTTGTATTGTGCAGCATTTGTGTGCGGTTCTGCTGTGATACCACAGCTATACAGAGGGACAAACGCTATTGGAACAACTAATTGCAACTGGTGTAATATACAATTTGCCCCGCAAAAAAACTGATTGAGGCAGGAGTGCGATATACCTATAATATAATTTCTATATAGTGCACTTGTATTGTGCAGCATTTGTGTGCAGTTCTGCTGAGATACCGCATCTATACAGAGGGACAAACGCTATTGGAACAACTAATTGCAACTAGTGGTGATATATCAGTTGGCTTTAATAAAACTTATTGAGGCAGGGGTGTGATATACAGTGGATATAAAAAGTCTACACACCCTTGTTAAAATGTCAGGCTTCTGTGATATAAAAAAAGAGACAAAGATAAATAATTTCAGAACTTTTTCCACCTTTAATGTGACCTATAAACTGCACCACTGAATTGAAAAACAAACTGAAATCTTTTAGGTGGAGGGAAGAAAACAAACAAAAAAAATTATAAAGTGTGCACACCCTCTTATAACTGGGGATGTAGCTGTGTTCAGAATTAAACAATCACTTTCAAAATCAAATAGGAGTCAGCATACACCTGCCATCATTTAAATTGCCTCTGATTAAACCCAAATAAAGTTCAGCTGCTCTAGTTGGTCTTTACTGACATTTTCTTAGTCGCATCCCACAGCAAAAGCCATGGTCCACAGAGAGCATTCAAAAGATCAGAGGGATCTCATTGTTTAAAGGTATCAGTCAGGAGAAGGGTACAAAAGAATTTCCAAGGCATTAGATATACCATGGAACACAGTGAAGACAGTCATCATCAAGTGGAGATAATATGGCATAACAGTGACATTACCAAGAATCGGACGTCTCTCCAAAATTGATGAAAAGACGAGAAGAAAACCAGTCTGGGAGGCTACCAAGAGGCCTACAACAACATTAAAGGAGCTGCAGGAATATCTGGCAAGTACTGGCTGCGTGGTACATGTGACAACAATCTCCCGTATTCTTCATATGTCTGGGCTCATGGGGTAGAGTGTCAAGAGTCAAGACCAAAGCCTTTTCTTACGAAGAAAAACATCCAAGCCAGGCTACATTTTGCAAAAACACATCTGAAGTCTCCCAAAAGCATGTGGGAAAAAGTGCAGAAACAACACTGCACTCACCAAAAGAACACCATACCCACAGTGAAGCATGGTGGTGGCAGCATTATACTTTGGGGCTCTTTTTCTTCAGCTGGAACTGGTGCCTTAGTTAAGCTAGAGGGAATTCTGAACAGTTCCAAATACTAGTCAATATTGGCACAAAACCTTCAGGCTTCTGCTAGAAAGCTGAACATGAAGAGGAACTTCATCTTTCAGCATGACAATGACCCAAAGCATACATCCAAATCAACAAAGGATTGGCTTCACCAGAAGACGATTAAAGGGCTTCTGTCATCCCGCAAAAAAACGCCCCCTCCTCTTGTTGATTGACAGGGCCAGCAGCGATCTCCTCCTCCGGCTGGCCCTGTCAGCATTTCAAAAATCCTGCGCCTGTTTTCATTCGGCGCAAGCGCTCTGAGAGAAGGAGGCTCGCCTCCTCAGCACTCCCTCAGTACGCCTGCGCCAAATGAAGACAGGCGCAGGATTTTTGAAAAGCTGACGGGGCCAGCCGGAGGAGGAGATCGCTACTGGCCCTGTCAATCAACAAGAGGAGGGGGCGTTTTTTTGCGGCGGCTACCAGCAAGTGATTTGCATATTTTAAAAGATCGTTTTTTAATGAAAAGAAGCCACAGACAAAGGTAAGATCCCTATATAGGGAATAGTCGTTAAATAACGATTTTAACAAGCCAAAAAAAAAAAAAAAAAAAAAAAAAGGGGTTTGGGGGTGACAGAAGCCCTTTACAGTTTTAGAATGGCCCAGCCAGAGCCCAGACCTGAATCCGATTGAAAATCTGTTGGGTGATCTGAAGAGGGCTGTGCACAGGAGGTGCCCTCACAATTTGACAGATTTGGAGTCTTTTTGCAAAGAAGAGTGGGCAAATCTTGCCAAGTCAAAATGTGCCATGCTGATAGACTCATGCCCAAAAAGACTGAGTGCTGTAATAAAATCAAAAGGTGCTTCAACAAAGTATTAGTTTATGGGTGTGCACACTTATACAACCGTAGTATTTTATTTTTAGATTTTTTCTTCCCTCTACCTAAAAGATTTCAGTTTGTTATTCAATTGAGTTATACAGTTTATAGGGCACATTAAAGGAGGAAACAGTTCTGAAATGATTTATCATTTTTTTTACATCACAGAACTCTGACATTTGAACAGGGGTGTGTAGACTTTTTATATCCACTGCACATATAATATAATTTCTATATAGTGCATTTGTATTGTGCAGCAGTTGTGT
This sequence comes from Bufo gargarizans, assembly GCF_014858855.1. Lineage (NCBI taxonomy): Eukaryota > Metazoa > Chordata > Amphibia > Anura > Bufonidae > Bufo > Bufo gargarizans. Next base: position 303,371,702 of record NC_058084.1, read on the forward strand.
GCGGTTCTGCTGAAATACCGCAGCTATATAGAGGGACAAAAGCAATTAGAATAACTAATTGCAACTAGTGTGATATACCTATTGCCCCAAAATAAACTGATTAAAGGGTTTGATATACCTACTTCCAGCAAATACTCATCAAGGGGTTTTATGCACCTGCTTCCACAAATACTGCTCTTCTATAGGGACTTTGTCACAGGCAGAGGAAGAGGCAGGCCATTCCGCAGGGGTGGTCAGGGTCAGGCAGGTGCACCAGGTCGGAGCCTAAGTGGGAAGTTGGAGAAGGTGCTTGCGATTACATCAAAGGATGCACCAGAGTTGGTTGAGTAGCTTACTCAGCCTTCTGCTTCTGCATCCTCCTCTTCCTCTGTACCCTCCTCACTCACTGCTGTGTACATCCCCAAGGACACCACCACCACCATAGCCACTCCACTCGAGTCAGAGGAATTATTTTCCCATCCATTCCCAAACCTTACTGATGAGCAGCCATTCTTGGCATCGGAAGAGGAGGTAGCAATGGCCACCACCCAGTGGTCTGACGACAGTACCCAGATCATCCCAAGGAGGGTGGTCCCCGCTGTTGTTGCCTACGCCGAGATCTCTAATGTAAGTGGTGGTGAAGGTGAAGATGATGACGTGTCTATGGACATCAAGTAGGTGCCCACAAGAGAGGAAAAGGAGGGGAGTTCAGAGGGAGAGATGGAGCAGCAGATAAGGAGGAGAAGCAGGCAGAACTCACAGTGCACAGGAGGCTGTAAGCCCAACACTCACCTAGGGATGAACACCTTAAGAAGGCACCTTGCCTCCCATCACCGAGCCCAGTGGGAGCAACACCGTTAGAAACCACAAAGCCACACTCTTGGCGCTCCATGTCCTGCCTCTTCTCCTTCTCCTCTCTCCTCCCATTTCTCCTCTACTCCACCTTCCACCGTGCCGTCGTCGCGTTCATCTGGCAAAAGGCAGGCTTCCGTGGCCAAAATGTTTGACCGTAAAAATATGACACCGGATAACCCTCTTGCCCAACGGCTGACCGCCGGCTTGTTGGAACTGCTAGCCTGCCAACTACTGGCATATAAACTGGTGGACTCGAAGACCTTTTGAAAATTTGTGGCCATTGGCACACCGCAATGAAAGGTCCCAGGAAGGAAATATTTCTCTAAGAAGGGCATCCCAGAGCTATTTGGCCATGTTCAGCAGCAAGTGAATGCATCTCTGGTACACAGTGTTGGTGCCAAGAAACATCTGACCACAGAACACATGGTCTAGCAAACATGGGCAGGGAAGGTACATAACTTTTATTGCCCACTGGGTGAACCTTCTGACAGCTGTCAAACATGCAACCCGTGGCACCCATGTGGATTTGGTGTTAACGAACCAGATTGCATGCAGGCCTGCCTCTTCTTCTTCTCCTCCTACTCTATCCTCCATCTCCTCCTCGGCTGACTCCTCCTTTTCTACTTCTACTAGCTCTTCCGCTGCAAACCCCAGCTCCCCAGAACCTATTCGACATGCCAGGTGAGACGTTGCCATACTGTGCTGCTGCTGTTGTGCCTGGAATCCAAGAGCCACACCGGTCCTGCACTCCTATCAGCTTTGTAATCACAGGCCGATTAGGGCTAACCCTGCTCAATTTGACAGTTGGTAAAGTGGTGTGTGACAACTGTGCCAATCTGCTAAGCGCACTGAAACAGGGCAAAATGACACATGTGTGCAGGAACCACATACACCCAGTGGGCCATAAAGGACATGTATTGTCCCTGACTGTAGTTACAGCTCCACACGTCGGTGCTGACGTGCACTTTGGCAGACACTGAGAGGCTCAAGGACTGGCCCACCTTCTGTTCTACATGTGTGTGCAGGGCTGGAACTGCCTTATTAGCAAAGAAAGGATGGCTTGGGACTCTCCACCTCGGCTTGGCACAAGCCATCAGTTCTCTGAATGGTGCAGAGTCCACCACTTGGAAAGGGAGGAACTGCAGCACCAGCAACTTTGGACAGGAGCACGTTCAGCTTCTGTGCCATTGGATAAGTGCACCCATACAGTTTTCTCTTGGCAATCACTTTGGTGATCAATTGCTGACGGAATGACTGATGAGGAGTAGGAGGGCGAGGAACAGGAGCATCAGGACCAGCAGATGATGGGTAGGACAGACAGCTCCCTTCGCCTGAGGTGGTGGAAATTAGCTGCACGCCACTGGGTTATGCAGTGGTTGCTGCATCAGGCTGGACCACCACATCAGAGCCACGGTTTTCCCAGGCCACTTTATGGTGACCCTGCATATGTTGATGCAGGGACGTGGTGCCAACATTGACACCCTGGCCACGCTTCTCCTTCTGCCCACAGATTCTATATATGGCCATGTTCACCTCCTCTGGAGGCTAAACAAAAAACTGCCACACCGCCGAGTAGGTGATTTTACCCCCAACACTATGCACTAACTGACTGCTACCACTGCTGCCTTCTTGAACCCGTGCACCACTACTTCCCAGGTAGGTAGGCTCCTGTAAAGTGGGTGGTCTACCCCGGCACGTTTGGCTCCCGACCTTCCACTGCTGCCACCCTGCTGATTCCTGGCCATGCTAGCGACTTGCTGGCTCCGCTGCTGCCTCATGGGCAAGCTGCCACCCTCTTCTCCCGATGATAGTGAAGCTCCTTCGTCACCCGGCTCCCAAGTGTAATCAGCTACATCATCATCATCGAGTACTGTCTGCACGTCACTGATGTCCTCCTCAACAGTCTCTGGGTCAGGAGCCTGACTGCTTGCAACACCAGCTCCCATGTCACTCTCCTCATCACTACTTGCCTGCCTACCAGAGGAAGCGGCAGATGTCTCCTTCACATCTTGACTGGCCAGTAGCTGCTGACTGTCCTCTATTAGCTTATCCTCGCTATATAGTGGAGCTGAGTCCACAGCATATAATACTTGTCTGGCTGAGGGAACAGAAAAGGACAGAGGCAGATGAGGGCACAGGGCCTGTTTCCTGGCCATGCCAACTAAGGGTTGTGTCTGACGAACCCACTGACTCTTGGCTGGGGGTGTCTGATGTTACTTGCGACAAAGTCAAAGATCGAGTCAACTATTCAAGAACCGCCGGGTTGCTGGTTAAGACACGACTGCTAGCTGACACTGGGAGTTCAGGCCTCTCGAAGTGACCCCTACTGCCATGGCCCCTTACTCTGCTGCGACCTCTGCCTGAGCCAGAAAGATTTAGGCCTCTGCCACTCCCCTGTGCAGGGCCTGGCACTCTTCTGCCTGATATGCTGTTAGATCAAATAAATAAATAAAAAGGAAATTAAAACACCACAAAAAAAGTATTTTATTTTCTCACTTCACCACACAACGGCTAAGGGTACTTTCACACTTGCGTTTTTATTTTCCGGCATAGAGTTCCGTCACAGGGGCTCTATACCGGAAAAGAACTGATCAGTTTTATCCCCATGCATTCTGAATGGAGAGTAATCCGTTCAGTTTGCATCAGGATGTCTTCAGTTCAGTCGTTTTGACTGATCAGGCAAAAGAGAAAACCGCAGCATGCTACGGTTTTATCTCCGGCGAAAAAAGCGGAAGACTTGCCTGAATGCCGGATCTGGCATTTTTTCCCATAGGAATGTATTAGTGCCGGATTCGGCATTCAGAATACCAGAATGCCGGATCTGTCCTTCTGCGCAGACTGAAAAAAAGTTGGAAAAAAATGCCGGATCCGTTTTGCCGGATGACACCAGAAAGACGGATCCGGCATTTCAATGCATTTTTTCGACTGATCAGGCATTTTTAAGACTGATCAGGATCCTGATCAGTCTTACTAATGCCATCAGTTAGCATACATTTTGCCTGATCCGGCAGGCAGTTCCGGCGACAGAACTGCTTGCCGGATCTCTCTGCCGCAAGTGTGAAAGTACCCTAAGGCTACTTTCACACTCGCGTTTGGTGCGGCTCTGTCATGGATCTGCACAGACGGATATGCACCGATAATACAATGCGCATGCATCCGTTCAGTACGGATCCGTTTGTATTATCTTTAACATTGCCAAAACGGATCCATCTTTCACGCCATTGAAAGTCAATGGGGGACGGATCTGTTTTCTATTATGCCATATTATGTCAGTGAAAACGGATCTGTCCCCATTGACTTACATTGTGTGTCAGGACAGATCCGTTTGCCTCTGCATCGTCAGATGGACACCAAAATGCTGCTTGCAGAGAGGAATGGAGGCGGAACAGAGGCAAAATGATGCATTCTGAATGGATCCTTATCCATTCAGAATGCATTAGGGCAAAACGTATCCGTTTCGGACCACTTGTGAGAGCCCTGAAACTGATCTCACAAACGGAAACCAAAGCGCCAGTGTGAAAGTAGCCTAAGCCCTTTTTTTCCACTAATACATGCCAAAGAAGGCTTTAGAACATATAACCGTAATGCTGAACGGCAAATAGGCCCTTACTTTTTTCCACTTATACACGTCACAAAAGGCTTTAGAACATATAACCGCACCACAGAACGACAAATAATATATATTTTTTGGCACTAATGCACGCCAAAAGGGCTTTAGAACATATAACTGCACCTCTGAACGTCAAGTAGGTCCTTACTTTTTTCCTCTTATACATGCCACAAAAGGCTTTAGAACATATAACTGCACTGCTGAACGGCAAATAGGCCCTTAATTGTTTCCACTTTTACACGCCACAAAAGGCTTTAGAACATATAACTGCACCGCAGAATGACAAATAATATATATATACGTATTTGCTACTAATACATGCCAAAAAGGGCCGTAATTTTCTCACTTCACCACACAACAGCAAATACATTTTTTGTGCCACTAATAAATGCCAAAAAAGGACTTTAGAACATATAACCGCACCACTGAAAGGCAAAAAATATATATTTTTTTGTCTCTAATACACACCAAAAAGGGCTTTAGAACATATAACTGCACAGCTGAATGGCAAATAATATATATATATATATATATATATATATATATATATATATTTTGCCCCTTTTACACACCAAAAAGGGCTGTAATTTTCTCACTTCACCACACAATGGCTAATAAGCCCCCTTTTTCCCATTAATACAATACAAGCCAAAAAATGCTTTAGAACATATAACTGCACCACACAAGGGCAAATTAACCTGGTTAATGGCTGTATCAAACAGCACTTGCATTCCAATAACAAGAACGGTTTGCCGGAATTACAGAGCTGTATAATGGCAATTTGGATCCCCAGTCAGTGCAGCAAGGTGTAATAGAATTGCTCCTATTACCCAGACTGTATCTTCCCCTACTGAACCCTGTTCTGCTTCAGTACTGTGGAATGATTCTTTCCTATCCTTTCCCTAAACTTCTATACAGCAGAATAAAAGTTTTAAAGTCTTTTCTAGCACTGTCCCTAGCGCCTGCTGACGTCTCTGCCTGCACTAAGTACACTGGAAGATGGCTGAGGCTATTTATAGGGCTGAGACAACACTGGGCTAGCTGGCTGATGATTGGCTGCATGCATGGCATTGTGGGTGATCCCTTGTTCCCAGAGTTCCTTGCTCCATGTCCTAACACATGCAGCAGCCATTTTAGAAAAGAAAAACCTTCTTATTAGTGATGAGCAGCTGGTGTCATATTTGAATTTGTGATATTTTGAGAATATTTAGTAGAATATACGTAGAATATTCGCGAATTTGAATATTCGTTATATTCTACTTATTTATTCAAAAATCGGCAAGGTGATTGTCGCGTAATATGCGAATATTACACGATCAATACAGGCGTGGGTCAAAAACAAATATATAGCACTATAGAATATAGTGCTATATATTCATTTTTTAGAATATTCATCTTTTTTTTCCATCTGAAGTTATGATTCTTCCCTGCTTAAATTGCTTGTCAAGCAACTTGAGCAGGGAGGAATCATGACTTCAGATGGAAAAAAATGACTAATATTCTAAAAAAAAGATTATATACAGGTAGCACTATATTTGATATAGTGCTATATATTAGTTTTTTTGAATATTCGTAATTTTTTTCCATCTGAAGTTATGATTCCAAGCAACTTAGGGCTCTTTCACACCTGCGTTATTGTCTTCCGGCATAGAGTTCCGTCGTCGGGGCTCTATGCCGGAAGAATCCTGATCAGGATTATCCTAATGCATTCTGAATGGAGAGAAATCCGTTCAGGATGCATCAGGATGTCTTCAGTTCCGGAACGGAACGTTTCTTGGCCGGAGAAAATACCGCAGCATGCTGTGCTTTTTGCTCCGGCCAAAAAAACTGAAGACTTGCCGCAAGGTCGGATCCGGAATGAATGCCCATTGAAAGGCATTGATCCGGATTCGGCCTTAAGCTAAACGTCGTTTCAGCGCATTGCCGGATCCGACGTTTAGCTTTTTCTGAATGGTTACCATGGCTGCCGGGACGCTAAAGTCCTGGCAGCCATGGTAAAGTGTAGCGGGGGAGCAGCATACTTACCATCCGTGCGGCTCCCGGGGCGCTCCAGAGTGACGTCAGGGCGCCCCAGGCGCATAGATGACGTGATCGCATGGCACGTCATCCATGCGCATGGGGCGCTCTGACGTCACTCTGGAGCACCCCGGGAGCCGCACGGACTGTAAGTATACCGCTCCCCCGCTCCCCGCTCTTACTATGGCAACCAGGACTTTAATAGCGTCCTGGCTGCCATAGTAAAACTGAAAGCATTTTGAAGACGGATCCGTCTTCAAATGCTTTCAGTACACTTGCACTTTTCCGGATCCGGCGTGTAATTCCGGCAAGTGGAGTACACGCCGGATCCGGACAACGCAAGTGTGAAAGAGGCCTTAAGCAGGAATGAAATATTACTTCAGATGGAAAAAAAATACAAATATTCTAAAAAACGAATATATAGCACTATATTCAGTATAGTGCTATATATATATATTTTTTTTATATTCGTAATTTTTTTACATCGGAAGTCATGAATCCTCCCTGCTTAAGTTGCTTGTAGAAGCAGGGAGGAATCATGTGTAAAATGAAAAAAATTACGAATATTCGAAAAACAAATATATAGCACTATATTCAAAATATTCGCAAATTCTTGAAGTGACGATATTCACGATTAAAATTTGTAATTCGAATATTCGCGCTCAACACTACTTGTTATCTCTCCCTCCATCTGACCTCCTGCTCTGATCTATTCCTTAACATAAAATCGTCCTCTCCAGAGGGAATTTTAAGAATGATAGAGACAGGAAAAGCTTAGAATTTAAAATGAGCTACTGTTTAACTAAATTCCCTCCTCCTTCAGTTCCATTCCCAACCCTTAGGATTAGATACACAGCTCAGCAGACAGTATCACACATTATATAATTAGATACAAAGCTCAGCAGACAGTATCACACAGGATAGGATTAGATACAGAGCTCAGCAGACAGTATCACACAGGATAGGATTAGATACAGAGCTCAGCAGACAGTATCACACAGGATAGGATTAGATACAGAGCTCAGCAGACAGTATCACACAGGATAGGATTAGGTACACAGCTCAGCAGACAGTGTCACACAGGATAGGATTAGATACATAGCTCAGCAGACAGTATCACACAGGATAGGATTAGAATAGATACATAGCTCAGCAGATTGTATCTGACAAAATAGAATTCTATACACTGCTTAGCAGACAGTATCACACATGAAAGGATTATATACACGGATCAGCAGGCAGTATCACACATGAGAGGATTAGATACACAGCTCAGCAGACAGTATCACACATGATAGGATTAGGTATGCAGCTCAGCAGACAGTATCACACATGATGCTTGGATTCTGGATTTAGTATTCCTTTATTCTCATGTGTTTGATTTTCGCACATTTAATATTCTGAATAGATCTCACCAAATATAGCTGGGTCTGCCTATAAATATCTCATATCTGAGGCTAGCTTCTCTGTTCTCTAAACAGAAGAAAAAGCAGTTTGACCAATAAGCTAAAAGTGGAGCAGTCACTACCCAGTGGTTGTGATGTGTGTTGCAGTCATTTAGAGTTTAGTTACAGTCTCGCGATATTATGTTGTTTCGCTGTCAGGACAAAATTGACCACTTGCAATTGACCACTTCCAGTTTGGAGATCAGGTAAGAGTGGACGCATCTGTACCTAGTAGTCTGTAAAGGACATATATTGTCCTTGACCATAGTTACAGATACACACTGGCATTAACTGTACCAGGCACTGACAGGCTCAAAGACTGGCCCACCTTCTGCTCAACATAAGTATGCAGGGCTGGTACAGATTTTTTTGTGAAGTAATGACAGCTTGAGACTCTCCACCTTGGGTAGGCACAAGCTATCTGTCCTCAAACTGTCCAGTGTCCACAATATTGAAAGGGAGGGACTGTAGTACCAGCAACTTGGACAGGTGCATGGTCAACTTCTTCACCGTGGGATGAGTGAATTGTTGTCTCTTTGCGATCACCTCTGTGGTCAATTGCTGGCAAAATAGGTGACTAGGGAAAGGAGCATCAGGAGCAATAGAAGAAGGGAAGGAATGACTGCTTCCTTCTGCTGAGGGTGAGTAGCCCTGACTGCTGTAGAAGGCTTTTGGGCCACTGAGAGATGCAGCAGTTGCTAGGTGAGGCTGTACCACTACATTAGTGCCACTTTATAATGATGCTGCATGTGTTGACACAGGGCCGTGGTGCCAACATAAGCACCCTTATTGGTCTCCACCTTCTATTCAAATATCCTTCATACCGCCATGCTAGCATCCCCCAGTGACTTGATAACAAATTCCCACACTGCAGAGTATGGCATTTTGCCCTCACCACTCTGTGCTGACTGCCTGCTTTTAGGAACCCATGCACCGCTAGTTGTTTCCAAACAGGTATGCTCCTGAGTAGCAGACAGTCTACCTCAAGTGCGTTTGGTTCCAGATCTCCCACTGCATCCACCCTGCTGGCTCATTGGCACGCTGCAACTCTCACCCCCTTATGATGATGCCCCCTCTTCACCCGGCTACCACATACAATCGCCTACATCATCCATTAATGTCTGTTCGTCACTTATGTCTCCCTCAAGGCCATATCCCTGACCGCTAGCGACACATGCTCCCACCTGACTATCATCATGACTAGTTGCATGCCTAAGGGAGGACACAGCAGACCTTCTCGAAAGCTCGCTATGTAACATCATTACTTCTATTTTTGTTAGCCATTAAATGGTATCAAACCTGCAATACTCTTATTTTGTTTCTCTTAATGAGAGCACTAAACTATTTTTCTATTGGCTAACACGGTACCAGACTTTTTCCTTTTTCTTTGAATCAGTAATGTAACAGATGAAATGGCACAGCAGATGAACTATATAAACATACCTATATATTAGACCAACTGCTGACAATAAACAACGCACAGTACATATTTGCATAACTGAAAGTATTAATTATTGATGACGCATCAACTGAAGTAGGTGCACACACCAATATATTAGACTGGATGTTGAGACTGCCTGATGCACATATAACATAACAAATTTATTATAAATGGCCCACCAGATGAACTATATCAACGTGCCTATGTATTTGAATGTCTGTAGACAATGAGTCTGATACAGTACATCTATGTATAGCTTAACAGATTAATTATAGATATCACATCAGATGATGTAGGTACACGCACCAATATATTAAACTGGCTGTTGAAACTAGTCTGATGCACAGTCTATTTTTAAAGCAGAACAGATTAAGTATGAATGGTATAGCAGTGGAACAAGATTCACAGGGAGATTGCACAGAGCCTGCACTATCCCTGCAGTCTCCCCATGCTCTCCCTACAGTGTATGAAAACTCTCCCTACACTGTCCCTATCCAAGATTCTACAGTTTAAGCTTTGTTAAACACTGTTCCTAGGACATCTGTTCCTATGCTCAGTTTCCTATAAATTGAACTGGATGGGATTAGGATTTTTATAGGGCTTTTATAGAGCTTCTTACTTCCATTTTGTAGTGTCCATGGAGAGTGAGGAAATTTGGATTTGTGGCAAATCAAATTTTTCCTGAAATTCGTATTAAATTCAATTCAATTCCTTTCGATTTGCTCAACACTACTAGAAATAATTCAAATCAACTATGCAAGAGTGGTAATACACTACTTATGGCTGTACCAAACTATATTGGGGATCTGCAACCTTTTGGTTCACAGGTGTTGCAAAACTACAACTTCCAGCACGCAAACATGCTCAGCTGTTCTTCTAACTTCGATATAAGTGAGTGATGCATTCTGATACAGTTGGAGTGCCAGAAATTGCTGATCCCTGAACAAGATAAAATGCACAATAAAATTCACATTGTACCAATCTATATTAAGCATTACAAGAAACAACTGCAACAAGTCGCTAATACCTTTTTGCTCCTGCCTAATTCCAAAATGTAGGCTTTGCTAATCTCCATGTTGTTCCATATTATATTAATCTTTGTCCCATAAACATAGAATCGCAACCTGTTACCATCCATTATAAATGAGGCAACACCAATGACAAATGAATATATTAAGCGCTGAAGGATAGGTTTGCGCTATACAAATAAAGATCATTATTATTACATAAGATGGCTCGAGGTTAAGGGTTCATGTTCACTTTTTATAAGGGTATCAATTTAGTGATTAGTTTACTTTGCTGGTAAGAGGAAATACATACCGTAACCTACTGACTTTTTTTCAGATTATATGGATCCCTGCCTCTTTAAATTTATATTAGGACTAGCATTGGCTTGTGTGATCTAATGTCATGCAGACATGCATACATAATAAATAAATGTAGCTCATCAAACTGGGCCAAAATTTTTGTCATGAGCCAAAACTGAAATGCATGCTTTGCATATTTTTTTCTTATTTCTTGACCTTGCTTTCCTATACAAGGGAGTCTTCCCATTAAAATTAATGGTACAGTAGTCATTCACCGAAGTCTCGGGAGAGACAAAGTTTGCCTCCCTATAGCCAATATAATTGAATGCTGTATGGAAACAGCATTAACATCATGGCATTTGAACTAATCAACTGCGGATCTATGATCTGAAGGTCGATTCGCTGAAGCCTACTATTTGAGCAATAGTCTCTTGAAAAAAAGGGAAGAGCTAATCCCTCCTATTCTCCTGGTATCCATAAATATAGGGTGGATTCACATCATTCATTTTGTTTTTCTATTCCTCTGATCCTTCAAAAGAACTGAAACATTTGTAAAAAAAAAAAAAAAGGGAACTGCTATATTCAGCATTCGTTATGGTCTATTTGCATCCAGAGCTTTTGTCAGTTCTGTTTGAGATCTGTTATTTTAGATGCGGTGACATACATAGAGAAGTACGGGCCCCATAGCAAGGATCAAACCAGGCCCCCCACACCCTTTTCAAGGATCCTTGGGCCATTTCTCAACTTTTTAATCTGCTAAAAGTTGTTCCGTTAGAGGGGAAAGTACCTCCAGTAGAAGAGGAGATAATCAAAACTAAGACTGGGCCCCCTCTTGCCCTGGGCCTCATAGGAGTCGCGTGGTCTGCCGCTATGGTAGTTACTAGTGTTGAGTGAGCATGTTCGGCCGAACTGCTGTTTGGCTCGAGCATTGCTTTGCTCGCCACATGGCGGTACTCTGCCGAGTACCACATGTGCTCGAGTGCCATGCTCGAGTCTCCACCCCGCAAGTTTCGCGGCTGCTATGCAGCCAATAAATGGGCAGGTAAGTACTGCCCTCACTGTAATGCCAGTAGCCATGTTGGCTACTAGCATTACAGTGATTGGCTGGCCGGAACACGTCATCGGATGTAATATAGCACCCGATGACGCATGTTCGGGCTCATTTGTAGTCAGGGAGAGCCATGCTTCGGAAGTGACAGAGAGTGTAGGGAGTCTGATTGCAATTAATTCAGTAGAAAAACTTTTCAAAGACCCAAAAGTCCTTTTAAGGACTATTGTGGGTGGTGGCAAGCTGGCAGAATTTTATAGCTACAGTACGAATTTTTCTTTTCCAGCATTTTCAATATTTTTTATATAGCGGGTGTCAGCAGTGACTAGTGACATCTGTCCAATACCTTCTGTGAGCCAGGGCCAGAAGTTGGAGAAATATAACTGAAAATTAATATATTTTTTCCATCATGTTCAATACTTTTTATATAGAGGGTATCTGCAGTAAATAGTGACATCTGTCCAATACCTTCTGTGTGTCAGGGTCAGAGATTGGAGAAATATAAGTGAAAATGTAATATATATTTTCCATCATTTTCAATACTTTTTCTATAGAGGGTGTCAGCAGTGACTTGTGACATCTGTCCAATACCTTCTGTGTGGCAAGGACAGAAATTGGAGAAATATAACTGAAAATTACTATATTTTTTCCTTAATTTTAAATACTTTTTATATAGAGGGTGTCTGCAGTGACTAGAGACATCTTTCCAATACCTTCTGTGTGTCAGGGCCAGAGATAGGAAAAATATAAGGGAAATCTACTTTCCCTTTGCCATACTTTTACGTACGTTTTCCATATACTGTGCTTGCTGTGAACTGTGACATCTGTGCCACATCTTGTGTGTCAAGCGTGCATATAACAGTTAATATGCGCAAGGCGAGCAGTAAGGGACGGGGAAGTGGGCGTGATGCTGATGGTTCAAGCAGAGGCCGTGGCCCTGGGCACGTTGAAACTGTGCCTGCTGCCAGAGCACAAGAAAAATGATCATCCACGATACCTAGCTTCATGTCCCAGTTTGCAAGGAGTCGCAGGACAAAACTGTTGAAGTCAGACCAGTGCGAACAGGTGGTCGGTTGAATTGCAGCAGATAATGCTTCCAGTCGGTTAAGCACCAGCCTGTCTTCCACCAAGTCCAATCTCAGTAGCCAAGAGTCTGGTCAACAGAATCATCTCCCTGATCCTCCTTCCTCCCACCATGGAGAGTCTGGCCAAACAAGTGATCCCGAAGATCTCTTTTCATTGCCATTACTTGATTTGGTCCTCTTGCCAAGCACGCTTGAAGAGGGACATGAAATCTTGTGCCCTGATTCCCAACCTCTTGAGCATCCACAGTCACAAGAACATGATGGTGGGGAACAGCAATTAGTGTTTAATGAGGTAGATGAGGATGAGACACAGTTGCCAAAGAGTCAACTGCAATTACAGTCTCAAGAGGATGAGACACGGTTGTCAATCACTGAGGTTGTGGTTAGGTCAACAAATCAAGAGGATGATCAGAGTGAGGAACTGGAAGAGGAGGTGGTGGATGATGAGGTCACTGACCCAACCTGGGAAGGTGGAAAGCCTACCAAAGACAGCAGTACAGAGGGAGACGGATCTTCAGCACCACAACAGGCTGGAAGAGGCCTCCCCCTTGCGTAAATCTCTTGCCAAGGGGTAGGTGTTCCGCAGTATGGCGCTTTTTTGAGGAAAGTGCGGACAACAAAAGAATAGTAGTTTGTAACCTGTGCCACACCAAAATGAGCCAGGGCGTGAACACTAGCAACCTCACCACCACCAGCATGATCCGCAACATGGCATCCAAGCACCTTAATAAGTGGGACGAACGCCTGGGTCCACAATCTGTGACCGCGGGTCACACCACTGCCTCCTCTTCTTCCCCTATGGTACGTGCTGGCCAATCGCCTGTCGAAGCGCAGGGGAGGATGCCTCCTGCCCTGCACCTGGACCTTTGCAACCAACATCAGCGACTCCATCCACTTCCTTGTCCCAGCGCAGCGTCCAAATGTCATTACCCCAGGCATTTGAATGCAAGCGCAAATACACAGCCACCCACCCACAGGCCATAGCACTAAATGCGCACCTTTCAAAATTACTGGCCCTGGAAATGTTGCAATTTAGGCTTGTGGACACTGAGGCCTTCCGCAGCCTGATGTCAGTTCAACTGCAGCTCAACTGCACTGCAGCTCAACTGCAGGCCCTCACATATAATGTTTTACAGGGTCAGCTGAACTACAGACCTTCACCTACAATCTTTTACAGGGTCAGCTAACCTTCTGATGACAAAAGCGAAGTCTTGACTGTTGGTACTCTGGCACACATAGCTAACTTCATGTTAGGCTGCCTTTCCCACGACCCCCGCGTTATACGCATTTTTAGACAACAAGGATTACTGGTTGTTCACCCTTCTCGACCTCTGCTACAAAGAGAACTTCTCATCTCTCATTCCTCTGGAGAGAACAAGCAAAACAATGCTATACCAGAATAAGTTGATAGGGCGGACATCCAAATGGATCGTCGCTGTCACGGGGACGTGCGATCACCTAGAAGTTATCTAGAGTCAACAAAGTGGCAGCAGGCCCTCACCTACAGTCCAGTCGAGTCTGATCAACACAATCCTAACCATGATGGCACACTGGGTGAACGTTGTGGAGGCCTGGAGCAAGTTGGCTGCTGGCACCAGACTTGCCCTCCAATAGATCCTCGTTAACAGAAAGTGTACTCATTCCAATAACAGGGCCGCTTAGGAGTGTTGTATTGTTATTTATCATCACTACCTCCCCGAGTCGGGAGTGTGTAATTGCTGCGCTCTACTGCCTTCCTTGGATGCTTGTGCTTTAATAACTTGACCCACCCTCTCTGGGTGGTTCACAATTAGTAAAAAAAAAATGGGCAAGGACACAACAGCCAATCAAATTTCAGCCATTGACCTCCCTTGGATGTGGTATCCCTTTCTCAAGCTCCCTCTCCGGCATCGAACCCTGATTCCCCGTTACCCATGATCACCATGGTAGGCACAGAAAAGAACATCAAAAGTTGATAGGGCAGACATCCAAATGGATTGTCGCCGTCACGGGGACGTGCAATCGCCCAGAGGTTATCTAGAGTCACCAATGCGGCAGCAGGCCCTCGACCCTAAGGTTTTAGATGGTCAAATCAGCAGGCCCTTGCTCCAAATGTTTTTGAGGGTCACCAGCATGCCATAAATCATAATTTTTCAAGGGTTTGTATGATCCCCTCCTTTATGTGTAACAAAGGGTGTTTTGGAGTGCCGGTTCCTTGTAATTTTTTGGCAGCCCTTTCACTTAGTTCATAGGCTTTATGATTGTAGGAGTCCCACTACCTGAACTATTGTACCACAATGTGAATGAGGCCCTCCATTATGTGATATACAGGTTGTATCGAAGTGCCTCTTACTTGTAATTTTTGGCAGCACTTGCACTTTACATACAAGTAAATATATAGGAAAGAATGTTTCTTAACAATTTTTCCTCTAAAAATTTTTGGGTTTTGTGCGTATTTTTGTCAGTTTTTAAAAGTGGCGTTCTACTCGGACAACATGGTTCCCAGCAGCGACCTGGGAGTCCAAGATGCATCAAGACATCCTCCCAATACTGTTCCTGAACCATTTCGGTGGTGTTTCCATCAATTTCTGACCTTTTCCTATGAACCAGGCACCCTCCCCTTTGAGAGCAGGTTTAATGCTCGGGTTCTCCCATTGACTTCCATTATACTCAGGTGCTCGGTAGAGCACCCGAGCATCCCGATGTGTTCGGCCAGAGCACCCAAGCACTTTGGTGCTCGATCATCACTAGTAGTCACGCCCCTGTTTAGATGGGAAAAAAGTCCTCTTCACAGGACTTTTTCTCCCACCTAAAATAACAAATCTCTGATGGAACTGACACAAACTGATCATAACTGATGCACAAATAGAAACAGATATTTATTTTTAGTGCTAACTGAGCATAGCTAATAAAAATAATGGATATCTTTTTTGTTTTTTGATGAATCAGAAGAATGGACAATAAAATGTTGATGTGAATGCACCCTCATGGATGCAACAGGAAATTCTGTCTGCCCTAGAGAGTGGGAATCTGTCCTAAACTAAAACCTTAGTTCTAACCTTATGAATTATAGATATAGCAATTTCTGCAGATGTAATGGGATATGTGGCTCTAAATGTAATACCCAACTTCTCAAATTGTTGTGTGTCATCTAACACTCAAAGTTCTTCCAGGACTCTAACTTCTTGTTTGTCCAAACATAGAACAGATTTTTTGTGGGTTATCTCAAGGCCAGTTCCAGAATATTTAATAACCTTTGTTGCCCTTGACAATGTATTGGTCGTATCACTACTGTAAAGCAAAATATTAGATTTTGTCTTTCTCCTGTGCTGCCAAAACCCCTGCTACTATCATCTTCCCTTATAAAACTTTCCAATGGTTCTAAAAAAAAAATGCAAATCGGATTTGAGACAAAAGCACCCCTGTCTTGTCTTTCTTGTAGGATGAAAACTATGTTAATTCTCCATTGATATTAATTCTTGCTATGGATGGTGAATGAAATAATCTCACCCACTTATATAGTCTGCTCCTATCAACATTTTTTCCATGACCTTCCATAGGAAGTTCCACTCCACCATGTCAAATACTTTAGATGTATTAAAGGGGTCATCTGCTTTTTTTTATTTATTTTTTATTGTTTAAGGGTTCCCACCCCCTTCATGTGATTAAACACTTTAATGTGCCATACATTCGGAGCATGATCCTAACCCAGTTAAAACCTGCTATGCACATTTGCACACCCAGGCAGTCTCAAGTGCTGTGAGCAGTCAACGCCTGAGGCTGCCTGTTTCACCCAACATTGCAGGTTGTAACCAAGCTACGATCACATGCTGAATGTATGGCACATGATCCAAGAAGTGCCCGCAATGTAATTACACCAGGGAGTGCAGTTCTGGCCCATTAGGAATATTTTCAACATGTAAATGTCCTTAATCACATAAAGGGGGGTCCATTAAAAATGCAGAATGGAGCTGTCACTCCCTTCCCCCATTTCCCTGCACAAATTAAAATTTGTATTCCTATTAGGGATCAATTAATTTCCATTAATCTCTCAATAACCTTCTTTAACTTACTTACTTACTTACATATTTGGCAAAATCTTGGCACCAGTATTTAGCAATAGTGTTGAGCACGAATATTCGAAAAGTTAATTATCAAATATTCATCATTTTTACCATCTGAACACATGATTCCTCCCTGCTTCTTGCTTGTGGGTCAATGAGTCATTGGTCCACAAGCAACTTAAGCAGGGAGGAATCATGACTTCAGATTGAATAAAATGACGAATATTCTAAAAAACAAATATATAGCACTATATTCAATATAGTGCTATGTATTCGTATTTTAGAATATTTGTCATTTATTCAATATAGTGCTATATATTTGTATTTTAGAATATTTGTCATTTTTTTCCATCTGAAGTCATGATTCCTCCCTGCTTAAGTTGCCTGTGGGCCAATGATTCATTGTCCCACAAGCAAGCAGCAGAAAAAATGACGAGTAAAAATAAAAAAAGTAGAATATAACAAATATTTGAATTTGCCGCTCATCACTAATTTAGCAATGAAATTGGCCTATAAGTTTCATAGTTAGTTCTATGACTGATCAACAAATGAGGCTGTTTAGTAACCAGTTACTGCGTCCTGTTATTAGGTAATGAACCACCATGATTATTTGTAATTTTAAATTGTTTCTGTTTTTTGTATGCTTTTATTCCATGAGTAAGGGTCACTATTGTCAGACATGATGTTCCCTGTTTGGTTTTAAATACTCGCAATAAAGTTGTCGCATTCTTTTATCAGATGCTGAAGTTCCTCCATTGATTTGCATGACCATGTAGTCCATAAACCAGTTTCGCAACCAATTTCATAAAATTCTCGTTCAGTAATGCTAATTCTATTCTTGACATAGAATTATGTGATTGACTAAAACTATGACGTAAATGTCCTTCTTCCTTTGTACTTCATTCACCACACAGCCTGTAAACATACCTCTTCACACAATAACACCAGTCACTGAAACATTGCTGTGTGAGACCCATGCTTTATCTAACTGTCCTTCCATAACAAAACAAAAAATTCTATGTGACATAAATCTAATTTCCATGATTTTAACCAACTGGTTCATCACATAAGAAGAGTAAGGGTTCATGTACACGAGCGTATGTTTTGTCCCTGTCTGTTCCATTTTTTTGAGGCCCATAAGTGGAACCATTTACTTCAATGGGGCCGCAAACAAATGGAAATTACTCTGTGTACATTCCGCGTCCGTATGTCCATATATCGGTTCCGCAAAAATACAGAACATGTCCTATTATTGTCCACATTATGGACAAGGATAGGACTGTTCTACTATGGGCCGGCTGTTCTGTTCTGCAAAATGCGGAATACACACGTCCGGTATCCATGTTTTGCAGATTCAGCAATTTGTGGACTGCAAAACAACAACGGTCATGTGCATGAGCCCTAAGGCCTCAAGCACACAACCGTATGTTGTTTCCACGTCCATTCTGCCGATTTTAGCGTTTCTGATGCGGACCCATTCATTTCTATGGAGCCGTGTAAAATGCGGATACTCCACCGTTTGTTATCTGCGTCTGTGGTCTCAGTCCATAAAAAAAATATAACCTGTCCTGTTCTTGTTCCGCGAAAAACGGTTTGCGGACCCATTCATGTCATCCGCGTCTTTTTTTTTTTTTTTTTTTTTTTACATTCATTTTCCTGGCAATCTGTCTGCCAGACCTTGTGGCAAATAAAATAAAATTAAAAAAGTATATACAGGAAGGAAGTTGAAGGTCACAGGTTATTCAGATAGCTGATTGCTAGACACCTGTGGCCAAAGCGTGGTGTTTGGCTTGGCAGTCAGTGGATTTTCCTTTTTTTTTATGCAAATATGCCTCGCTGGAACGTTGAAAAATTAATTACACTGGTCCCAGAGAGGCCAGAATTATGGGACAGCCGGATAAATTTATACCAGGACCGAGTACGGAAGGAGGTGGCACTGGAGAAAGTTGCCTGTTCCATGAGGCGGTCCGAATGGCAAAAAGCTGATGTCAGAGGCCGGGCAGAGTTAGGTAAGTGCCAGCAATGTCGTTGTACTGTCCTGGGCCTGTGTTTTCACTAATGAAGTAGCTAGTAATTCCATGATGTCATAATAGACTGTATATTTTGTGGGCCTGCTTAATTTTGTATTAGCCTTAATTTTGTATATGGTTTTTGTAACAATTGTGCAATTTATACCATACTCCATCATTTGTGTATTTTAAATGCCTGCCCCTACCTTTGCTACAGCAAACATTAGTAATGCATGTGCACGTTTTATTTGGTGACACGTGTCCCTGTTGCAATTGAGCATACAATAGTTGTCACTATCCCATATTAGAAAAAGTATTATTATAGAAATGTATAACACGACTAATCTCAGTCTTCCTGAACGTATTGTATATTAGTATACCCACACCTGCACTACTGTACCATGTGATGTCTAATCGTGCATTATCGGACATTTATCTTAGTTGGCCACTTGATCCGGATCAAATGTTTGCTTTGCTATTAGTCCTGTTATTATTTAATATTTCTTTGTCATATTTATATGATTTTTAGTGTTTTATTTCTTCACAGTGATACAGACCAAGACCGGGAATTAAATGAAAGAGGCTGTAGTGGCGAAGGTGGATCCAAAAACTTATATACATACTTGAATATACATGAATTTGAGGCCGTATGTTTGTGATACAAAAAAAACATTATTTGCAGGGTCTCCATAGTTCATAATGCAGGTTAACACTAATAGAAAATACTTAAAGTGGTTGTGTGGCGTTTTACTATTGATGACCTATTCTCTGTGTAGGTGATCAATTTTATTTTTGGGGTGGAAAAACACCTGTCAACACTGCTGTTCAGCTGTATGACGAGACAACACGTGCACAGCGCACATGCCGTCTCCCATCTCTCTTCCTGTGTGGCACTTTTATCTGGATTAAATAATATATTGTAGATATCTGCAATCAGTGCAGTAATAGATAAGGAAGATGGCACCTGCGCACTGCACGCATTTTCTCCTCATACAGCTGATTGTCGTGTTTTGCCAGGTGTTGGTCCACCGCCAATCTGATCATGTGTACCTATCCTATGGATCGGTCCCAAATATGAAAATGCTGTGCCAAGCCCTTTGCATTTTATAGGGCCGGAATAGTGTTGTGATTTGTGTATGGTTAATTGTGTTAATATGTTTGGGTATATACATGCTAATTTGTGTATTTTGATTTATGTTGTTTCGTGTTTTTAACCCTTCAATACTGAAATTCACATTTACATATTTTGTTGGGTTATTGATGCTGCAACTGCGTCCCTCCAGCAGATTTTGAATTACAACTACCACCATGGCCTTGTGATGCCTGATACATGTTTTTGGTCAGGGTTTTTTTGTTTATTATTCAACATAAGCAAGTTGGCATGGTAGAAACAGGCCAGATCCAGAAGGACAGAATCTCAGCACTTGGTTAGCTCCTTGAATGTGTATACCTGGTTTCGGGATGGACATCTCCAAACTCCAAGCAATGTTTGAAAAAGAGTTTCCCATTTAGTGTTTAGGCTCTAAAAAACAATATCAGTGAAGTATTTTGGGTGGATGTTATAAAATAACATCGAAAGTGGCAATACCACTTTAGAAAACAATATGTGATCTATGCAGGCTGGGATTGGGCCGGCTGGTTTTGGGGCCGATGCTTTCCACGGTGGACTGCATGCCGGATATCCGTTTTTTCCAGTGCGGTCCCTCATCGAGCGGTCCACCTCTGCCAGTCGCCGCGGGATCCCTGCATATTCTTATCACCACAAGTGACCCCCTCCTGTCTCGAATGTGTGTGTGTGTGTGTGTGTGTCTGTTCTTTGCCACACACAAATAAGATGAGTGTCCGGACACTGACGGAACTGGAAGTGACCTGATGCGTTCCAGCGTGGAACGCATCACACTTCCGGTTTTCGTCTTTAGATGTTAATTTGTAGCCCATGTGATTCCAATTCACCTAAATGGCAGACTATATATGACCAGTGCAGAAATATAGAAATATAAAAAATAAAACAAAGTGAAAGTGCACTAGAGTACAGCAATGGCTGGATGAGGCCGGTATACATGTCTATTCTGCACAAGGTACGGACAAGTCCTGTGGGATCCATGCCTGGTTCATTTCAATGAACATGAGCTTGTCCACATTGGCTGTGGACAGGCGGCTGCGCTTGTCTGTGATAACCCCCTCCTGCCATGCTAAACAAACGTTCAGACAATATACCTGCTGCAGGGCAGGCCAGCACCTCCAAGGCATAAAGGGCAAGCTCAGGCTATTTGCCCAATTTGAAGTTGAAGGGGGCAGACCCGTCATTCAGTACATGTAGGCGTGTGCACATATACTGCTCCACCATGTTGGTGAAATGCTGCCTCCTGCTAAGACGTTCCATATCAGCTGGTGGTGCTGGTTGTTGTGGCGTGCTGGCAAAACTTCTCCACATTTTGGCCATGCTAACCCTGCCTTCTGAGGTGCTGGCGGTGCCCCAGCTGCATTGGCGACCTCTTCCTCCTCCTCAGTCTTCTGAGGAGCTTTCACTGAGCCCCCGTTATCAGTTGGGAATGCCACCAGCAGCGCTTGTAGTTGCCCACCTTCCGATCAGTAACAGACATTTAGTTCCCTCTCAGCAATGCAGAGAAGGGGTTTTTCACTGGCAAAAATGGGTTAATGTCAACCATCAATGTAACAGACGAATTTTAGAAATTTAGGTCCCTGTCATCTATGCAGAGCAGGGGTTTTCACAGCAAAAATGGTAAAATGTCACCCAAGAATGTAACAGATGCTTTTGCACCCTGCTCCCTCTTTTGCTGTGCTGGTGGCTCTGTGCAACCACCGCCTCAACAATGGAACAGACGATTTTTTTAAACGTATTGCCCGGTCAGCTATGCAGTGCAGGCAGCAAAGGTACTTTATTGCAAAAAATAGTTTTTTTCTCACACACAATGAAACAGATGGATTTAACTGTATTTCTTTAACTACCAGAGATGCAGCACAGGGCAAATAGGTACTTTATTGCTAAAAAAAAAGGTTTTTTTTTAACCATAAATGAAACCAAGGATTTAACTGAGATTATATTTCAATCTCACAAATTAAATACCAGAGGTTTTTTACTTAAAAAATCGTGGATATGTTACCCCTACAATGGAACAGATGGATTTGGTGAATTTATGTGCCTGTCTGTCACATATGCAGTGCAGGCCTGAGAGGTAATTTACAACACAAAATTTAAATATGTCACCCCACAATGGAACAGATTGATTACAGAAACTAACAGATATCTGTCAGGGACAGCGGGGATCAGAAACTACAGAAAGCGCTGCAAACCGCAGGTCTGAATTGAATCATATGACCCCCCCCCCCCCGGCGTTGTGACAGGATGCCCGCTGAATGATTTCAGCGGGCATCCTGTTCTGATTAACCCCCGCAGCGCCGCAATCCTGTTTTAAACTCATGATGTACCGGTACGTCATGTGTACTTAAGGACTCGGGAAACATGCTGTACCGGTACGTCATGTGTCCTTAAGGGGTTAAATTAATAATTTTAAAAAATTGTGTGGTCAGTCTACAAATTCATCTCCACAGGTTGGGACTTTATAGAAGAGTGGCCATTGCTTAAAAAAACAAAGGTAAGAAAAGATGCTTGACCAGGTTCTCTGGTCAGACTAAAGAGACTAAAAATGAACATTTTGGTCATCATGAGAAATTCTGTGTGGCACAAACTCAGAACTTTCCATCACGCCGAACTAATTTGGTCGCCATATAAAGTTGACTTGAATGGAAAGTGCCCCAATTGCCGTAAAAAAATTGTGCATCACGCTCTTCTAATTCTTTATCCATCCCCTTTCAAGCTCTTTAACATCAAGGCAGCATTACCAATGGCAAAGTGATAGTAATATATGGCTATGCGTAAATGGATGGTAACGGATGGTAACAAACCACCTCTTTTAAAAACACTGTGCACTGTCAAATTTCTTTTTTTTTATTTAAAAACTCTACAAAATGATCCCATTTCTGGTGGCAGAAGCCTTCTTCTCTTCTCTATCTTTGGACCTGTAGAATGGTGGCTGCTATTGTGAGCAATTCATCCAAAATGAATCACAAAACTATGCATTTACTAGAATCCAAGTTTTTGGGGGAGTTACAAAACATCTGTACCCGAAACATACTGCTAATGCTACACTCGAGTGGTTTAAGGGGAAACATTTAAAAATCTTGGAATGGCCTACTGAGTCGATACCTCCATCCAATTGAGAATCCATGACATGACTTGAAGACTGCTTTACACCAATGCAACCATATAAAGTAATGTGAAGGTGCCTGAAGAATGGCCAAACATTCTAGTATCTAGATGTACCAAGCTAGTAGAGAAGTACCCCAAGATCTTTGCATCTATAATTGCAGCAGAAAGTGGCTCCACAAAGTAGTAACTTCTGCATGTTGTAAGGAATCGCTCTCTCTCAGGGGATCTCAATCACAGATTTCTCAGACAACCAGATTGAAGTCCAAAATATGTTTTATTATCTAGCACAACACAGCAACCAAAATGACTCCTGCCCATCTAGGCACTACCTAATACATAATTCCTTCCCTGACTCACCTCTAAAGAACACAGATCACACATGTGATCCGATGCAGCTTTCTCAGCCCAAACAGTCCAGCAACCTCCAGGACTACAACAACATCAGTACCTTTGGGGGATTGTGGTCCAGCAGCCCTTCTGACTCTGACCATGCGACCCTCTCTCCACAGGCATCGTTAGGTCCCCCAAACTCAGGCTTCCTCAGCCTTTCTCTCTCACTCTCAGGCCTCCTCAGCCTTTTCTTCCCCCTAACTAACACACCGAGGGTTGGTTTTATGCCCCCTGGATTAGAGAAGGCCTCACCTGCAATCACCTTAGGTGAAATGGTTTCACTGACCCTGCACAGCTTACAAATAATTTTCAAAGCATCTCTTCCTAATGATCTGTGAAGAATAGGTGGCATCTGTGTTGCAGCTGTGGTTTTCACTGACCCATAGACTATAATGGGTGTGATGGATCCATGAACACGGACAAAATAGAGCATGCATCCATGCTAAAAACACAGACCATGGTAAAAAACGTATTTGTGAATACACACATTAAAATGAATGGGAATGTTTGCCGTCCATGAAGAACACTGACACATGAATGAGGCTTAAGTCTGGGTTCATATTAGGTTTTTGCCCTACATTTAAAGTATACATTGGGGGGGGGGGGGGGGGGGGTGAACTATGCTTTTCCAGCCTGCAGAGTTCAGGGGAAAAAAGTATACTTCAACTCCCATAAAGAGACTAAGAATTAAAGTAAAATACTTCAAAAATGATAAAAATCCACAAAATATTAAGTCAGCCCCCTTTTTCCAATTTTACATTTAAAAATAAATAAAACATATAATTGGTATTGCTGCATTGGAAAATGTCTGAACTATTATAATATTTATCATAGGCAGTGAATCAATCAAAATCAAAATGGCTGGGTTGCTTTTGAATAAAAAGTGCTTAAAAAGTCATATGCACCCCAAAATGGTATCAATAAAAACTACAACTTGTCCTGAAGTAAAGCAAGATCTAAGATAGCTCTTAAAATGAAATATAAAAAAGGTATATTTTTTTAAGTAGAAAATTTATAAAAAAATATACATTTGGTATTGCCATAATCATATTTTGCATCTTCAAAGTGATAGGCATGTAGTTTAACTGAAATAAAATAAACCCCACAAAATTCCAGTCTGTAATAAAGCAAAATAGGAAAGGCTCTAAGGTGGTAAAACCTTATTCAAGGACAACCTGAGGACCAAGGTTCAAGTCTTTTTTTCAACCATATTAACTATATAAGTAAACTATGTGTGTAATACCTGTAGGAAGTGACAGACAAGGACAATGAGCCCTAACCTAAATCCCAGGCCTGTTTTCCCTACCTACTTGCAGTATAAGCCCTACTTGGCACAACTGCAACTGGACGACAGTCCCTATTCTAAATAATTGCAGGGATAGACTAACACAAACAGACAGACAAACACCAAAGCAGAGTCGTACAGAAATGGGTCAGAATCAGACGAGCTACACAGTACCATACGAAAGACGCAGAATCAGAACCTGGTAGGTCCATTGACTTGTCGCTCAATTAGTCAGAAACACTAGTAGCCAGTAATAGAGCAGCTGAGCAATCAGCCCACTGCTAATATTCCCCAGCACAGAAAAGAAGAAATAGGGAAACAGAGCATTGCACCTTGTTACTAAGGATGCAGTCATGTCACCTGGGGATGTGGCTCAGCAGTGTGTCTCTCTAGGTGTGACTGTGCTGAGGTTTAGGATCACGTTGCTGGAGCCCAGATAGGTAGGTTTATTACAATAAGGTTGAATAAACACTTCAAGTATTTATTCAACATATTATAACAAACAATAAATGTCCCTTTGTGTTGCATTTAAAGGAGACTAATGAGAGTAATATTTAATAAAATGCTTGAACAATCTTTTCTCTTTCACGTGCCATGCTATTGTATGATCGAGCTGATTATTTACAGACAAAAGTGTTTTTTTTCCTTTTAGTTTACTTTCTAAGTCTTTGAAGCTTTGATGTTGTAGAGCAGCGTAATACAATATAGCTGTATAGACATTATTGCTTTTTTCTCCATTATTTGACATCTGGAACCAGATTACAGCTGGCCGACTCACAAAGGCAAACAATGGTGTGATGCTTTTACCTTGCAGCCTTTTAAATTATCTTGAGTTGTTTCCTTGGCAATTGACTGAAAATTCTTTAAATAATCTTTCTGATGAGTGTTATAAAGTCTGTGACTGAGCTTACATTGTAGACATATCTTTATTGTGATGTGTAGCTGCATTCTGGTACGGTATATCAATTTTGCAACAGATTGTGGGTTATCAGTTGCAATGTTACCCTAGGGAACCTTTGTGAAGGTTTGAGATTTTGTGGTTGGAAAAACATCCAGTGGAAAACTGCTTTAGACTAACAGCAAAACAATCTGAATTCCACTCTTCGAGATAATACTCGTCTTTAAATTATCATTTATAAATAAATAACAGTAGTGGGGCGAAGCCTGCACCTGCACTAGATGGCCGCATAATCTGGAGCTCTGCTATCACGATCCTCCATAGCACCAGCCTACTTTAGCTGATAGACAAAAAAATTGTGACAATTAGACACCCGAAGTTGGGGGACAACTGTAATACTGTCAAACCCCCAGCACTCAGCGGCGACATGGAAAAATTCATCAAAAAGGCAGCCACAGCCTTCGTGGCGCGAGACACAAAGATGGTGCCGGCTCCACCTAGCAAGGTTAGTGAATGCGCTCCGGAGCTCTCAGACGGGGATAGTGACACAGAGGAACCCCAAGGCTGGAATGCTTTGCCAATAACTTGTCACTATCTGAAACAAGCCCTGTGTAAGGCACTGGAACTGGTCCGAAGCAATATTACCTCCCTCCGCCACGAGATATGCCAGGTCGGGGACTGTGTAGAGACCTTAGAGACCACCCAGGCTTCCATGCTGAAACATCAGGCGGCCACTACACTTACCTTCCAAAAATGCCACACTTATTTCAACGATCTCCACAATGCCCTAGAGGACCAGGAAAACAGAGGATGCAGGAATAACCTGTGCCTCAGAAGGATCCTGGGGGGATGTTCCATCTGCAGTCCTCACCATCTGCAAATCCCTGTTGGGCCCTGAGTTCCCGACCGACATCATTATTGAACAGGCTCACAGGGCATTACACCCAAAATCAAAACTGTCCAAGCCTCCCCGGGACATAATTTGCTAATTCCTCAACTTCCAAGTCAAGATGGCAGTCTTGGAAGCTGCTAGAAACCATGATGACCTGACATATGAAGGTTTCCCAGTTCTGATATATCAAGACCTAGCTCCTACAACCCTCAGGAAGTGCAGATCGCTGAAGCCTTTAACCGATTGACTTAGCGGGAACAAAATCCTGTACAGATGGACTTTTCCATTTGGATTATCCTTCTTCCATGTGGGACGCTGCCTCACTATCTCAGCTTTCTATGAGCTGGATGCAGCCTACGACCATCTCCAAATACCACCTTTGGCGGTGGAAAACTGGGAACTGTATCAAGATCTCACGGTGCTCCCGGAGGTCCTGAAAGTGGTCCTGTTTGAATTCCAGCATACCCCCAAAGCACAAAGATCCAAGAAGAAGAATGCTCAATTAACTCCAAAGAGACTCCTTTCTGAACCATAACACAATTTTTTACATTGCAGTAGATAGATGTGTTCAGTTATGTCGCTTTGTTGGTAACAATTCTTTCTATACAACTGACAGTTAAATATCCTTCTGTTCTTACTCTTGCTCTAGCTGCTCTGTCCTCTCTTTTTCCACTCTAATATGCCTGCCCCTGTCACTTCTACGGTGTCAAAATATTCAGGATAGCAAAAGTCCACCCTTTCTTTTATTACTGCTCTATATCGAAGAGGAGTCAAGTTTTCGCTTGCAGTTCAGATTCAATCACTATCCCAACCTCTCCTATTCGTATTACTCACAGTGAGACCATTGCAGGGGAGGCTCGTCTGCCTCCGGGGGAGTTATTATTGGATTTCAGAGGAGGGTTCCCTTTAAATACTCTACACATTTGCAAGACTCTGAAGGGCAATATTTATTTGTTAAAGACCACATAGTCCCTCCTGTGTATCCCTTTATGCTCCTAACTTAGGCCAATCCAACATTTTTCCTCTCATTAACTCCTTTAAGGAAGGTCTGACTACTCTGGGAGGAGACCTGGATGTTACTATCAGCCCACAACTGGATTCCTCTTCTCACAGGTCAGCCCTCTCACATAGCACCTTATGCTCTATAAGGGAGGGATTGTAGAGATTACATGTTGTAGATGCTTGGCGTACACTGCATCCCGGTGCGATTGATTATACCTTTTATTCCCATGTCCATGATTCATATCAACACCTGGACTATGTTTATCTCAAAAGATCACCTCCAGCTATGCCCCGAGGCCAAGATGGGTTCCCTTCACTTGTCCGATCGCATCCCTGCCTTTCTGTCAGTTTCAGCCCCTTCGCCTAGCTTTAACTGGAGCCTAAATGAATCCTTACTTGGAGACAGAGAGACTAGGGAGAAGATTTCCAGTCTTCTGGAAGAAAACTTTCCATTAATAATTATTGTGATGTGTAGCTGCATTCTGGTACGGTATATCAATTTTGCAACAGATTATGGGTTATCAGTTGCAATGTTACCCTAGGGAACCTTTGTGAAGGTTTGAGATTTTGTGGTTAGAAAAGCATCCATTGGAAAACTGCTTTAGACTAACAGCAAAACAACAATCTGAATTCCACTCTTCGAGATAATACTTGTCTTCAAATTCACATTTAAAAATAAATAACAGTAGTGGGGTGAAGCCTGCACCTGCACTAGATGGTCGCATAATCTGAAGCTCTGCTATCACGATCCTCCATAGCATCAGCCTACTTTAGTTGATAAACAACCGTAATACTGTCAAACCCCCAACACTCAGCGGCGACATGGAGAAATTCATCAAAAAGGCAGCCGCAGCCTTCGTGGCGCGAGACACAAAGATGGTGCCGGCTCCACCTAGCAAGGTTAGTGAATGCGCTCCGGAGCTCTCAGACGGGGATAGTGACACAGAGAAACCCCAAGGCTGGAATGCTTTGCCAATAACTTGGCACTATCTGAAACAAGCCCTGCGTAAGGCACTGGAACTGGTCCGAAGCAATATTACCTCCCTCTGCCACGAGATATGCCATTAATAAGCATCCTGACACCTCAGCCCAATCCCTCTAGGATGCACATAAACCCTACATCAGAGGAAATTTTTATATATATAGGATCCTTCTTAAAGAAAGAAAGAGAAAATAAAATGTGATTCTTTATATCAGAAAATCCAAGCCCTGGAGTCCCTTCATAAACGCTCCTTCCTGGAATCCCAACTACAGGAACTATTTAGTATACGCGCGGAATTGAAATCTCTTCTAAAGACTACTGTAGCCAAATTTTACCTGAACTTACAACATAAGTTTTTCACACATGGGGACAAAGCCTCAAAATTCATGATGCAAAGGATAAAAAATAGAGGAATCGTGAACTATATTTATCAGCTAGACTCACCCCAGGGAGGCCCAGTTTAATCTTCCGGTCAAATAGCAGCCCAATTCCGTGAGTTCTATGAGTCACTTTATAATTTACCAACTTTCGGCCACTGATCACTCATTTCTCCTCTCCTCCTTCCTAGACTCACTCACCCTACCTGCTCTTTCGGAAGCCCAAAAACAAACTCTAGCCTTGCGACAATTGCCAAAGGGCAAGAGTCCAGGCCCAGACAGGTTACCGATTTCATACTACAAAACCTTTCGGCAACACCTCCTGCCCCACCTCCTTACAATCTGCAACCACTCTCTACAGGGAAAACCACTCTCCAGGGACATGACAATGGCAAACATTACTCTGATTCCCAAGGAGGGAAAGGATCCAAAACAATGCTCTACTTATAGGCCTATCTCACTTCTCAACATAGATCTTTAATTACTAGAAAAAATGTTAGCTAGTCGTCTAGCAGATTTCCTTCCCCTACTGGTACACAGAGATCTGGTGGGCTTTATCAGAAGCAGAGAGAGTAGGGACAACATGTCTAGAGTAGTGAACGCAACATTTCATGCTAGCTTCACTTCTAAACCCCTGCTCCTTCTTAGCACTGATGCCGAAAACGCATTTGACAGAGTTAGCTGGCCTTTCCTAACACAGGTCCTGTCAAGATTTGGCCTCCCTGATCTGTTTGTGCAAGCTACCTTTGCAATGTATTCCCAAATCAATGGAGAGTTGTCTAGACCAGTGGTCCCCAACTGCCGGGCCGCGTCCCAGGACCGGGCCCTGGAAGATTGTTTGCCGGGCCGTAGCGATCAGGGCAGTCTTTAACGTAGTACTAATGAAGCGCTTCCATTATGTACAGCAGCACCAGGAAGCGGTAAAGGATCTGTACTCACTGCTTCCTGGTCCTCGGCTCGGTTATCGGCTGTGCAGGGCTGTACAATACACAGCCGACAGAAGGATGAAGAGGATCGCGATGGTCACCAGGAGCAGGAGAGGTAAGTGTTTTTTATATTTGCCCTGGGGGCTTATATAAGGGCTGATGGCTCACGTATGGCTGATGGCTCACATAAAGGTGCTGATGGCTGACATGGGGGGCTGGAGGCTGATTGCTCACATAAGGGGCTGATGGCTCACATAAGGGGCTGATGGCTCACATAATGGGCTGATGGCTGACATGGGGGGGATGATGGCTGACATGGGGGGCTGATGGCTCACATAAGGGGCTGATGGCTCACATAATGGGCTGATGGCTGACATGGGGGGGATGATGGCTGACATGGGGGGCTGATGGCTGACATAAGGGTCTGATGGCTGACATAAGGGTCTGATGGCTGACAAAGGGGGCTAATGACTGACATAGGAGGCTGATGGCTGACATGGGGGGCTAATTACTGACATGGGGGCTTATGGCTCACATAAGGGGCTGATGGCTGACATGGGGGTCTGATGGCTGACAAAAGGGGCTGATGGCTGACATGGGGGCTGGGTTGGGGGGTTGATCTGAGGCATTGGGGGTCTGATCTGAGGTCTGATTAACATTGGGGGTCTTATTGCTGGTCTGACCTGAGGTGTAATGAAAAATATTTTTTCTTATTGCTCTACTCTAAAACCTAGGTGCGTCTTATAGGGCAAAAAATACGGTACCATGCAGCAGATACCAGGTACAGCAGAGACCAGGTGCAGCAGAGACCCTAGTCAGTTTATATAGCCGTTATATAGTGTTTTATATTTTTTAATATGCACTTTGTGCTTTGTTATGCGTGTGAATCAGTCAGCGCCGACTAGCACCCCCTAAGCCCAGCCTACCCCCTAACTTCCGCCCCAGAACACCTGGTCCCTGGGAAAAACTAGTCCTTGGTGCAAAAAAGGTTGGGGACCACTGGTCTAGACCATTTTGAATCAACAACTGCATCCGCCAAGGTGCCCCCTTTCCCCTTTACTTTTTCTTAGCCCTTGAACCCCTCCTCCAATCCCTTAGAACAGATCCAGCAGTCCAAGGAGTATCTCTAGGAGACCAAAAACATAAAATAGCAGCCTTTGCAGACGACATGATCATGACCTCCAACCCTAAATTATACCTCCCTACGATCTATAAACATCTGGACACTTACAGTTCCCTATCTAATTTTAAAGTCAACATGAAAAAATCTCTAGTAATATACTTAGGGATCTACCCATCACTTAAACGCCACCTAATGAGAGGTTCTCTATTTGACTGGACAATAGAGTTGAGCGAACACCTGGATGTTCGGGTTCGAGAAGTTCGGCTGAACTTCCCGGAAATGTTCGGGTTCTGATTCCGAACCCGACCCGAACTTCGTCCCGAACCCGAATCCCATTGAAGTCAATGGGGACCCGAACTTTTCGGCACTAAAAAGGCTGTAAAACAGCCCAGGAAAGGGCTTGAGGGCGGCAAAAGGCAGCAAAATGTAGTTAAATCCCCTGCAAACAAATGTGGATAGGGAAATGAATAAAAATAAAAATAAAATAAATAAAAATTAACCAATATCAATTGGAGAGAAGTCCCATAGCAGAGAATCTGGCTTCATGTCAGCAGAGAATCAGTCTTCATGTCATAGCAGAGAATCATGCTTCATGTCACCCAACACTGGAACAGTCCATTGTCATATATTTAGGCCCCGGCACCCAGGCAGAGGAGAGAGGTCCCATAACAGAGATTCAGGCTTCATGTCAGCAGAGAATCAGTCTTCATGTCATAGCAGAGAATCATGCTTCACGTCACCCAACACTGGAACAGTTCATTGTCATATATTTAGGCCCCGGCACCCAGGCAGAGGAGAGAGGTCCCATAACAGAGATTCAGGCTTCATGTCAGCAGAGAATCAGTCTTCATGTCATAGCAGATAATCATGCTTCACGTCACCCAACACTGGAACAGTCCATTGTCAGATATTTAGGCCCCGGCGCCCAGGCAGAGGAGAGAGGTCCCATAACAGAGATTCAGTCTTCATGTCAGCAGAGAATCAGTCTTCATGTCATAGCAGAGAATCAGGATTCACGTCACCCAACACTGGAACAGTCCATTGTCGTAAATTTTTAGGCCCCGGCACCCAGACAGAGGAGAGGTTCATTCAACTTTGGGTTGCCCCGCAATATAATGATAAAATGAAAATAAAAATAGGATTGAATGAGGAAGTGCCCTGGAGTACAATAATATATGGTTAAGGGGAGGTAGTTTTAAATGTCTAATCTGCACAAGGGATGGACAGGGCCTGTGGGATCCATGCCTGGTTCATTTTTTATGAAAGTCAGCTTGTCCACATTGGCTGTACACAGGCGGCTGCGTTTGTCTGTAATGACGCCCCCTGCCGCGCTGAATACACGTTCAGACAAAACGCTGGCCACCGGGCAGACCAGCACCTCCAAGGCATAAAAGGCTAGCTCTGGCCACGTAGACAATTTGGAGACTCAGAAGTTGAATGGGGCCGAACCATCAGTCAGTACGTGGAGGGGTGTGCACACGTGCTGTTCCACCATGTTAGTGAAATGTTGCCTCCTGCTAACACGTTGCGTATCAGGTGGTGGTGCAGTTAGCTGTGGCGTGTTGACAAAACTTTTCCACATCTCTGCCATGCTAACCCTGCCCTCAGAGGAGCTGGCCATGACACAGCTGCCTTGGCGACCTCTTGCTCCTCCTCTGCCTTGGCCTTGGGCTTCCACTTGTTCCCCTGTGACATTTGGGAATGCTCTCAGTAGCGCGTCTACCAACGTGCGCTTGTACTCGCGCATCTTCCTATCACGCTCCAGTGCAGGAAGGCAGGAAGTAAGGTGGGCACATTGTCTTTGTACCGTGGATCCAGCAGGGTGGCAACCCAGTAGTCCGTACACGTTAAAATGTGGGCAACTCTGCTGTCATTGCGCAGGCACTACAGCATGTAGTCGCTCATGTGTGCCAGGCTGCCCAGAGGTAAGGACAAGCTGTCCTCTGTGGGAGGCGTAGCATCATCGTCCTGCCTTTCCCCCCAGCTACGCACCAGTGATGGGCCCGAGCTGCATTGGGTGCCACCCCGCTGTGAACATGCTTCATCCTCATCCTCGTCCTCCTCGTCCTCCAGTAGTGGGCCCTGGCTGGCCACATTTGTACCTGGCCTCTGCTGTTGCAAAAAACCTCCCTCTGAGTCACTTCGAAGAGACTGGTCTGAAAATGCTAAAAATGACCCCTCTTCCTCCTCCTCCATCTCCTGGGCCAACTCCTCTTCCATCATCGCCCTAAGTGTTTTCTCAAGGAGACATAGAAGTGGTATTGTAACGCTGATAACGGCGTCATCGCCACTGGCCATGTTGGTGGAGTACTCGAAACAGCGCAACAGGGCACACAGGTCTTGCATGGAGGCCCAGTCATTGGTGGTGAAGTGGTGCTGTTCCGCAGTGCGACTGACCCGTGCGTGCTGCAGCTGAAACTCCGCTATGGCCTGCTGCTGCTCGCACAGTCTGTCCAGCATGTGCAAGGTGGAGTTCCACCTGTGGGCACGTCGCATATGAGGCGGTGAGCGGGAAGGCCGAAGTTACGCTGTAGCGTAGACAGGTGAGCAGCGGCAGGATGTGAACGCCAGAAGCGCGAACAGACGGCCCGCACTTTATGCAGCAGCTCTGACATGTCGGGGTAGTTGTGAATGAACTTCTGCACCACCCAATTCAGCACATGCGCCAGGCAAGGGATGTGCGTCAAACTGGCTAGTCCCAGAGCTGCAACGAGATTTCGCCCATTATCGCACACCACCAGGCCGGGCTTGAGGCTCACAGGCAGCAACCACTCGTCGGTCTGTTGTTCTATACCCCACCACAACTCCTGTGCGGTGTGGGGCCTGTCCCCCAAACATATGAGTTTCAGAACGGCCTGCTGACGTTTACCCCGGGCTGTGCTGAAGTTGGTGGTGAAGGTGTGTGGCTGACTGGATGAGCAGGTGGAAGAAGAGGAGGAGGAAGCCGAGTAGGAGGAGGAGGCAAAGAATGTTGCCCTGTGATCCTTGGCGGCGGAAGGACGTGCGCCAAACAGCTCTCCGCCTGGGGCCCAGCTGCCACTACATTTACCCAGTGTGCAGTTAGGGAGATATAGCGTCCCTGGCCGTGCTTACTGGTCCACGTATCTGTGGTTAGGTGGACCTTGCCACAGATGGCGTTGCGCAGTGCACACTTGATTTTATCGGATACTTGGTTGTGCAGGGAAGGCACGGCTCTCTTGGAGAAGTAGTGCCGGCTGGGAACAACATACTGTGGGACATAAAGCGACAGGAGCTGTTTGAAGCTGTCTGTGTCCACCAGCCTAAATGACAGCATTTCATAGGCCAGTAGTTTAGAAATGCTGGCATTCAGGGCCAGGGATCGAGGGTGGCTAGGTGGGAATTTACGCTTTCTCTCAAATGTTTGTGAGATGGAGAGCTGAATGCTGCCGTGTGACATGGATGAGATGCATGGTGACGGAGGTGGTGGTGTTGGTGGTACATCCCCTGTTTGCTGGGCGGCAGGTGCCAATATTCCTTCAGAGGCGGAGGAAGAGGCCGAGGCGGCAGCAGCAGAAGAGGTAGCAGGGGGAGCCTGAGTGACTTCCTTGTTTTTAAGGTGTTTACTCCAATGCAGTTCATGCAGGTGCCTGGTCATGCAGGTTGTGCTAAGGTTCAGAACGTTAATGCCTCGCTTCAGGCTCTGATGGCACAGCGTGCAAACCACTCGGGTCTTGTCGTCAGCACATTGTTTGAAGAAGTGCCATGCCAGCGAACTCCTTGAATCTGCCTTTGGGGTGTTCGGTCCCAGATGGCGGCGGTCAGTAGCAGGCGGAGTCTCTTGGCGGCGGGTGTTCTGCTTTTGCCCACTGCTCCCTCTTTTGCTACGCTGTTGGCTCGGTCTCACCACTGCCTCTTCCTCCGAACTGTGAAAGTCAGTGGCACGACCTTCATTCCATGTGGGGTCTAGGACCTCATCGTCCCCTGCAACGTCTTCCACCCAGTCTTCCTCCCTGACCTCCTGTTCAGTCTGCACACTGCAGAAAGAAGCAGCAGTTGGCACCTGTGTTTCGTCATCATCAGAGACGTGCTGAGGTGGTATTACCACGTCCTCATCATCAGGAAACATAAGTGGTTGTGCGTCAGTGCATTCTATGTCTTCCACCACTGGGGAAGGGCTAGGTGGATGCCCTTGGGAAACCCTGCCAGCAGAGTCTTCAAACAGCATAAGAGACTGCTGCATAACTGGAGGCTCAGACAGTTTCCCTGATATGCATGGGGGTGATGTGACAGACTGATGGGGTTGGTTTTCAGGCGCCATCTGTGCGCTTTCTGCAGAAGACTGGGTGGGAGATAATGTGAACGTGCTGGATCCACTGTCGGCCACCCAATTGATTAATGCCTGTACCTGCTCAGGCCTTACCATCCTTAGAACGGCATTGGGCCCCACCAAATATCGCTGTAAATTCTGGCGGCTACTGGGACCTGAGGTAGTTAGTACACTAGGACGTGTGGCTGTGGCAGAACGGCCACATCCTCTCCCAGCACCAGAGGGTCCACTAACACCACCACGACCATGTCCGCGTCACTTACTAGATGTTTTCCTCATTGTTACCGTTCACCACAATAAGAAAAATATTATTTGGCCCAATGTATTGAATTAAAATTCAGGCCTTTTTTTACAGACACCTAACACTATCTGGCTATCTATTTAGGTACCGTATTACACTAATACAGGCACAGCCGTAACGATAGATTTTGCTGACTATAAATTTGAGGCCTATTATTTAGGCGCTGGGTGACAGGTATATGTTTACGGACATAATTAGACTTGGAAATGCATGGCAGCGTGTGTGTGAAGTTATTGAGAATGACCCTATCTGCACCTTCAATCTAATATACCCTTTAATGGATAGATTTAAAGTAGGCCTGATACAGCAGAAACAACTGATTTAAGGAATTGCTAAGTTGGGAATTGTATTTCAACCCAGAACAAGAATTGTGCTTTGGCGGACACTAAATGAATTGACCAGCCTCAGCAATAAACACAGATTTAGCTGAATTTAAATTTGAGGCCTATTATTTAGGCGCTGGGTGACAGGTATATGTTTACGGACAGAAATAGACTTGGAAATGCACAGTAGCTTGTGTGTGAAGTTATTGAGAATGACCCTATCTGCACCTTCAATCTAATATTCCCTTTTATGGATAGATTTAAAGTAGGCCTGATACAGCAGAAACAACTGATTTAGAGAATTGCTACGTTGGGAATTGTATTTCAACCCAGAACAAAAACTGTGCTTTGGCGGACACTAAATGAATTGACCAGCCTCAGCAATAAACACAGATTTAGCTGAATATTAATTTGAGGCCTATTATTTAGGCGCTGGGTGACAGGTATACGTTTACAGACAGAATTAGACTTGGAAATGCACGGTAGCTTGTGTGTGAAGCTATTAAGAATGATCCTATCTGCACCTTCAATCTAATATACCCTTTTATGGATAGATTTAAAGTAGGCCTGAAACAGCAGAAACAACTGATTTAGGGAATTGCTAAGTTGGGAATTGTATTTCAACCCAGAACAAGAATTGTGCTTTGGCGGACACTAAATGAATTGACCAGCCTCAGCAATAAACACAGATTTAGCTGAATATAAATTTGAGGCCTATTATTTAGGCGCTGGGTGACAGGTATATGTTTACGGACAGAATTAGACTTGGAAATGCACAGTAGCTTGTGTGTGAAGTTATTGAGAATGACCCTATCTGCACCTTCAATCTAATATACCCTTTTATGGATAGATTTAAAGTAGGCCTGATACAGCAGAAACAACTGATTTAGGGAATTGCTAAGTTGGGAATTGTATTTCAACCCAGAACAAAAACTGTGCTTTGGCGGACACTAAATGAATTGACCAGCCTCAGCAATAAACACAGATTTAGCTGAATATAAATTTGAGGCCTATTATTTAGGCGCTGGGTGACAGGTATACGTTTACGGACAGAATTAGACTTGGAAATGCACGGTAGCTTGTGTGTGAAGTTATTGAGAATGACCCTATCTGCACCTTCAATCTAATATACCCTTTTATGGATAGATTTAACGTAGGCCTGATACAGCAGAAACAACTGATTTAGGGAATTGCTACGCAACCCAGAACAAAAACTGTGCTTTGGCGGACACTAAATGAATTGACCAGCCCCAGCAATAAACACAGACTTAGCTGAATATAAATTTGAGGCCTATTATTTAGGTGCTGGGTGACAGGTATACGTTTACGGACAGAATTAGACTTGGAAACGCACGGTAGCTTGTGTGTGAAGTTATTGAGAATGACCCTATCAGCACCTTCAATCTAATATACCCTTTTATGGATAGATTTAAAGTAGGCCTGAAACAGCAGAAACAACTGATTTAGGGAATTGCTAAGTTGGGAATTGTATTTCAACCCAGAACAAAAACTGTGCTTTGGCAGACACTAAATGAATTGACCAGCCTCAGCAATAAACACAGATTTAGCTGAATTTAAATTTGAGGCCTATTATTTAGGCGCTGGATGACAGGTATACGTTTACGGACAGAATTAGACTTGGAAATGCACGGTAGCTTGTGTGTGAAGTTATTGAGAATGACCCTATCTGCACCTTCAATCTAATATACCCTTTTATGGATAGATTTAAAGTAGGCCTGATACAGCAGAAACAACTGATTTAGGGAATTGCTAAGTTGGGAATTGTATTTCAACCCAGAACAAAAACTGTGCTTTGGCGGACACTAAATGAATTGACCAGCCTCAGCAATAAACACAGATTTAGCTGAATATAAATTTGAGGCCTATTATTTAGGCGCTGGGTGACAGGTATACGTTTACGGACAGAATTAGACTTGGAAATGCACGGTAGCTTGTGTGTGAAGTTATTGAGAATGACCCTATCTGCACCTTCAATCTAATATACCCTTTTATGGATAGATTTAACGTAGGCCTGATACAGCAGAAACAACTGATTTAGGGAATTGCTACGCAACCCAGAACAAAAACTGTGCTTTGGCGGACACTAAATGAATTGACCAGCCCCAGCAATAAACACAGACTTAGCTGAATATAAATTTGAGGCCTATTATTTAGGCGCTGGGTGACAGGTATACGTTTACGGACAGAATTAGACTTGGAAACGCACGGTAGCTTGTGTGTGAAGTTATTGAGAATGACCCTATCTGCACCTTCAATCTAATATACCCTTTTATGGATAGATTTAAAGTAGGCCTGAAACAGCAGAAACAACTGATTTAGGGAATTGCTAAGTTGGGAATTGTATTTCAACCCAGAACAAAAACTGTGCTTTGGCAGACACTAAATGAATTGACCAGCCTCAGCAATAAACACAGATTTAGCTGAATTTAAATTTGAGGCCTATTATTTAGGCGCTGGATGACAGGTATACGTTTACGGACAGAATTAGACTTGGAAATGCACGGTAGCTTGTGTGTGAAGTTATTGAGAATGACCCTATCTGCACCTTCAATCTAATATACCCTTTTATGGATAGATTTAAAGTAGGCCTGATACAGCAGAAACAACTGATTTAGGGAATTGCTAAGTTGGGAATTGTATTTCAACCCAGAACAAAAACTGTGCTTTGGCGGACACTAAATGAATTGACCAGCCTCAGCAATAAACACAGATTTAGCTGAATATAAATTTGAGGCCTATTATTTAGGCGCTGGGTGACAGGTATACGTTTACGGACAGAATTAGACTTGGAAATGCACGGTAGCTTGTGTGTGAAGTTATTGAGAATGACCCTATCTGCACCTTCAATCTAATATACCCTTTTATGGATAGATTTAACGTAGGCCTGATACAGCAGAAACAACTGATTTAGGGAATTGCTACGCAACCCAGAACAAAAACTGTGCTTTGGCGGACACTAAATGAATTGACCAGCCCCAGCAATAAACACAGACTTAGCTGAATATAAATTTGAGGCCTATTATTTAGGCGCTGGGTGACAGGTATACGTTTACGGACAGAATTAGACTTGGAAACGCACGGTAGCTTGTGTGTGAAGTTATTGAGAATGACCCTATCTGCACCTTCAATCTAATATACCCTTTTATGGATAGATTTAAAGTAGGCCTGAAACAGCAGAAACAACTGATTTAGGGAATTGCTAAGTTGGGAATTGTATTTCAACCCAGAACAAAAACTGTGCTTTGGCAGACACTAAATGAATTGACCAGCCTCAGCAATAAACACAGATTTAGCTGAATTTAAATTTGAGGCCTATTATTTAGGCGCTGGGTGACAGGTATACGTTTACGGACAGAATTAGACTTGGAAATGCACGGTAGCTTGTGTGTGAAGTTATTGAGAATGACCCTATCTGCACCTTCAATCTAATATACCCTTTTATGGATAGATTTAACGTAGGCCTGATACAGCAGAAACAACTGATTTAGGGAATTGCTACGCAACCCAGAACAAAAACTGTGCTTTGGCGGACACTAAATGAATTGACCAGCCCCAGCAATAAACACAGACTTAGCTGAATATAAATTTGAGGCCTATTATTTAGGTGCTGGGTGACAGGTATACGTTTACGGACAGAATTAGACTTGGAAACGCACGGTAGCTTGTGTGTGAAGTTATTGAGAATGACCCTATCAGCACCTTCAATCTAATATACCCTTTTATGGATAGATTTAAAGTAGGCCTGAAACAGCAGAAACAACTGATTTAGGGAATTGCTAAGTTGGGAATTGTATTTCAACCCAGAACAAAAACTGTGCTTTGGCAGACACTAAATGAATTGACCAGCCTCAGCAATAAACACAGATTTAGCTGAATTTAAATTTGAGGCCTATTATTTAGGCGCTGGATGACAGGTATACGTTTACGGACAGAATTAGACTTGGAAATGCACGGTAGCTTGTGTGTGAAGTTATTGAGAATGACCCTATCTGCACCTTCAATCTAATATACCCTTTTATGGATAGATTTAAAGTAGGCCTGATACAGCAGAAACAACTGATTTAGGGAATTGCTAAGTTGGGAATTGTATTTCAACCCAGAACAAAAACTGTGCTTTGGCGGACACTAAATGAATTGACCAGCCTCAGCAATAAACACAGATTTAGCTGAATATAAATTTGAGGCCTATTATTTAGGCGCTGGGTGACAGGTATACGTTTACGGACAGAATTAGACTTGGAAATGCACGGTAGCTTGTGTGTGAAGTTATTGAGAATGACCCTATCTGCACCTTCAATCTAATATACCCTTTTATGGATAGATTTAACGTAGGCCTGATACAGCAGAAACAACTGATTTAGGGAATTGCTACGCAACCCAGAACAAAAACTGTGCTTTGGCGGACACTAAATGAATTGACCAGCCCCAGCAATAAACACAGACTTAGCTGAATATAAATTTGAGGCCTATTATTTAGGCGCTGGGTGACAGGTATACGTTTACGGACAGAATTAGACTTGGAAACGCACGGTAGCTTGTGTGTGAAGTTATTGAGAATGACCCTATCTGCACCTTCAATCTAATATACCCTTTTATGGATAGATTTAAAGTAGGCCTGAAACAGCAGAAACAACTGATTTAGGGAATTGCTAAGTTGGGAATTGTATTTCAACCCAGAACAAAAACTGTGCTTTGGCAGACACTAAATGAATTGACCAGCCTCAGCAATAAACACAGATTTAGCTGAATTTAAATTTGAGGCCTATTATTTAGGCGCTGGATGACAGGTATACGTTTACGGACAGAATTAGACTTGGAAATGCACGGTAGCTTGTGTGTGAAGTTATTGAGAATGACCCTATCTGCACCTTCAATCTAATATACCCTTTTATGGATAGATTTAAAGTAGGCCTGATACAGCAGAAACAACTGATTTAGGGAATTGCTACGTTGGGAATTGTATTTCAACCCAGAACAAAAACTGTGCTTTGGCGGACACTAAATGAATTGACCAGCCTCAGCAATAAACACAGATTTAGCTGAATATTAATTTGAGGCCTATTATTTAGGCGCTGGGTGACAGGTATACGTTTACAGACAGAATTATACTTGGAAATGCACGGTAGCTTGTATGTGAAGTTATTAAGAATGATCCTATCTGCACCTTCAATCTAATATACCCTTTTATGGATAGATTTAAAGTAGGCCTGATACAGCAGAAGCAACTGATTTAGGGAATTGCTAAGTTGGGAATTGTATTTCAACCCAGAACAAAAACTGTGCTTTGGCGGACACTAAATGAATTGACCAGCCTCAGCAATAAACACAGATTTAGCTGAATACAAATTTGAGGCCTATTATTTAGGCGCTGGGTGACAGGTATACGTTTACGGACAGAATTAGACTTGGAAATGCACGGTAGCTTGTGTGTGAAGTTATTGAGAATGACCCTATCTGCACCTTCAATCTAATATACCCTTGTATGGATAGATTTAAAGTAGGCCTGATACAGCAGAAACAACTGATTTAGGGAATTGCTAAGTTGGGAATTGTATTTCAACCCAGAACAAAAATATATCCTTTGCCAGACAGCAGACAGTATTACAATTGGCTGGCCACAGCTGAAACACCAGATTTAGGGTACTGCTATTTCACCCCTCAATACAATAGCAAGCACAGCCAAGCCCCTTATGTAGGATATAGCAAAAAAAATAACCACACTACAGGGAGTGCAGAATTATTAGGCAAATTAGTATTTTGACCACATCATCCTCTTTATGCATGTTGTCTTACTCCAAGCTGTATAGGCTCGAAAGCCTACTACCAATTAAGCATATTAGGTGATGTGCATCTCTGTAATGAGAAGGGGTGTGGTCTAATGACATCAACACCCTATATCAGGTGTGCATAATTATTAGGCAACTTCCTTTCCTTTGGCAAAATGGGTCAAAAGAAGGACTTGACAGGCTCAGAAAAGTCAAAAATAGTGAGATATCTTGCAGAGGGATGCAGCACTCTTAAAATTGCAAAGCTTCTGAAGCGTGATCATCGAACAATCAAGCGTTTCATTCAAAATAGTCAACAGGGTCGCAAGAAGCGTGTGGAAAAACCAAGGCGCAAAATAACTGCCCATGAACTGAGAAAAGTCAAGCGTGCAGCTGCCAAGATGCCACTTGCCACCAGTTTGGCCATATTTCAGAGCTGCAACATCACTGGAGGGCCCAAAAGCACAAGGTGTGCAATACTCAGAGACATGGCCAAGGTAAGAAAGGCTGAAAGACGACCACCACTGAACAAGACACACAAGCTGAAATGTCAAGACTGGGCCAAGAAATATCTCAAGACTGATTTTTCTAAGGTTTTATGGACTGATGAAATGAGAGTGAGTCTTGATGATGGATGGGCCTGTGGCTGGATTGGTAAAGGGCAGAGAGCTCCAGTCCGACTCAGACGCCAGCAAGGTGGAGGTGGAGT
Organism: Bufo gargarizans; assembly: GCF_014858855.1. NCBI lineage: Eukaryota > Metazoa > Chordata > Amphibia > Anura > Bufonidae > Bufo > Bufo gargarizans. The sequence continues at coordinate 303,414,053 of NC_058084.1, forward strand.
ACTGGTTTGGGCTGGTATCATCAAAGATGAGCTTGTGGGGCCTTTTCGGGTCGAGGATGGAGTCAAGCTCAACTCCCAGTCCTACTGCCAGTTTCTGGAAGACACCTTCTTCAAGCAGTGGTACAGGAAGAAGTCTGCATCCTTCAAGAAAAACATGATTTTCATGCAGGACAATGCTCCATCACACGCGTCCAAGTACTCCACAGCGTGGCTGGCAAGAAAGGGTATAAAAGAAGAAAATCTAATGACATGGCCTTGTTCACCTGATCTGAACCCCATTGAGAACCTGTGGTCCATCATCAAATGTGAGATTTACAAGGAGGGAAAACAGTACACCTCTCTGAACAGTGTCTGGGAGGCTGTGGTTGCTGCTGCACGCAATGTTGATGGTGAACAGATCAAAACACTGACAGAATCCATGGATGGCAGGCTTTTGAGTGTCCTTGCAAAGAAAGGTGGCTATATTGGTCACTGATTTGTTTTTGTTTTGTTTTTGAATGTCAGAAATGTATATTTGTGAATGTTGAGATGTTATATTGGTTTCACTGGTAAAAATAAATAATTGAAATGGGTATATATTTGTTTTTTGTTAAGTTGCCTAATAATTATGCACAGTAATAGTCACCTGCACACACAGATATCCCCCTAAAATAGCTAAAACTAAAAACAAACTAAAAACTACTTCCAAAAATATTCAGCTTTGTTATTAATGAGTTTTTTGGGTTCATTGAGAACATGGTTGTTGTTCAATAATAAAATTAATCCTCAAAAATACAACTTGCCTAATAATTCTGCACTCCCTGTATTGATGGATAAATGGACTTGGTGGCAGCTTGTGCTGGCGCACCACAAGACACAAAATGGCCGCCGATCACCTCAGAAAAAAGTGACTGAAAAACGCTCTGGACAGCCTTAAAAACAGTGAGCAATTGAATAGCAGCAGTTCAATGATCCACAGCTGTAGATCGATCACTGAATTAAGTGTTTTTGAGGAGTTAATCACTGCCTAATCTCACCCTAAGAGTCGCAGCTGCAACCTCTCCCTACACTGATCAGAGCAGAGTGACGTGTGGCGCTACGTGACTCCAGCTTAAATAGAGGCTGGGTCACATGCTGCACTGGCCAATCACAGCCATGCCAATAGTAGGCAGGGCTGTGACGGCCTCTTGGGGCAAGTAGTATGACGCTTGTTGATTGGCTTTCAAAAAGCGCCAAGAAAGCGACGAACACCGAACCCAAACCCAGACTTTTACGAAAATGTTCGGGTTCGGGTCCGTGTCACGGACACCCCAAAATTTATACAGTTCGGGTTCGCTCATCCCTACTGGACATCCATCTTTTTAACATATCTAGGGATCAAGATCAGCTCTAATATTTCAAACTTATTTTCTCTCAACTATACTCCACTACTTCAGTCAATATCCGCCAATATAGATAAACAAAATTTCCCTAGCCTTTCCTGGTTTGGCCGAAAAAACCTACTTATGTCCCTGATCCTACCTCGCCTCACATACCTTCAACAGGTTCTTCCTATTCCCATCCCTAAATTCTACCATGAGCTACTTAAGAAGAAATTTAGGGCATATATATGGAATAGGAAAAAACCTAGACTCTCATACACCTTGCTTTCCCGATTGAAGCGGGGAAAGGGGCCCTTCCAGACCCGGAATGGTACAATAGAGCAGTTCTCCTCTTAAGAACCGTGGAATTGTTGAGAGGCTCCAGCCACAAATCATGGGTGGCTATGGAGAAAGAATTGATGGGGGTGCCCCTACGCTCGCTCCTCCTTGGAAACACTAACACTACTCCATAACACATCCCCAATACTCTAATTATTCGGGTCACCTTCAATACTAGGAAGTGGTTCCAGTCAACCCACTGCTCAGTCCCCTTTCCATCCCCCCTCATCTCTTTGAAAGATGTCTCGGAATTGGCCCCATTGATTATGATAGAGTGTACCCCACATGCCCTAAGGAGGTTTTCTGTCCCTGTTGCCTCTTCAGTCCTACTGGTTCCGTCCTCAGTAACAAAGACATACTTGAGCTACTTAACACCTACCATCCTTCCCTACCCCTGATATCTTTCCTTCGCTCATTCTTATGTCGCAACATGCACAGGGGGTGACGACTTTACCCGACCACTAGTCTGGTTCAAATCAATAATCAGTGACCACAAACCCCCTAAAAAGCTCATCTCACAACTGTAAAACAGATTAAACCTCCCTGCCTCATGTATTAAGCCAGCATTCATACGATACTGGGAACATGACCTTGGCAGAGAATTCTCATTTCATGACCTACCAGCCATATATTAAGCACCTCAAAGATCATCCTGTTGCATTTGGATCAAGGAAGATGGATATAAATTTCTGACCAGATGGTACAAGACACCCGACAAAACATGTCACTTTTCTGACTCTGACAGGTGCTGGAGGTACCTCAAGGATAGGGGATCCTTCTTCCACATTTGGTGGGAATGCCCCTCGAATAACCTATGGTGGAGAGATAGTTTCTGCCTTAGCAACCAAATTTGTGGCACCGGGGTGCAGATCTCACCTAGAAAAGCACTACTTGGCTACTATGAAGCCAATGAAGAACATAAGCCTCCTTTTTTGTTTCGGTATCTGCTTATGGCAGCTCGCCTTCTCATCCTGAAATACTGACTCTCCACATCCCTCCCTTCTCTGGAGCAATGGAAACAGAAGGTGGACCAGATTTACTGCTTTGAAGAACTTTCCTCATGGGAAGCTCGTAACCACCAAAAATTCTTGAACCAATGGCAACTATGGAAAACACATAGGCCCAACCTCATAACATACTTCGTACTCTTGCCCATCTGAACTGAATCTTCACACACTCCCTACCCCACAATTTAGAAGCTTTGTACTAATTCTGGTCATTAGTTGGAGGAGTGGACCTGGGTTACCTCTTCAGCTCCCCTCAATATTGGATTTGCCATTTAATCCTCATTGTGAACAGTATGCCACTAGCATCTTTTATACTTGAGAGTGATGTATTATTGCTCTTTATTTTTTGTACCTTATTATTGAAATAATACAAATTTCAAAAAATGCAAAAAAATAACAGTATGCAATACTTAAAGTGGTATTCCCATCTCAGACAATGGGGGCATATCGCTGGCACCCGCACCTATCTTGTAAACTGAGCCGGCAAAGTGAAGGAGGGAGCACCGTGCATGCATGACCGCCCTCCATTCATTTTTATGGTGCCACATAAAATAGCCAAGCACTGGCTTGGCTATTTCCGTTGGCCTCATTGAAGTGAATGGAAGTGGTGGCTGCTCAAGTAGGGTGAGCTCCCATTAATTCCCATTGGGCTGACGGAAATAGTTGAGCCAGTGCTCTACTATTTTCAGTGGCCCCATAAAAAATGAAATGAGGGTGGCCGCGCATACACGGTTCGCCCTCCTTCACTTTTCAGGCTCAGTTTACAAGATAAGTACAGATCCCAGAGGTGGGACCCACACCTATCAGACAATGGGGTCATATCCTAGCATATCCTAGCCCCCATTGTCTGAGATGGGAATAATACTTTAAAGTGTTTTTCTGGTTATGTAAAGTTCTCCCCTATCTACAAGATAGGTGATAACTATTAGATTAGTGGAGGTCCTACTGCTGGGACCCCCACCAATTATGAGAATGTAGATGCCATACCCCGTGGAGGCCCCCTGAAATGCCCTGAGTGGGCATTCTATTAATTTCTATGGGAGTTCCAGAGATAGTTGAGTGCTGTGCTTGGCTCCAGATCACCTATAGAAATGTAGCCGCCGTGCGCGTGCCAAACTATCCGCTCTGTTCATTTTGGGGGCCTCCATGGGTATGGGGTCTCCCATTTCGTGATTGGTGGGGTTCCCAGTGGTAGGATCCCCACTGATCTAATAATTACATTTACATAACCGGATTACCCCTTGCGAGACAGTGACTGGAAAAGTAGCTGAGAATCATTATATTTCGCCTTGGTTTCTTTCATATACCATGTACTACGCTACAGGAGGTGGATATCTCAACTAGGAAACCTGGGTGACATATCAGAAATCCAGGAAAAGATGGTCTGCCTTAGCAAAACATAGTTTTCTGAGGACTTTGGTAAACAGTGTTATTGGGCCTGGATTTTAATGGAATGGGGATGCAGGTGGGTAGCAGGGCTCCTCATTCCCTTCGTGTCCAGAACAGGTTTCATATAGAGCTCTCAGCTAGGTGATGGAGCTCAGCTCATTTCTTGGCTATAAAGGTTTGCACTATGAGCATGTCTGTGTGGGGGACTGGTTGAACTGACTGGCTTTCACCATTTGCTGCTGAAGTCTGCTAAAGCAACAAAAAGGACACAGAGTTTATTTTGAATTGTGTCGTGTGGCTGGTAGTAGGCCGCCCATATAGAAAGGGTAATTTTATGTTTAGTTAGTGCTCAGCCGAGCAGGAATTTATTTTGTATCTTTGCCTGAATGTAAAGGCCTTATATTTTGCTTGTGGATGAGAATAAAGAAAACAGGCAAATACCTGTGTGAACAGTGCCATTGTGTCATTGTCTCTGACAGCTGTGCCTACCACTATTGAGCTGACCCCCACACCCTTTAAAAGGCACCTAAGATTTGTACCTATGAAACTGGCTGACCTGTTACACATGCACTTGACAGCTGAAGGCTATCTGTGTTGGTCCCATGTTCATAAAATTCATCTGTGTTGGTCCCATGTTCATATAAATATCTGTAAACTTATGTCCTTTAACCATACATGTACAGCTCAACCGGACCTGACTTAACGCCCAGTGGCGTACATGTACAGCACACTGATCGGGAAGGTGCAGGAGCTGCGCCCGCCCGATCTGCAGCAGGGGTCTAGCAGTCGCTGATAGCCGGACCCCTGCTGTATGAGACGGAATCGGTGAAAACACTGATGCTGCTGCATTAACCCTTGATGTGCCACGGTCAGCGCTGACTGCGGCAGGTGCGATGTCCTTGCGGGGATCGGAGCAGCCATCAGTTCCCGGGACCCGATGGCAGGGAAGGCAGCCCAATGCCTTCTTTAGGCATCGTGGCTGCACTCCGTGACAGCCTGTGTAACCCAGCCCCCTGGATCTCACAGGCAAGCAGGCTGAAGTGTAATTCAGTAATACACATACAGCCAATGCTTTACAATACAGAAGTATTGTAAAGGGGATCAGACCCCCAAAAGTTGAAGTCCCAGAGTGGGCCAAAAAATTATGTGAAAAAAGAAATTTCTGACCGCGGGGATCAGAAACTTTAAAATGCCGAAAATATAGATTTTTCACCCCCTGAATGATTTTGTGCCGGCGGGTGGTGCAGGGGGAAGGTTGGAGGTGGTGCAGGCGGTGCCGGAGGCGGGTGGTGCGGCAGGCGGGATTGCGATCCCCCGCCCGCCTCATCTTGAATATTCATTGGCGTCCAGTGGGTATACCAGATTGTCAGCACACTCTGGTATAAACGGCTGACATCTATGCTGTGATGTCAGCCGTTTAACCCTTTCCATACCGCAGTCCGTACTGACCGCTGTATGGAAAAGGTTAAGAGTCAGGAAACTCCCTCCCATCGGGGGGCTGCTGTGCCTTTGCAGCCCCCAGACAGGATAGTGTCACAGAGGAAGGGAGCCCCCCTCCTTCCCCTTCCCATTGGCACCATTGGCATCAGGACGCCTTCTCAGGCATTCTGCTGTCCATGGTGCTGAACAGATCTCTGCCTTTAGCACAGACAAAGTGTAAGTAAAATACAGTACAATACACTATATAGTGTACTGTACTGTATTATACAGGGAGTGCAGAATTATTAGGCAAGTTGTATTTTTGAGGATTAATTTTATTATTGAACAACAACCGTGTTCTCAATGAACCCAAAAAACTCATTAATATCAAAGCTGAATATTTTTGGAAGTAGTTTTTAGTTTGTTTTTAGTTTTAGCTATTTTAGGGGGATATCCGTGTGTGCAGGTGACTATTACTGTACATAATTATTAGGCAACTTAACAAAAAACAAATTCATACCCATTTCAATTATTTATTTTTACCAGTGAAACCAATATAACATCTCAACATTCACAAATATACATTTCTGACATTCAAAAACAAAACAAAAACAAATCAGTGACCAATATAGCCACCTTTCTTTGCAAGGACACTCAAAAGCCTGCCATCCATGGATTCTGTCAGTGTTTTGATCTGTTCACCATCAACATTGCGTGCAGCAGCAACCACAGCCTCCCAGACACTGTTCAGAGAGGTGTACTGTTTTCCCTCCTTGTAAATCTCACATTTGATGATGGACCACAGGTTCTCAATGGGGTTCAGATCAGGTGAACAAGGAGGCCATGTCATTAGATTTTCTTCTTTTATACCCTTTCTTGCCAGCCACGTTGTGGAGTACTTGGACGCGTGTGATGGAGCATTGTCCTGCATGAAAATCATGTTTTTCTTACCTTGCAGACTTCTTCCTGTACCACTGCTTGAAGAAGGTGTCTTCCAGAAACTGGCAGTAGGACTGGGAGTTGAGCTTGACTCCATCCTCAACCCAAAAAGGCCCCACAAGCTCATCTTTGATGATACCAGCCCAAACCAGTACTCCACCTCCACCTTGCTGGCGTCTGAGTCAGACTGGAGCTCTCTGCCCTTTACCAATCCAGCCATCTGGCCCATCAAGACTCACTCTCATTTCATCAGTCCATAAAACCTTAGAAAAATCAGTCTTGAGATATTTCTTGGCCCAGTCTTGACATTTCAGCTTGTGTGTCTTGTTCAGTGGTGGTCGTCTTTCAGCCTTTCTTACCTTGGCCATGTCTCTGAGTATTGCACACCTTGTGCTTTTGGGCCCTCCAGTGATGTTGCAGCTCTGAAATATGGCCAAACTGGTGGCAAGTGGCATCTTGGCAGCTGCACGCTTGACTTTTCTCAGTTCATGGGCAGTTATTTTGCGCCTTGGTTTTTCCACACGCTTCTTGCGACCCTGTTGACTATTTTGAATGAAACGCTTGATTGTTCGATGATCACGCTTCAGAAGCTTTGCAATTTTAAGAGTGCTGCATCCCTCTGCAAGATATCTCACTATTTTTGACTTTTCTGAGCCTGTCAAGTCCTTCTTTTGACCCATTTTGCCAAAGGAAAGGAAGTTGCCTAATAATTATGCACACCTGATATAGGGTGTTGATGTCATTAGACCACACCCCTTCTCATTACAGAGATGCACATCACCTAATATGCTTAATTGGTAGTAGGCTTTCGAGCCTATACAGCTTGGAGTAAGACAACATGCATAAAGAGGATGATGTGGTCAAAATACTGATTTGCCTAATAATTCTGCACGTAGTGTACAGACATCAGACCCACTGGATCTTCAAGAACCAAGTGGGTCTGGGTTAAAAAAAAAAAAAAGTAAAGATAAAAAAAATTATTTATCACTGAATAAAAATAAAAAAAATAAAATACACTTCACATATTCGGTATTGCCGCGATCTTAACGACCTGATCTATAAAACGGTCATGTTAATTTCCCCGCACGGTAAACGCAATAAAAAAATAAAAATAAAAACTATGAGGAAATTGAAATTTTGCCCACCATAATTCCCAAAGAAGGTAATAAAAAAGTTATCAAAAAATTTGCATGTACACCAAAATAGTACAAATCAAACCGTCACCTCATCCCACAAAAAATGAGCCCCTACATGAGACATTGGCCCAAAAAGTAAAAAAATTATGGGTCTCAGACTATGAAGACACTAAAACATTATTTTAGTTTTGTTTAAAAAATGATATTATTGCGTAAAACTTAAAATTTAAAGAAAGTATACATATTAGGTATCACCACGTCCGTAACGACCTGCTCTATAAAAATATCATATGCCGTAACCCCTCAGATGAACACTGTCAAAATAAAAACTGTGCTAAAAAAACTTTTGTTTTGATACCTTACGTCACTAAAAGTGCAACACCAAGCGATCAAAAAAGCATATGCCCCCAAAATGGTGTCAATCTAACCGTCATCTCATCCCACAAAAAATCCCCTACATAAGACAATTGCCCAAAAAAAAAAAAAATATGTCTCAGACTATGGAGACACTAAAAAATGATTTTTTTTGGTTTAAAAAGTGATATTATTGTGTAAAACCTAAATAAATTTTAAAAAAGTATACATATTAGGTATCGCCGAGTCTGTAAGAACCTGCTCTATAAAAATAGCACATGATCTAACCTGTCAGATGAACGTTGTAAATAATTAAAATAAAAACAGTGCCAAAACTGCTTTTTTTTTTTTTTTTTTTCAATTTTTTTATTGCCCTGACTCTATAGTTTATAGAAATGCCCCATATGTGGTTGTAAACTGCTGTATGGCCACACGGCAGGGCGCAGAAAGAAAGGAGCACTATATGGTTTTTGGAAGGCAGTTTTTGCTGGACTGGTTTTTTGACACCATGTCCCATTTGAAGCCCCCTCTGATGCACCCCTAGAGTATAAACTCCAAAATGTGACCCCATTTTGGAAACTAAACCCCTCAAGGTATTCAAAACTGATTTTACAAACTTTGTTAACCCTTTAAGTGTTCCACAAGAGTTAATGGCATATGGAGATGAAATTTAAGATTATTTTTTTGTTACTTTGCCTCATAAAAAGTGCAATATAGAGCAACCAAAAATCGTATGTACCCTAAAATAGTACCAACAAAACTGCCACCTTATCCCGTAGTTTCCAAAATGGGGCCACTTTTTTGGAGTTTCTACTCTAGGGGTGCATCAGGGGGCTTCAAATGGGACATGGTGTCTAAAAACCAATCCAGCAAAATCTGCCTTCCAGAAACCATATTGCGCACATTTCCTTCTGCGCCCTGCCGTGTGCCCGTACAGTAGTTTACAACCACATATGGGGTGTTTCTGTAAACTACAGAATCAGGGCCATAAATAATGAGTTTTGTTTGGCTGTTAACCCTTGCTTTGTAACTGGAAAAAAAATAAAAAAATTGAAAATTTGCCAAAAAATTAAAATTCTGAAATTTCATCTCTATTTGCCAATAACTCTTGTGGAACATCTAAAGGGTTAAAGGGAACCTGTCATGTGGATATTTGATTATAACCTAACTAATTATATACAATCATTAACTACTAAAAAGTACCTTAGATGTATTCACTTACTGGTGTGACAGATGGTTACCTCATAATATACACACAAAGATGCCGCATGCTAATGAGCTGATTTGAGTCCAGCGTGAGGTCATCGAGTCCAGCGTATATTCAATTCAGAGCTATAGCCACTCCCCTGCCCACCTGCTGCTCATTCCTATGGAAACAAACTGTCATTCAGCAGCAGGTGGGTGAGGAGAGTCAGGAGCTCATGAATATTCATGACTCATCTTTATCAGCTGGAGCTTTTCAATACAAGATGTTAGCAGATTGACTGGGTCAATTAAAGAAAGTGACCCAGCATTTTGCTAAGACAATCAGCCACTTATTTATGTTGCCCTTAGCTAGAACACCATAAAACTGGTGACAGGTTCCCTTTAACAACATTTGTAAAATCAGTTTTGAATACCTTGATGGGTGTAGTTTCTTAGGTGTGGTCACTTTTATGGTATTTCTACTCTAGGGGTGCATCAGGGGTTGTTCAAATGTGACAGTGTCATAAAAAAGGCCATCAAAATCTGCCTTCCAGAAACCATATGGCGTTCCTTTCCTTGTGCACCCTGCCGTTTGGTCATACAGCAGTTTACAACCACATAGGGGGTGTTTCTGTAAACTACAGAATCAGGGCCATAAATAATGAGTTTTGTTTGGCTGTTAACCCTTGCTTTGTAACTAGAAAAAAAATATAAAAATTGAAAATCTGCCCAAAAAGTCAAATTTTGAAATTGTATCTCTATTTTCCATTAATTCTTGTGGAACACCTAAAGGGTTAACAACGTTTTCAAAATCAGTTTCGAATACATTGAGGGGTGTAGTTTCTAGAATGGGGTCATTTTTGGGTGGTTGGTTTCTATCATGTAAGCTTCACAAAGTGACTTCAGACCTGAACTGGTCCTTAAGTTGTTTTTTTTTTTATAATTTACTTCTAAACTTCTAAGCCTTGTAACGTCCCCCAAAAATAAAATGTAATTACCAAAATAATCTTAACATGAAGAAGACATATGGTAAATGTAAAGTAATAACTATTTTTGTAGGTATTAATATGTATTATAGAAGTAGAGAAATTGAAACTTGGAAATTTGCAAATTTTTCAAATTTTTGGCAAATTTGGTATTTTTTTATAAATAAAAAAGATTTTTTTTTTACTCCATTTTGCCAGTGTCATGAAGTACAATATGTGATGAAAAAACTATCTCAGAATGGCCTGGATAAGTCACAGCGTTTTAAAGTTATCACCACATACAGTGACACTAGTCAGATTAGCAAAAAATAACCTGGTCCTGAAGGTGAAAATGAGCCCGATTTCAACCCCTTAGGGATGCATGACATACCAGTACGGCATGTTTCCCGAGTCCTTATGGACCCATGACGTACCGGTACGTCATGAGTTTAAAATGAGATTGCAGCGCTGCGGGGGTTAATCAGAACGGGATGCCGGCTGAAATCATTCAACCAAAAATCATATGTACCCTAAATTAGTACCAAAAAAACTGCCACCCTATCCCGTAGTTTCTAAAATGGGGTTACTTTTTGGGAGTTTCTACTCTAGAGGTGCATCAGGGGGGCTTCAAATGGGACATTGTGTCAAAAAAAACAGTCCAGCAAAATCTGCCTTCCAAAAACCATATGGCATTCCTTTCCTTCTGCGCCCTGCCGTGTGCCCGTACAGCAGTTTACGACCACATATGGGGTGTTTCTGTAAACTACAGAATCAGGGCCATAAATAATTAGTTTTGTTTGGCTGTTAACCCTTGCTTTGTAACTGGAAAAAAATATTAAAATGGAAAATCTGCCAAAAAAGTGAAATTTTGAAATTGTATCTATATTTTCCATTAAATCTTGTGCAACACCTAAAGGGTTAACAAAGTTTGTAAAATCAGTTTTAAATACCTTGTGGGTGTAGTTTCTTGGGAATGTAAAGTCATCACAATATTTAGGGGTATTACTATGTATTACAGAAGTAGAGAAACTGAAACTTTGAAATTTGCTAATTTTTCAAAATTTTGGGTAAATTAGGTATTTTTTTATGCAAAAAAATCAATAAAAAAATGTACTTTACTTTGCCAGTGTCATGAAGTACAATATGTGATGAAAAAAAAACAATCTCAGAATGGCCTGGATAAGTCAGTGTGTTAAAGTTATCAGCACATCAGATTTGCAAAAAAGTCATTAAGGTGAAATTGGGCTTGAGTCCTTAAGGGGTTAAGGAATTAAAGAAAAACTGTGAAAATTATGAAAGAAATATGTTTTTCCTTTCTTATCATTTTTTTTCCTAACTATTACAAAAGGTTTAAAGACAAAACATTTCAACCATTCCCGTATGCTTGTACCCTGAAAATGGATGCTATTTATGTAATTTATCTACTGGCACTGCAAGGCTTCAAAAGACTGGAGCGCATTTTGGATTTTGGCAGCATATTTTTCTATGGCCAGAAAAATCTTGTACAGCGCCAAAATGCTTCAAGCCCCCTGCAAAGTGCCTTTATGTTATTCGCCTAAGGCAGGGATTCTTTTTTTTTTTTTTTTTTATTTTTTTTATTTATTTATATTTTTATTGTAAGTTTCACTATACAACAGGGAGGAACATAGTATCAAGGTTTAGGCTCGCAGGCCTCGCCAATGTGTTAGGTACAAATCAGAAATGGATTAAAATCGGTACAATGTACAGTACACACTTTAAAGACATACGTCAATCCTATCCCCCATAGGAGGGATTTCCAATATATGAGACATTCATGAGATCAGAGAAACAGACGCTCAGAAGAGCCATAAGACCAGGTAAGAGGCGTTGCATTCCATTTTTTGGGAGGTGAAGTTAAACATGGTAGTGCCTATGACCTGCCGTGCGATTGTGTATCATGGTTACTAAGGTATATCAACTAAATCAGGTTCCAATTGACTAGTTATGGTTTGGGGGATCTGTATTTAGCCCACAGAGACCATTTTATGAGAAAAGACAGATGCGTACGAGATTCCCAGGAGGATAGTTCCTCAAACCTGAAGATCTGATCAATTTTTTGAGTCCATTGGTCCAAGGTTGGGACAGTAGTCTGAAGCCAATATTTGGGGAGTTGTAAGCGGGCCGCCAATATCATCTGTGTAAACACAAATGGTGGTCCTGCTTCCCCCTGTTCTTGAGGGAGTGAGAGGAGAGCAATTTGTGGAGAGGGTTTAAACGATGTGCCACAAACCCTGTTTGAGGTAGCGAAGACTTCACACCACCATATCTGAACCAGGGGGCATGACCACCAGATATGCAGGAAAGTTCCCCTCTCCCCAAGGCACCTCCAGCACGTGTCAGAAGCCGCCCCAGCAAACCTCGATAATTTATCAGGCGTGTTATACCATCTTGTAAGAATCTTGTAGCTATTTTCCTGGATTCTGACACAGCGGGATGCTCCATGGGGAGCGTCTAGAAACTTAGGTAAAGACTCAAAAGGAAGTGTGATATTTAAATCCAATTCCCATTGTGTGACAAAGGATGGCTTAGCAAGCATAGGAGGTAGTCGCAGTTTGCTATATATCCATGAGGTAAGTTTCTTGGGTAATGTCTGTAAGGCAGTTAGAGCCTCTAACCATACCAGAGGGCGATGAAGATCCCCTACGTTGACATGCTGCTTTAAGTAGGCTCTAAGATAAGCAATTGAAATAAAGTCACGAGGGTGAGGGTTAAGCAGGGCATTTATGTCTCCTGAGTCCATCCATACTCCAGTTGGTAGGGCTAGAGAAATTAATGGAATTGAAGAGGACATCAGCCTTATTGAGGTGGTTTGCCTTAAAGTGGGAGGGGCCGTATTCAGTACATCTGCTACAGTCAGTGTGGGTGAAGGGAATGGAATGGAACAGTGTGTGGAGGATAGCCATTTCCAAGCTTCCAATGTGGCTCTGATGATTGGGTAATGAGACATGTGGCCAGAAAAAACCGTCTCTCGACCCAACAGATGTGCTCTAGCCGGTCTGTTCAAGATTTCCAGTTCCATCTGGACCACTGTGGAAGCTGGGGAAGTGCTCAGCCAAGCTAGTGCTCGGGAGAGGAGGATAGCCCTCCCATATAGCTCGGGGCTCGGCAAACCTATTCCCCCAGCATGCCTAGGCTTAATAAGAAGTGCCGAGGAGAGTCTCGCTCTCTTCCCATTCCAGATGAAGGAGCTGAATTTTTTCATAATCGAAGTGTAATAGTGTTTAGGGATAGAAATGGGGAGAACCTGTTGTAAATATGTGAGTCTGGGCAGTATTAATGAAGATATTAGATTCTTCCTACCAAACCAGGAGAGCATTGGGTTAGATCTGGCCAAATTGTCGATGGAATCAATGATAGATTTCTTTAAGGGGATATAGTTAAGAGAAAAAAGTTCCGTAATTTCTGGGCTAATTTTGACCCCTAAATACGTGATGTTGGGGGAGGACCAATTAAATGGGGAGTCCTTCATTAGAAGGCATTTTGTTGCCTGTGAAACCCCTGAGCAAAGGACTAATGACTTATTAGCATTAATTTTAAAATCTGACATTGTGCTATATGTATTCAGGTGGGATTGAATTCGGGGTAGGGCCGTTTTTGGATTAATCGTCATTATGAGCACATCGTCCGCAAAAGCAGCAATTTTCTGCTCCCTGCCTCCCAAACATAGACCCTTTATCTCCTGGTCCAACCTTATTTTTGCTAGAAGAGGCTCCAAAGCCAAGACGAATAGGAGGGGTGATAAGGGACAGCCCTGTCGGGTCCCGTTTCTAATAGGGAAGGAAGGTGATACAGTGCCATTTACTAGGACTGCAGCTGTTGCTTGTTCATACATCGAGAAGACTGCTTTGGTAAAAGAGTCAGGTAGGCCAAATCCTGAAAGTGTTTGTTTTAGGTATGACCAATTGACCCTATCAAATGCTTTCTCAGCATCTGTGCTGAGTAAAAGCAGAGGGGAGGACACGCGTTTAGCATGACAGAGGGTATTAATCACCCTCGTGGTATTGTCCTTCCCTTCCCTGTTGCGGACAAAGCCTACCTGATCTCTATGGACAAGTTGGGGAAGGAGAATGGCTAACCTGTTAGCTAGCATCTTGGCCAGGAGCTTAAGGTCTATGTTTAGGAGGGATATGGGTCTGTAGTTGGAACATAAACTGGCGTCTTTCCCTTCTTTAGGGATGAGAGTGATGTGGGCTGCCGTCATGTCTCTCGAGAGTGGAATTCCCGCAAGAGTCTGATTGCAAACTTCCAACAAGTGAGGAAGAAGAAGATCTTGGAACATTTTGTAATATGCTAACGGAAGGCCATCAGGGCCTGGACTCTTTCCTGTCGGCATTTGGTTCATTGCTGTCCTTAGCTCAGTTATGGAGAAGGGAGCTGAAAGAGTCGATTTCTGGTCTGTGTCAATGGTAGGGAGTTTGGTCGCTTCCAGGAAGGAAGATATGACAGTGGCATGGGATTCTGGTTCAGTTGTTGAGGGAAGGTTGTAGAGATCATTGTAAAATGAACGGAATTGAGACGCAATCTGGTTGACCGAAAAGATGGGGGACCCATCTTGTGATGTTAGCTGATGGACGTAGTTTGCAGACCTCCTCCCTTTAATCCTGTTCATTACAAACTTGGTGGCCTTGTCCCCATGTGCAAAGAATTTGTGCTGTGAGCTCATGTGGTATTTGGCTGCTCTATTGGCCAGTAGAGATCTGAATTTGGCTCTGCATTCTGACAATTTTTGGAGATGGGCGTCAGTGGGTTTAGCTTTATGATGTGATTCTAAAGTCTGAATATTTTTCAGAGTGTCCTCTATTTCACTTTCCCTCTTTCTCTTTAGGTGTGTGCCAATGCTAATAAATTGTCCCCTCACTACAGGTTTATGAGCATCCCAAAGAGTATTGGCCGTTGTATCTGGATTTTTATTTAGGGAGAAATATTCTGTTATGTGTTTAGATATCCGATCAACCGAGTCCTGATACCCCAGGAGGGTTTCATTTAAGCGCCAGTTGAAGCACGAGGGCGTTTCACTAGGGGCCAACACTGAAATATATATTGGGGAGTGGTCTGAGATGTGTATAGCACCAATGGTCGCCTCTCTGCATAGGTGTATGTGTTCTTTAGAGATAAAGAGGTAATCAAGCCGGTGGTAAGTTTTATGTACTTGGGAATAGAACGTGAAATCCTGGACACTCGGGTGGAAAGATCGCCATACATCGATCAAATGGAGATCCCAGAGGGTATTTCTGACCTTTTTTAGAAACCTCTTGGAATGGGACGATTTATGGGAGGAGACATCCAGTTGAGGATATAAGGCGACATTGAAGTCGCCCCCAACAATTACTATACCCTCTTTAAAGGACTCTATAATGGGAAAAATGTCAGAAAACCAACGGGCTTGGTTAGAGTTTGGGGCGTATAGATTTATAAAAGTGTACGTCTGCGGCCCTATGGTGCCCTTAAGTAGGATATACCTGCCTTCTGGATCTAGGCTTTGGCTAGCAAATTTAAAGGGGATCCTCCTCTGTAGCCCTATGCTGACCCCACTGGAAGCTGAGGAGCTACTCCCACAATGGTACCAGTTGGAGAAGTGGGAGAATCGCATGTCTGGGTAGTGGTTAAAGCGGAAATGCATCTCCTGAAGGAATATCACTCCAGCTCCAGCTTTTCTTAGAATGGCAAAGATTTGGCTCCTTTTGGAAGGAGAGTGAAAACCTTTGACATTATAAGAGGCCACTGACAGGTCAGCCATTATTTGTTATGTGTGTGGGTTTACCTTGTAGCTGTTGTGGTCCCTGTCTAAGAAGTGTATCGGATCTTTTGTGGTCTTCTACCTCTGGTACCATTGCAGCTGTGCTTGTATGGGAGACAATCCAGATCAATATAATAGGCGAGAACCTTGAGTTAGGGGTAAGTAGGGGAAATAGAACACAATTTGTTAAACAAACAAGAAACATGAACAAAGACATAATGTAATATGTCAAAGACATAATGTAATATGTCATAATCTGGAGGGGGTTGTTTGGTCTATGGACCGTTTAAGAGAGACCGTATAACGCCCTGAGAGGGGGTAGAAGCAGAGCAGAGAGATGGGGGAAACACGTACAGGTATACGGAAAACCATCTAGTCTCATGCAAACAGTGGAATCCCAAACTCTAGACAGTAATATACGAGAATTTCAGCATGACAATATTGCCTGAAAATTACCATACTATACTATAGGCAAGAGAGTTTTCCTAATGCTCTTGTGAGAGACTTCTCGGGGTGAATTGCAGACCCCTCCTCTTGGAGCGAGAAGACTTCGGCGTACGTAGTACCTCAAAAGGAACCACCTTGGGTATATCAGGCAGGGCACCGAGGTCCTGGAAGAGTTCCCAATTTTCAATCTGCATGGGTGGCACATTTAGGACCTCAAAGGCAGAAGTGAGGTCTGTATATGACGAGATGTTTACTCTCTTGCCCGCGTATGTGAAGGATATGCCAAACGGGTAGGACCAACGGTATAAAACCTTTTTGGAGCGCAACCAATCTGTCAGAGGTTTAAGGGATCTGCGCTTCTTCAGCGTTGAAGGGGCTAAGTCCTGGAATATGTCAATCTTGGAATCCTTGTATATCAAGTCAGGGTGATCACGTGCGGCTTCCAGAACGGCGGTTTTCACTTGAAAATTCAGGAACCTACATATTATGTCCCTAGGAGGTTCGGCTGGCTTAGGTTTGGGCCTGAGGGCTCTGTGCGCCCGTTCTATAATTACTTCTTGGGAGAAGTTAGGGCCCAGGAGTGATCCGCAGATATCCATGATGGACGCTGAAATGTCTCCTGTTGAGACTGATTCTGGCACTCCACGGAATCTCAGGTTATTTCGGCGCCCCCTGTTTTCTTGATCTTCTAACGAGCAGTGGAGGTCGTTTAAGTATAGGGCACAGCGGCGAAAAGAGTCCGTTACCGCAGTCTGGTGATTTATTATCTCTGCTTGGTGCTGCTCAAGTTTCTCCACACGGTCGCCAATATGTCTCACCTCGTTTCTGCAGGCAGACAATTCTGAGAGGATCGGCTCCATAATCCTGTTCAAAGCACGGTCCAGGTATTTTCTTGTAACCGGAAGGTCAGAGCCGGCCTGTGCTTCATCTGAGTCGCTTTCACCCTCTGACTGTGCAGGAGCGCGCTTCGGAGCTTTGGCCTGTGGAGTCGGCGCTATCTTAGGCTCCCTGGCAGCCATCGTTGCGGCAGCTTTCTTTAAGAATTTCTCCATTTCTCCTCCAGCAATCTGAGTTTTGGAGGGAGCTGGGGTGTCAGCATGCTTAGCGTTCCCGATCTTCACCATCTCCGCTAATGTAGGCTAATTATAGCTGGCGTTAGGGACGAGTCTCTTCACATATCACGGAGCTATGCGACCATCTTCATCCGGCGTAAGCTCCGCCCCTTCTCCTGCCAGGTTCAGACTTTTAAAACATTTTATGAATGTGGGGGATTACTGTTGTAATTTTAGGATACCGTCTCTTTAAATCTGCCGATTTCACCTAGAAGATATCCTTATATTTAAAGTTCAATGATGTAATCTTCCTTGCAATGCAGCTTGTAACATTAACAACAGGAGTGTGTCTCCAGTTGGTAGCTTTAGCAGCTTTTCTGGCTGTAGCCGAGCTCTGTACTTAATGCTAGCACAACAGACAGTTCAAATTTCGCTCCTCTCAGAGCCGGCGGATTGATCCGTTTAATGATTCGGCTGCCAGGTCCTGCAAAGTAACAATGCCGATCTCATGTGGCAGGGAGTATAGCTGCCAAGGTTCTATATTTTACTGCCACTTGGTAAGGACAGCTCAGGGCACTCACCACATCTATGATCGCTCGGGCAGGGATGTCCTGGGTGGTCTTCGGTGGTTTTCTAATTTCAAAACGGCCGGATCTACTTTCTCCGGTTCAAAGCTCTGTCTGATCGGCTTCAAGCGATGCTGCAGATTCACCGCCTATCCGGCGGGTCCCAGATACTGTGGCCTCACACCTAAGGCAGACCTCACGTCCGCTGAGGGCCTCTATTAAATCCAGCGGCAGGTGGTGAAAAAGCCGCGGGGCACGGCTTCTGTGGCCCGGGTGAGCGCACCAATAAAGTCCGGTGCTCACGAAGTTCTTGTAGGCCGCAACTCCCCGCCGCCTCAGATATAGGAAAAGATTATATCTCCTTGATCCGGGCGATGATCTGAGTAAGGATCTGTTGTTTCAGGCGTAGCTAAGCCTTAATTTGCCGAGTTATATCGGTTTATATCAATTCTTTCTGCAGAGCTCCTACATGCTACTTCTGGTCGGCTCTGCAGCTAGCTCCGCCCAGGCAGGGATTCTTAACCTGCGGCCCTCCAACTGTTGTAAAACTACAACTCCCACCATGCCCTTCTGTAGGCTGATAGCTGTAGGCTGACCGGGAATGATGGGAGATGTAGTTTTCCAACAGCTGGAGGGCCGCAGGTTGAGTATGCCTGGCCTAAGGTATTCATCCTGTGGAAATTTGGACATTTAGTTAATAGCAATCCCCAGCAAAAATACCTGCAATTGAGGATGCCAGCACGGACCACATGTACCAAAAAGACATACAAAGCAGGATAGCCCAATGTGCGGATGTAATGGATTATATAAAGCAAAACATTACAAAGGTTGGTGCACCACAATGGTAAATGCAATTGACAATATATGGCTAAACCCTCACTGATTTAAAAAATGAGTCTTTCACCAATATATTCTTATATCAAGAACATACTGGAGCCCGCACACCTAGTCAAGGTCGCTCATAAAGGCACGGGATTTAACGCTGGAGGTAACCTGGGATCTATTTGCTGTGTGTCGGACCTCATGCCCCTGTAATTGCCGATATGGCCCCTGTAGTTGCCCACTGGCACAGGTAGGTTAGCATTAGGTCCCGTGCCACTATTAGAGACCTTGACGAGTGAGGGTTTAGCCATATGTTGTCAATTGCATTTAACACTGTGGTGCACCAAACTTTGTAATGTTTTGCTTTATATAATCCATCACATCCGCACATTAGGCTATCTTGCTTTGGATGTCTTTTTGGTACATGTGGTCCGCTGTGGGCATCCTCCAGTGTATGCATTTTTGCTGGGGATTGCTGTTAGCAACGGATCACATGCTCAGTTAGAAATGCACAACAGCATTTGGAGCTTTGAGCATTTTCAGCTTTTTAAGACCTGTGTAGGATGTTTTTGTGGTACATGTGGTTCGTTGCTGGCATCCTCCATTGTTGGGGATTACTGCTAGCAACAGATCACATGTGCAGAATTAGCTCCCCCCTTTAGAAATGTGCAACAGCATTTGGGGTATGTGAGCAGCGCTGGGTGGCCTGCACCGCTTGAGTCAGTGGGACTCGCAGCCTCTTCCCTCCTCCCATTGTATGTGTTATTTTATGCTGGAGGTAACCTGGGAGCTGTTTGCTGTGTGTCGGACCTCACACCCCTGTAATTGCCCATACAGCCCCTGTAGTTGCCCACTGGCACAGGTAGGTTAGCATTAGTTCCCATGCCACTATGAAAGACCTTGACGAGGTGCGCGGGCTCCGGTATGTTCTTGATTTAGTATATAGATATCATTTTGTAAATCAGAGTGAGGGTTAAGCCATATATTGTCAATTACATTTACCATTTTGGTGCACCAACCTTTGTAATGTTTTGGGTAGGTACGTAGTCTAAGTACTATTGCTAATACTAGTAACTATTGGTATATAGTTTTATTTTATTATTATTTTATTAATTTATTTTTTATTTACTTTTTTAAAGTTCATTAACCCCTTTCATAAGGAAAAGCGTTACCTGCTGGATGTCAACTTCTTCAATAGCAGAGTGCTACAAGCGTGTATTACTTCCTGACCGCTCTAGCTGGCTTCCGGACTTCTCCATGTGATCACAGCTGTCTAATGACAGTGCGGTCACAGCGATATGCGGCTGCATAGGCCGCCGAAAGATCATGATGTAACCCGATGCTTTTATACGTCGGGTCACAGAAAAGAGCCTACCGCCAGCATTAGTTAATTGGTTAAGCAATACGTTTTCTTCACAGTTCTTGCATAATGATGCTCCCATACCCTAGATAAAAAAAGGGCAATGATCACCTGAATGAACATTCATACAAGTGTTTGTACATTTTCCCAGCAAATGGTTGTTGGTTGTTGATCACATCTTTTATATAGGTATAAAAACATCTCCACAAGTAAACAGGACATTGGTGACGAACAGTATGAGGATGAACTAATGATAATTCACCCCCATACAATATGATGATTGCTCCATTTATGTTTGTTAAGTATGCTCTGATTGACATGCTATATTGTTGATAGGTGCTCATTTACGGACAACTAGTGGATATGTACCTGATTGGTGGAGGTCCAAACACTGGAATACTTAGCAATTACAAGAATGGGAGTTCGGTGCCCCTGTATGAATAGAGCGTCAGGCTGAGTATGAATGTCGTTACTCCATTCACACTCTCCAGCACTGTCAGAGATAGATGAGTATCATACTCAGAACTCTGTATTGTCCAGCTGTCCCAAAGAGAATGAATGGAGGTACAGTGTGCTCAGCCTGTCTTTCTTGTGATCAGTAGGGGTCCCAGTTTATGAACTGATCTTATACTTAGACTGGGTTCACACGGGTATTGCGGGAAAGAGTGCTGGTGCGTTGCGGGGACATGCACAATTTTTCCCCGCGAGTGCAAAGCGTTTTAATGCATTTTGCACGCGCGTGAGAAAAATCAGCATGTTTGGTACCCAGACTTCTTCACAGAAGTTCGGGTTTGGGTTCAGTATTCTGTAAATGTTATTATTTTCCCGTATAACATGGTTATAATGGGAAAATAATAGCATTCTTTAATACAGAATGCCGGTCTCCTGTTCTTTCTTCGGGACCTGTCAAAGGACCTGTGGTGACGTCACTGAGCTCATCACATGGTCCATCACCATGGTGATGGATCATGTGATGTATCATGTGATGGGCACAGTGATGTCACCACAGGTCCTTTGACAGGTCCTGAAGAAATCACAGGAGACCGGCAGCTAAGTAATCAATTGGAGGAGGTGAGTTAATATATATATATTTTTTTTTTTCTTACCCTCAATTGACCTACTAAGCATTCTGTATTAAAGAATGCTATTATTTTCCCTTATAACCATGTTATAAGGGAAAATAATACAGTGAATAGACTTTCATCCTAGCAACCATGCGTGAAAATCGCACCGCATCCGCACTTGCTTGCGGATGCTTGCGATTTCACCTAACACCATTCACTTCTATGGGGGCCTGTGTTGCATGAAAAACGCACAATATAGAGCATGCTGCGATTTTCACGCAACACACAACTGATGAGTGAAAATCACCGCTCATGTGCACAGCCCCATAGAAATGAATGGGTCCGGATTCAGTGCGGGTGCAATGCGTTCACCTCACGCATTGCACCCGCGCGGAAAACTCCCCCGTGTGAACCCAGCCTTATGGTCATGAACTGCACTGTTACTAATCTCTTTTAAGCTCTGCTGGCTGAATGCCTATTGACCAAGTCATGCTTTTAGGGCTTGCTTTACAAATTCAATTGCTATTCTGGCTAATGCACGTAGCAATAGCCATTTTTGCACTCCGCAAATTGCGCATACCGTTCGTGTTCTGCATCTTGCCATCTATTAACATACAGATGTGGACAGCACACAGTGTGCCGTCAGCATCCTTTGCTGCCCCGTCCAAGTGAACGTGTCTGCCTCTGGTGCGCACAAAATGCGGATTGGATGCGGACAAAAATAAACTAGGTCATGTGCATTATCTCTAATTCTGCGATGTCTAAGTTGTTCTGCCTGAATTTCTCAGCCACACCCTGCTTTTCCAGCAATAGTTATGATCTTCTATGGATCTGCTGCTTTACTGTTTCTAATTTGCTATTAAAGATCTGCTATAAAGGGTATGAACACAGGCTTCTGCAAGCAGTTTTGCGAGCCAAAATCAGGGGTGAATTCAAAAAAGAGAAGTCGTATGTTTGGTGTATGCTTTCTCTCCTTTTATGACCCACTCTTGATTTTGGATTCCAAAACTGTATCCAGAAATCTCCACCATGTGGCCATACCCTAAATATCTTGCCAATTTCCTCATTCAGAGCGCCAAATTTATTGCTTGCCTTCACACAGCCAACAGTAGAAGAAATAGAACAGAAAGATTGGTTAGATTCATTATGAATTTCACAAAAATGATGCTGACAAACATTTACATTAGGTCTTATGCACAGCTATACTATGACTTCATATAATCATCTAGTTATACCAAGCCGTAATACCATTGGATGTATACAGTTTTGTTTTTTCTATTGAATTCCATGCAATATAGTGGCATGCTCAATTCAACCATTTATGTTTGGAGCTATTCCTCTCTCGTGATGTACAGCACTGAAAGTAATAAAATACAAAAGTACTCCTAAATATAGGTGTTTCATTCTGTCAGTAAACTGACTGCTCTAGGGCTTCGCACTTACATGCCTGATACACATAGCCGATACAATAGCCCTGCCACTATCATGTATGACTAAACGTACTCTATGAACACTGTATGCAACATAAAATGTAGGTTCGTCAAAGAAAAAAGCTTACTAGATTTGAAGTTATAAGAACATGTTGTAGAATATTGAAATATATTAAGCCTGTAGTGTGTATTTCGACTCACTTTATATTTAGTTTTTCTTATGTTTTGTTTTTCTATTCAACAGCGCCACCTGGTGTTAACATATATTCGAGTTAACCAAGTGACATTATGGTTTAATCTTATAATAACATTAATTCATAGCCCCTGTTTCTGCTTTAAGCTGCTCCTATTCCTGAGGATTTGCACATATTCATTTGCCGAAGTGCATTTTTCAATTAACACAAAGATTAAGCAGATGTTTAAAGGATAATGTGTTGATTAAAAATGCCAAATGCGTTTTACACAGCCAGGCGCTTGAATGATCTATCAGTGAACAAAGTGACTTATTTCATAGTTTTGTGGGGTTTGAAGTGATCTTCTTTTATGGGCTGTTAGTTAAAATGCTTTAGCCAAATGTCGCAGTGAACCTGGGAAGTGGCACAATTCTATAGGTAGAGAGGAGGGTCTTAAAGCATTCTCTAGTACAGTATCTATAGTGTATATTGATTCCAAATTGGGAATCCCTCTCATAAGTGAGCCAGTACCGCCTGTACTTGGGTTTTGGCGAAAGACGATATTATATGAAAAGTATAATATGTTTTCTCCTATAATAAGAACTAAAAAGACTTACATACTAAAATCCTAATCTATTTCATTCCAAGATTTGGGATAATACGTTTTGAAATGCAAACTTTTCCATTAAATTAATTTGTTTGCAATAATAGAACATCCTAAAGGTCTCCATACACATTCAATATCTGCTGGCTGAACGCTTGAACTTTCAAGAATAAAGGTGCAGTATTGGAAAAAGGCAAGCCAGGAAAGGCATTGTAATATTCTGGGCTCTGTTCTGCTGCAGATCCTTGTGTCCTGGCATTCAAGTGCATGTTTCTTTGACACGTACCACCTATCAGTGGTGTACATAGAGAAGTAAGGGTCCCATAGCAAGGATCAAACCAGGCCCCCCACAAAGTTTTTTTGCCTAAACACCTTTCAATGACCCTTCGGCCATTTTTCCACTGCCTCATTTGCTAAAAGTTGTTCATTTAGAGGGTAGAGTCCTGACCAAGTTTTCACCTCCAGTAGCAGTCGCATGGTCTATGGCTATGGTAGTTACGCCCCTGCCACCAATCTAAACATTGATGCAGGTTAAGAATAATTCTTTACAATGGTATTTCCTAATGGCACTGACCTTTTTCGACTGAATAATAGTTTTAGGAGCATGACAAAGATTTGAAGGTGTCGAACTGGGCTCCAAATTTCCAGAATCTCAATCCAACCAAGCACCTGTGAGATAAAAACAAATGTGATCAATGAGGAACCATCTTGCATTTTTACGAGTCATAAAGGATCTGCTGATAACATCTTGTTGCCAGACATCACTGGACATCTGTAGAGGACCATCTTTAGACATCCAAATCTGTCTCCATGGGTCAGAGCTGTTTTGGTGGCATGTGGGAGAGCAACACAATCATAGGTAGCTTTAATAACTGATCAAAGTCCCTTTCTTGTTACAGATGCTAAAATGGGAAAAATATTAGATTTTTATACCATTCTTCTCCATATCATTACTCGTGGCCTGAAATTAGCAAAACTCAACATACATCCCAAAAAAATAAATAAAAAATCATAAAGTTGAATGATAAATCTCTTAATAGCAAGATAAAAACGTATGGCAGCACACCATTACACATTACATTCAAAAATAGGATTAGGGATTATTCTGGATTAAAGTGGTACGATACCTACTATACATGAAAAATGGAAGCTGCGCACATTTTTGATCAAACGTGTTTCGGACCCATCTACCAGTGTCAAGGTGGCTTCTGAAGATGGGTACCTTAAACTAACAGAACTGTTTCCCCAATGCAACACTTACATGATAGAATGATTTTTAATACATATAGGATGTCCTTAATAGGTTTGTCAGGTGGCACAAAACTTTAATGGATAACTGTCATATGTTAATCAAAAAATAAATTTTAGCATATGTTACTGCTGCAGCAGCATTATGCATAAAGCAATCTTTAGTTTATTCACTTATCACTGTTTATCTTGAGTTTTCCCCTTAGTTACAGCTGTTTTGAATCCTACATTATGAGGATCTTCTCAAGATGGCTCCTCTGCCAGTTCTCTGGGGCCAAAACTGCATTCCCTCAGGTCATATACAAACTTGCTGTAGCCAGAGGTTTCCTACTAGCCAATCAGATTGGATTACTGAGAGACACGCCTCCTCACTCTCAAGCCTAATGCAGGCATGCAGTGTGAAGGACCGCCCATCTGTCTTCCTAGCCGGAGACAGATGAGCCACAGCAACGGTCTTTTAAGGGAGCAATGGAAAGGAACATGAGACATTAATGAAAGCTGTTATTATAAGGTAATTGCAGATATTTTAGCAAACATTGATAGACTAACTCAGGTATGCATGCCTAGCTCTAATAAACTAGCAAATAAAAATAAAAATATGAGTTATCCTTTAAGAAAATTGAAGAATAGGTTAAAAAAGCAAAATCAAGCCATTTCATATCAGTGCTGAATGAAATAAACCAAGTTCAGTTTAAAATTTCAACTAATGAAATTTCACCAGTGTATTTAATCCTTTAAGATACTACACCTAACAATCTACCAAGATATTGCACTTAACATCTTAACCCTAACCTACTATCAAGTGTACTCTGCTTTTCTTTAATCATATTACTAGAATAGACTATTTCACGTAGGATGGTATTTGGCTTGTCAACTGATTTTGATGAAACGTACAGAACAATTTTGTAATTAATAATCAATTATGGATGTTGTTTAAATATCAAGCTGTTCACTATGACATTTCTCTTAAAGAAAGCTTAATATTTTATGAGTTGTAGTTGAATTATTTATCACCAGGCAATAAATTCTGTATCTGAGGCTAATAGGCTAAATCTAAAAATAATAATATAAATATTATTTGTATTTTAACTTTTTTCCATTTAAAGTTTACTGTATGATATTCATATTGTATTGATCTAGTCTGTGTGTTTGCTGATTATTTTACATATTCTTTCTGTAGCTTTGGTTAATATTGCAATAAGTAATAAAAAAAACAGATATATCAGGTAAAAAAAAAAAAAAAAAAAACTCTTTCATACAGAGGTCCAAAATTGTTTATTAGGATCTAGAAATTTATTTTACTACACATTCTTCTTACCAGTTTTTCTTGGGGCCTCCACAGGTACTGGCTTCTTTTACACTATTGCACACACCAATGTGACAACCTGTTTGGAGATATCTGAAATTTGATGAAATACATACAACAGTAGTACTGGTAGACTGTCTTATATAGGGAGATAGGGATTTATTCCCTTGAAAAAATAACACCTGGAACATTTTGATTTGGCTATGATTGACAAAGCATAAACTACTAGTTTATACTTTTATTTTGGATTTTTCCACAAGGTATGCAGTATGTTGAGGAAAGGTCAAATAAGGCTGGGTGGCATCTCACCCTGCTGCAATATAAGCTGCCACTCGGGAATGATAACAGTCATACAGATGCTGGATATCCTCTTGTGATATGTAATTCCAAGCTCTTTCAACCTGGACCCCTAGTTAAGCCAAAATGGTTGTTGGCTGCTGTGCATAGGAGATCGCTTGCCCCATCCAGTCCCAAACATTTTTGATGGTGGAGAGATCTGGTGACCAATCTGGCAGGGGATCTGCTGGATACCATGAAGAGCACATTGTGTAGAGTGGGTAGTGTGTGGGCAGGAATTTTCTTGTTAGAATACCATGTCTCCTTATTGGTATGTTATATACTTTTGTATGCATTATACATTATGTTCACACATGGCACATTGATTTAACATTGGAAGACATTTCATCAGGTTACAATCAGAAGCTATTTACAACTCCTGACTGACTAAAAAAGTAGGACAGGTTCCACAATGTCCTGGACATACCAAAGGCTGGTCAAAGTTCCCTCCACACCTGCCAGACAAGAACAGCCATGGTAGCTAATGGTGCCCCGCGTGACATATGGTGTTGGTTCTGAGTATCTCCACAGTATGCACGATTGCTCTCCAGCCCTCCTGTGAACTCTGAAGCAGCCATCATTACAAGCAAGGCCAAACTGGCTTTTATCACTGAACACTATTATTAGTCATGCATGCCTCCAATGGGCTTCACCAGTGCAGTTGCTCTTGGTGATAATGAGAGTTCAGTGGCAAATGAGCTAGAGTGTGTTAATGTCCATTTGGCTCAGTTTCGTCAAGCGGATAGCAAAACGCTTCAGGCAGCGTTTTGGTGTCCGCCTCCAGAGCGGAATGGAGACTGATTGGGGGCAAACTGATGCATTCTGAGTGGATCCTTTTCCATTCAGAATGCATTAGGGCAAAACTGAACCGTTTTGGACCGCTTGTGAGAGCCCATGACGGATCTCACAATATGAAAGCCAAAATGCGAGTGTGAAAGTAGCCTTATATAGCGATCTTGTGTACATCTGTCTTTCTTGACTGCCCAGAACACTCTATAAGTGGAGTGCCCTCCTCTGACCTCTGTCGATACACTGGTGCACTACCAAACTTCTTATCCAACTCTTTCAGAGATTAAACAGATGGACCATCCAGATTCTAGAAGTCCCACTATTTGGTCCTTTCCCTGTTAATAGCCCAAATGGTTCACATCTTTGTCTAGTAGACATAGTGAACACTTCATCTACAGTCCTTTCAGGTTAAATGCACACGTTCAGGATTATGTGCAGGGACAATCCGCACTGAACTCTTCAGGTGTTCACAGGGAAATCCATGTGGACAATCCACATCAATTGGTGCAGATTTGCATACGGATTTTACTGTTCCCATTGAGGTGAATGGAGAAAATGCGGACAGGAAAAATAAAATAAATTGACATTTTAAAATCCGCACCGAAAAAATCTGTATTGTGTGGATGAGAATTTCAAATTCTCATAGAATACAATGTACATGACCTTACGTGTGGATTTTCTGCATGCAAATCCGCACAGAAAATCCACAAACAATCCTGATTGTGTGCATTTAGCCTAAGAGAGATGAAAAACAGTGCTGTCAGACAAAAAACTACAATAGTGATGCCATAAATTAAGTCTGTGAACATCTTTTTGTAAAGTAAGGATCTTGGAACTTTGATCACTACATGTAAAACCTTCCAGCCATTGCCATATTGTAAAACAGGCTTTTTATCTTAACTCTTTCTAGTTCTTCTGTTTTCATTTTCTGGTAGTGTACTATGGGACTAATTCATCAGGAATACTCTATACATTTTGGTCTATTAGGCTACAATCACATGACCGTGTGTGTTTTGTGATCCGCAAAAAATACAAATGACATCTGTTTGGCATCCATATTGCATATGTTTTTTTTTTTTTGCAGATCCATTGTAAAAATGGCTAGCCTTGTTCTCAATAGGGACAAGAATAGGAAACGTTCTATCTTTTCTTCCTGGCAACAGAACAGACATATGGATGCAGACAGCACATGATGTGCTGTCCGCATTTTTTGCGGACCCATTAAAATGAATTGGTCTGCATCCTATTTGCCAAAAAAATGGAACAGGCACAGAAACAAAATACGTTTGTGTGCATGAGGCCTTCATTTGGAAAGCTTATTTCAAGGGATGTTAAAGGTGTTGTCTCCTTTGACTAATTCATTTTGTTTAAATGCCCCCCTGAAAGGATTAGAAAAGCAGTGCTGCTTTTTGCAAGGAACATCAGCTGACCTGTTAATGGGTTGTGCCTGGTGGTGCAGCTTAGCTTCAATAAAGTAAATGGGGCTTAACTGTGATACCACACACAATCTGACAACTAGTGTAGCTCAACTAGAGTTGAGCGGACACCTGGATGTCCGAGTTTGACGGGATCGACCGAACTTCACAAAAAAGTTTGAGTTCGGGACCCGAACTTGACCCCGAACCCCACTGAAGTCAATGATAACCCCCTGCAGCCGTGCTAAGCAAATGTTCAGACAATACACTGCCTGCAGGGCAGGCCAGCATCTCCAAGACGTAATGGGCAAGCTCAGGCCATGTGCCCAATTTGGATACCCAGAAATTGAAGGGGGCAGACATATCAGTCAGTACATGTAGGCGTATGCACACACACTGCTCCACCATGTCGCATGTCCCAGTGATGTACACAATCCAATTGGATATCTGCTCTATCAACTTTCGATGATCTTTTCTGTGCCTACCATGTTTATCACGGTTAGCGGTAAATCAGGGTTCCACGCCGGAGAGGGAGCGTAAGAAAGGGATACCACATCCAAGGGAGGTCAATGGATGAAATTAAATGTGATTGAGCGGAAATGTGGGACATATTATTGAAGCCAAAGCTTCCAAGTAAAGGAGGGGGGCTCGCGGCAATTACCCACTCCCGACTCGGGGAGGTAGTGACGATAAATAACAATACTGGACTCTTAAGATGCCCTGTTATTGGAATGATTAATACAAAATTATAGGGAATGTCACTGGGGTATTTTGGATTTGGAAACGTTAGACAGGAGAGGCCCTGTTGACTCTAGATAACTTCTGCCTGATCGCACGTCCCCGTGACGTCCATGATCCAATTGAATATCTTCTCTATCAACTTTCAATGTTATTTTCTGCGCCTACCATGTTGATTACGGTTAGCGGCGAATCAGGGTTCCACGCCGGAGAGGTAGCGAGAGAAAGGGATACCACATGCAAGGGAGGTCAATGGCTGCAATGTGATAGAGCTGAAATGTGGGATAAGTTATTAAAGCGGAAGGATCGAATGAAAGCGCCAATTAAAGACAATTTTTACAAATTTAAGTCCCTATCACCTATGCAGATCAGGGTTTTTTCACCCGCAAAAATGGGTTAATGTCAACCATCAATGTAACAGATGATTTTAAAAAATTTCGGGCTCTGTCAACTATGTAGGGCAGGGGTTTATTCACGGCAAAACTGTGTTCATGTCACCCACCAATTCAACAGACGATTTTTACAAAAAATTAGGTCCCAGTCATCTATGCAGAGCAGGGGTATATCACAGCCAAAAATTGGTGAATTTCACCCAACAATGTAAAAGACTAATTAGTGAAATGTATTAACCTGTCCACTAGGTAGAGCAGGGGTATATCAGCCAAAAATTTGGGATATGTAACACACCAATGTATCAGACAAATGAATGAAATGACTTAAAATAAAATAAGTAATAATTAACAAAAATTAATCTTGATGTATCAGGTGGAGGTCCATATGGAGTAGGGGGTTGAGGAGGCGGTGGACGTAGCGGTCTAGGTGGAAGCGGCGGTGGAGGAGGACGAGGTAGCCAACACTGTTTTTTTGTTTTCATTTATATATATATATATATATATATATATATACACTGTACAGACCAAAAGTTTGGACACACCTTCTCATTTATTTTTTGACAGGACAATGACCCAAAACACACCTCCAGGCTGTGTAAGGGCCATTTGACCATGAAGGAGAGTTATGGGGTGCTGTGCCAGATGACCTGGCCTCCACAGTCACCGGATCTGAACCCAATAGAGATGGTTTGGGGTGAGCTGGACCATAGAGTGAAGGCAAAAGGGCCAACAAGTGCTAAGCATCTCTGGGAACTCCTTCAAGACTGTAGGAAGACCATTTCAGGTGACTACCTCTTGAAGCTCATCAAGAGAATGCCAAGAGTGTGCAAAGCAGTAATCAAAGCAAAAGGTGGCTACTTTGAAGAACCTAGAATATGACATATTTTCAGTTGTTTCACACTTTTTGTTATGTATATAATTCCACATGTGTTAATTCATAGTTTTGATGCCTGCAGTGTGAATCTACAATTTTTATAGTCATGAAAATAAAGAAAACTCTTTGAATAAGAAGGTGTGTTCAAACTTTTGGTCTGTACTGTATATATATTTTTTTTATTAGGGTAGACTCCAAAAGAGTGGGGAACATAAAAAATACAACAATGAGCAATTGCGCTGTAGTATAACAATGGCTGGGTAAGGCCAGTATACATGTCTATTCTGCACAAGGTATGGACAAGTCCTGTGGGATCCATGCCTGGTTAATTTTTTTAATGAACGTGAGCTTGTCCACATTGGCTGTGGACAGGCGGCTGTGCTTGTCTGTGATAACGCCCCCTGCCATGCTAAACACACATTCAGAAAATTCACTGGCTGCAGGGCAGGCCAGCACCTCCAAGGCATAAAGGGCAAGCTCAGGCCAGGTGTCCAATTTGGAGACCCAGAAGTTGAAGGGGCAGACCCATCAACCAGTACGTATAGGCGTGTGCACACATACTGCTGAAATGCTGCCTCCTGCTAAGACGTTCCATATCATCTGGTGGTGCTGGCTGTTGTGGCGTGCTGACAAAGCTTTTCCACATTTCGGCCATGCTAACCCTGCTTTCTGAGGTGCTGGTGGTGCCCCAGCTGCGTTGGAGACCTCTTCCTCCTCCTCTGCCCTCTCCTTGTTCTTCCACTGTGCCCCCGCTGTCAGGTGGGAATGCCACCAGCAGCGCGTCTACCATCGTGCGCTTGTACTAGCGCATATTACGATCACGCTCCAGTGATGGAATTAAGGATGGTACATTGTCCTTGTAATGGGGATCCAGAAGCGTGGCCACCCAGTAATCAGCACATGTTAGAATGTGCGTAAATCGGCAGTCATTGCAGAGACACTGTAGCATGTAATAGCTCATGTGTGTCAGGCTGCCCAGAGGCAACGAAAAGCGGTCCTCTGTGGGAGGTGTATCGTCTATGTCCTCTGTATCCCCCCAGCCACGCACCAGTGATGGCCATGAGCTGTTTTGGGTACCACCCTGCTTTGAACATGGTTCCTCCTCCTCATCCTCCACCTCGTCATCCTCCACAACTGAGACCTGTCTGGACAATTGTGTACCTGGCATTTGTGGGTGCAGGAACCCACCCTCAGAGCCACTTCTGAATGACTGGACTGAAACCCTATGAAATGATCCCTCTTCTTCCTCCTCCTCCTCCTATGCCACATCCTCTTCTATTATCACCCAAAGTGTTTTTTCAAGGAGGCATAGAAGTGGGATAGTAATGCTGAGAACAGCATCATTTGCACTGGCCATGTTGGTGGAGTAATTGAAACAGCGCAACAAGGCACACAGGTCTCGCATGAAGGCCCAGTCATTGGAGGTGAAGTGGTGCTGTTCCGCAGAGCGACTCACCCTTGTGTGCTACAGCTGAAACTCCACTATCCCCTGCTGCTGCTTGCACAGTCTGGCCAGCATGCGCAAGGTGACGTTCCACCTGGTGAGCACGTCGCATATGAGGCGGTGAGCGGGAAGGCAAAAGATACGCTGCAGCGCTGCCAGGCGAGCAGCAGCAGGGTGAGAATGCTCAAATGGCGCACAGACGACCCGCACTTTATACAGCAGCTCTGACACATCGGGGTAATTTTTAAGGAACCTCTGCACCACCAAATTCAGCACATGCACAAGGCAAGGGATGTGCTGCTACGAGATTTCGTCCATTATCACACACCACCAGGTCCACAGCTCTTGCACGGTGTGTGGTTTGTCCCCCAAACAGATATGTTTTAAAACTGCCTGCTGTCGTTTACCCCTGGCTGTGCTGAAGTTGGTGGTGAAGGTATTACGCTGACCGGATGAGGAGGCGGTAGAGGAGGAGGAAGCTGAGTAGGAGGAGGAAGGAACAGGAGGCAAATTGAAGCACCCTGCAATGCTCGGTGGTAGAAGGACATGCACCAAACTGCTATCCGACCCAGCCGCCACTGCATTTACCCAGTGTGCTGTTATGGAGATATAACTTTATGGAGATATAACGTCCCTGACCGTGCTTATCCGTATCCGTAGTTATGTGCACCTTGCCACAGATGGCGTTGCACAGTGCACACCTGATTTTGTCCCCCACTTGGTTGTGCAGGGATGGGATGCCTCGCCTGGAAAAGTAGTTGCGGCTGGGCCACCGCCATAAGGCTTTTAAAACTCTCTGTCTCCACTAGACGGAATTACAGAATTTCAGAGGCCAGTAATTTTGAAATGCTGGCATTCAGGGCCAGGGATCGCAGGTGGGTAGGGGGGTACTTCCTCTTTCACTCCAGTGTTTGGGAGATAGAGAGTTGAACTCTTCAATGGGACATTGTGGAGATGCTTGGTGACCCAGGTGGTGGTGTTGCTGGCAGATCCTCTGTTTGCGGGGTAGCAGGTGCCACTGTCACTCCAGCGGTGGATGAAGAGGCCGAGACTGTAGCAGAGGAGGAAGCAGGAAGAGCCAGATACCTTTCTTTTTTTTTTTGAGGAGTCTACTTCACTGAAGATCGTGCTTTGCACGTAGATGTCGGGTCATGCAGGTTGTGCTCAGGTTGAAAACGTTTATGCCTCGCTTCAGGCTCTGATTGCACAGCATGCAAACCACTCGTGTCTTGTCGTCAGCACATTGTCTGAAGAACTGCCATACCAGGGAACTCTTTGGAGCTGGCTTTGGTGTGCTCGGTCCCTTGCTGCGGTGGGCAGTAGCAGGCATACTGTCTAGGGGACAGCCTCTCTGCTTTTGCACCCTGCCCCCTTTTCTGCTGTGCTGGTGGCTCTTGTCGGGTATTTATTTCATATCTTAAGATGGTGCTCCACCGTTTACAGGCTGACTTAAGTACAATACAATACTACTTTTTCCTTTTATCAAATTATTACCGATTAATACACTGGTAATGAAAATATTATAATGCAACAACAACAAAAAAACAATAGAAATGAATCTGTGGAAAATCCCTTATGCTCAATCAGAGAATATGGCAGTAAGAGACACCTTATAAATACGCCCATTGACCTAACTACGGATAATAAAATCCGATCAGAGATTCCACTCTGATAGCAATATTACAGAAATTCTAATGATGTGCACGTTCATTAAAATTTTCCATAAAATTATTGTTTTAACACTATTGACCCACTAATAATGGGGTCTCAACTATATGCCAATTGGAGCGATTTATAATTACTGAAAGTAAAATAGATTATACATTACCCCTTGCTTTGGGATAAAGAGCTTTTAGAAGGGACCCAGCTTTCCAAGATTCAGATCTATCCCGTCCTGTGGTACGTTTCTGACGTGTGAAGTGATGCTGATGAATGAATTCCCAAGTGTTCTCCCTGAAGAAGTTCCAAGTGATGTTTGGCTCAAGTCCTCTTTGTCTCAAGTGATTTTTTTCAAGTGATCTTTCTTACTTTCCTCTCCCAAAAACTGGATTAGATATCCTCATCCTTATCTATGCCCATCCCCTCTTGGATTAGGGATTTCCAATTAGATAAGGTGGGTGTTACGTATGGTAATCATAGGGATGATGTCATTTAATTGGCATTCCTTCTGCCCATCTACCACTTGATGGCACTGTTGTATCATATAGCAATTTTAAGATATTTTAGGAATTAACACATATATATGGTTTTATTACACCACTTAAACTTTCACCTTGTCCACCCTAAATCAATTAGGAGGGATTATTCTGTGACACTTTAGAATCACTTTCCCAGACATCATGGATCCATCTTGACAGTTAACAAACCATCTTATTTATGGTCAGATAAGAGAACCATAATCTTTTAACTTTTGTCCTGGTCTGTATACACCTAATTGTCACAGCTATTGAGTAATGATGTTTGAAATAACATCAGCTCCTCTGAATAGACCCTTTTTAAGAAAAAAAAAACTTACTATATCCCCTCAGTGAGATACAATACAAACAGATACATTAATAATGTTTGGTTATAATACATCAATATTGCATAGTATATATGAATCATTAACACGTTCAAACGCTAAATAAATGCACACAGGAATATATATATATATATATATATATATATATATATACGAATAGATATCTATTCCACACCAGATGTGTTTTATGGACGTCTCTTATCAGATCATGGTTTAGCCATGAAACACCCATTGTTCCTCAGACTGATATGTTTAGAGAAACCAGTGTTTTTAAGCAATAACCTCTCTTGACCCCGGTAGTTGAGACAGTTTATGTGAGACCCATTACATTCTCTTAAGATACCGCATCTGTTGGCAATAACTTTTAAAACAATATACATTGAATGCCAGTGACCATCATGATCTTCTCTGGCTTATTCCAACAGAGAGTTTGGCCTCTTAAAGGTAATGTGAATCTCCATTTTGGTTCTAATATTGTCAGACCTTAATGTGCAGATATAAATATGCCCGACAAATCCCCCTTCATTCCAAAATATTCCATAAAATGTGAATGCATTTGGAATGTAATAAAGGGCTTTCCATATATTTTCTTCGATGCGTAGACTTGGCTTATAGTGTTCCAACCAGAGCTTGGTTAAAGTTCTTCTGGAGAACCTTATCTAACGCATGACTTGGATGGGACACAAATTCAAACATCCTATAGATCCTGCAAAACAGAGAATGTTTAATAGGTTCCTTTTCAATGAACCAACTTCAAGTTCCAATGTCTTGATAGAGATGGAATCGGTAATTGTCACACCGGTAGTAATAACAGTGCCCACTATGCCAAAAATTATGGCGGCTACGATTGCAAACATGAATCGCTTTGGTCTGTAGAAAACTGTTCTCTGGTCAAGGTCTTCCTTGCTTGCATCAGGATCTGCGTAATCCGTTCTTGGAAATATCCGATGTGCATCTGGTACCAGGATTGGAGCTCCGGCGACAGGATCTCAGACACGTTGAGTTGTTTTTCGACGAAGATGCAAGGATCCAGGCTGATGTAGATCTTCTGGGATAATATCCTCTTGTTCGTTAATATGAACCCTGCGGTGTCCTGTAGCATGATTCCGGATGAAGGACTTGGCATAGCAATCGGCTCAGCGTGGAACTTCTTCCCCAAGATCAGGACAACGTAGATAATGGCAATCATCTTTGATGACATCTTACGTCCCTAAAATATTGTATGACACATATGAGCACATACACTTTTCAACTTTATCCTGCAAGAAAAGA
This sequence comes from Bufo gargarizans, assembly GCF_014858855.1. NCBI lineage: Eukaryota > Metazoa > Chordata > Amphibia > Anura > Bufonidae > Bufo > Bufo gargarizans. Next base: position 303,449,737 of record NC_058084.1, read on the forward strand.
GTTACTAATACCATATACCTCTGATTGGCATAAGTTCTTTTCTTGGACAGAGTAAGTTTTGGTTTCAGAGGTGAGTTAGGAGACATTTTGTTACAGAAGAACATCAGGATGGGTTAGTATGAGTTAAAGATGTACAATAACAGATAACACTTTTTAGTTCATACGATACCAATCCTTATTTCCGTCTTTAGCTGGAACCGTAAAGTCTCTTCACCTCTTTTCATCCAGCTCCTTCAATCTCTCGAAGTCGCGCACTAGGGTGACAAACACGTAGCTGATTAATGTGCACCCATTTTTCAATAAACTCATCCCCCTTAGGGATTTTGATCTTGTATACCACTGGAGATAATTTGTCAGTGATGACATAGGGACCTTTCCAGGAAGGTAGGAATTTTCTCTCCTTCACTTGATCCCGAGCGAAGTTATAGAGATATACCCGATTGGAAATTTGATACTCCTTCTGTGTAGTCTTCAGATCGTAGTATGTCTTAGCACTCATTGCGGCTTTCTCTATATTCTTTTGTGCGAACGCAAAAGCATGCTGAAGGTGTTTGCGTAAATTTTCCACATACTGATGCGATGTTGTAGCATTGATCAAGTTATGGTCCGTTGTTCTGTAAAGTAAATGCTGGGGTAACACCATCTTCCTTCCCGTGATCATCTCGAAGGGAGAAAGCTTAGTTGCTGCGCTTGGGGTAGCTCTGATGGCTATAAGCACCAAAGGCAACTTGACATCCCAGTCCTTACCAGATTCATTGACAAACTTTTTCAGGATGTTTACAATGGACTGGTTGTAACGTTCTACTCCACCACTAGAGGCTGGTCGATAAGCTATATGTAGCTTCCTCTTTACCCCCAGGATTTCCCACATCTTTGTCATCACCTCACTGGTGAAGTGACTTCCACGATCGGATTCAATGCGCTGGGGAAGACCAAATCTAGAAAATACGTGGTTAATGAGCAGAGATGCACATACGCTTGAACTGCATGTTTTGCACGGCAAACATTCCACCCATTTGGTGAACAGACAAGTTACGGTTAACATATACTTGTTTCCTTTTGATGAGGTTGTTACTGGTCCAATGAAGTCAATTTGGATGTCTGACCATGGCATGGACATCCCCCTTTTCATCAGCGGTGCCCGATGAGTGGGTCCTTGTGGCTGGAATTGAGGGCAGATTCTTATCAGTAATCCATCCTGTAATGAGAATTGGGACTTACCTTTCATCAAAATTCGTAACTCCTCCTTACCCATACAGTCTTCCGTGGTTATGGGACAGTTGTGTGGATCCTCAATGACTCCTTGTCATAGCATCTACTTGGATAGTTCCCATGAGGTCATCAACGTCAAAGACTTCTCCGTCAATGGCTGCTTGCTTGGCAAGGGAATCTGCTAGGTCATTCCCCTCTTTATCCATGCCTGGATACTTTGAATGACCTCTTACCTTCTTCCAATAAATGATAAGACTGTGGACGGTAACCATCTCATCAATTTTACAAAACATCTTACCATGCTTTACTGGCTTGTTATTACTTCTCATCATGTTGGATCGTTTCCATCCGGGAAAGTACTCCACAAAGCTGTTACGAACATAATCAGAATCTGTGATGATTACAAACTCCTTAATATCATATTCGATAGCCATTTTTACGGCTTTGTACACAGCAGTAAGTTCTGCAACCTGGCTGCTTTTGGAACCAATTTTGTATCCAACGGATGCATCTAGGAATGTATTATTCCACACGACTCCAATACCTGCAACCAATGTACGTTCAGAACCTTCCTCGGCATGGAAGGAACAGCCATCTATGTACACACATGGTAACGATTTGAAATACTCCTCTTCATAAGATTTATATGGTGATGATGATTGTTCCTCCAGGAAATCATTTTCCGTTGTCTCACCTTTACGTTCCGTATTGGTACAGTCATGGAGTTCTGCTAATCCCTGAGCAACTGGGTTCTTATTATTTTGTTTGTACCTGATCTCCAATGGCCATCCCATTAAGGACATTGTCCAGGCGGTTATCCTGCTGTTTGACAAGTTTCCATCTCTTATACGATCACTCTGCAAGTACTGCAGCGGCTGGTGTGCGGTCTCCACAATGATCCTTTCGCCTTGGATAAAACTCCTAAAATATTGCAAAGCCCATACAGTTGACAATAATGCTTTTTCACAGCTATTGAATTTTACCTCTACCGGTGACAATGACTTGCTGGCATAGGCGATGATCTTGTTTCGGTTTTCCTGTTTTTGGAAAAGAACTGCACTTATGCTTTTATCAGTGAAACCTGTTTCCACGAAGAAAGGTTTTCCCCCTTCTGGATAAGCAAGGCATGGAGCCTGGAAAAGTTTGGCCTTGAGCTCAGTTACAGCTTGCTCATGACGCTCGCTCCATTCCCATTTTACTCCTTTCTTTAGCTGCAAAAGAGGTTTTGTAATTTTGGCATAATTATCTATGAACTTACGTGAGTAGTTCATCATACCCAGGAATGATCTCAACTCCTTGAGATTTGTAGGAGATTTTGTCTTGGTCACTGCTTCCACCTTCTTTTTCTGTGGGTTAATTCCATCCGCAGTGACTTCATGACCTAGGAAATTAACCTTGGTCCGACACCATTGAGTAGAGTTGAGCGAACACCTAAATGTTCGGGTTCGAGAAGTTCGGCCGAACTTCCCGGAAATGTTCGGGTTAGGGATCCCAACCCGATCCGAACTTCGTCCCGAACCCCATTGAAGTCAATGGGGACCAAAACTTTTCGGTACTAAAAAGGATATAAAACAGACCAGGAAAGGGCTAGAGTGCTGCAAAGGGCAGCAACATGTAGGTAAATCCCCTGCAAACAAATGTGGATAGGGAAATGAATAAAAATAAAAATTAAATAAATAAAAATTAACCAAAATCAATTGGAGAGAGGTCCCATAGCAGAGAATCTGGCTTCACGTCACCCACCAATGGAACAGTCCATTCTCAGATATTTAGGCCCCGGCACCCAGGCAGAGGAGAGAGGTCCCGTAACAGAGAATCTGTCTTCATGTCAGCAGAGAATCAGTCTGCATGTCATAGCAGAGAATCAGGCTTCACGTCAGCCACCACTGCAACAGTCCATTGTCATAAATTTAGGCCAAGCACCCAGGCAGAGGAGAGAGGTCCCGTAACAGACAATCTGGCTTCATGTCAGCAGAGAATCAGTCTTCATGTCATAGCAGAGAATCAGGCTTCACGTCAGCCACCAGTGCAACAGTCCATTGGCATATATTTAGGCCCAGCACCCAGGCAGAGGAGAGAGGTCCCGTAACAGACAATCTGGCTTCATGTCAGCAGAGAATTAGTCTGCATGTCATAGCAGAGAATCAGGCTTCACGTCAGCCACCAATGCAACAGTCCATTGTCAGATATTTAGGCCCAGCACCCAGGCAGAGGAGAGAGGTCCCGTAACAGACAATCTGGCTTCATGTCAGCAGAGAATCAGTCTTCATATCATAGCAGAGAATCAGGCTTCACGTCACCCACCACTGTAAGAGTCCATTTTCATAAATTTAGGCCCAGCACCCAGGCAGAGGAGAGAGGTCCCGTAACAGACAATCTGGCTTCCAGTCAGCAGAGAATCAGTCTTCATGTCATAGCAGAGAATCAGGCTTCACGTCAGCCACCAGTGCAACAGTCCATTGGCATATATTTAGGCCCAGCACCCAGGCAGAGGAGAGAGGTCCCGTAACAGACAATCTAGCTTCATGTCAGCAGAGAATCAGTCTTCATGTCATAGCAGAGAATCAGGCTTCACGTCAGCCACCAGTGCAACAGTCCATTGGCATATATTTAGGCCCAGCACCCAGGCAGAGGAGAGAGGTCCCGTAACAGACAATCCGGCTTCATGTCAGCAGAGAATCAGTCTTCATGTCATAGCAGAGAAACAGGCTTCACGTCAGCCACCAGTGCAACAGTCCATTGGCATATATTTAGGCCCAGCACCCAGGCAGAGGAGAGAGGTCCCGTAACAGACAATCTGGCTTCATGTCAGCAGAGAATTAGTCTGCATGTCATAGCAGAGAATCAGGCTTCACGTCAGCCACCACTGCAACAGTCCATTGTCAGATATTTAGGCCCAGCACCCAGGCAGAGGAGAGAGGTCCCGTAACAGACAATCTGGCTTCATGTCAGCAGAGAATCAGTCTTCATATCATAGCAGAGAATCAGGCTTCACGTCACCCACCACTGTAAGAGTCCATTTTTATAAATTTAGGCCCAGCACCCAGGCAGAGGAGAGAGGTCCCGTAACAGACAATCTGGCTTCATGTCAGCAGAGAATCAGTCTTCATGTCATAGCAGAGAATCAGGCTTCACGTCAGCCACCAGTGCAACAGTCCATTGGCATATATTTAGGCCCAGCACCCAGGCAGAGTAGAGAGGTCCCGTAACAGACAATCTGGCTTCATGTCAGCAGAGAATCAGTCTTCATATCATAGCAGAGAATCAGGCTTCACGTCACCCACCACTGTAAGAGTCCATTTTCATAAATTTAGGCCCAGCACCCAGGCAGAGGAGAGAGGTCCCGTAACAGACAATCTGGCTTCATGTCAGCAGAGAATCAGTCTTCATATCATAGCAGAGAATCAGGCTTCACGTCACCCACCACTGTAAGAGTCCATTTTCATAAATTTAGGCCCAGCACCCAGGCAGAGGAGAGAGGTCCCGTAACAGACAATCTGTCTTCATGTCAGCAGAGAATCAGTCTTCATGTCATAGCAGAGAATCAGGCTTCACGTCAGCCACCAGTGCAACAGTCCATTGGCATATATTTAGGCCCAGCACCCAGGCAGAGGAGAGAGGTCCCGTAACAGACAATCTGGCTTCATGTCAGCAGAGAATTTGTCTGCATGTCATAGCAGAGAATCAGGCTTCATGTCAGCCACCAATGCAACAGTCCATTGTCAGATATTTAGGCCCAGCACCCAGGCAGAGGAGAGAGGTCCCGTAACAGACAATCTGGCTTCATGTCAGCAGAGAATCAGTCTTCATATCATAGCAGAGAATCAGGCTTCACGACACCCACCACTGTAAGAGTCCATTTTCATAAATTTAGGCCCAGCACCCAGGCAGAGGAGAGAGGTCCCGTAACAGACAATCTGGCTTCATGTCAGCAGAGAATCAGTCTTCATGTCATAGCAGAGAATCAGGCTTCACGTCAGCCACCAGTTCAACAGTCCATTGGCATATATTTAGGCCCAGCACCCAGGCAGAGGAGAGAGGTCCCGTAACGGACAATCTGGCTTCATGTCAGCAGAGAATCAGTCTTCATGTCATAGCAGAGAATCAGGCTTCACGTCAGCCACCAGTGCAACAGTCTATTGGCATATATTTAGGCCCAGCACCCAGGCAGAGGAGAGAGGTCCCGTAACAGACAATCTGGCTTCATGTCAGCAGAGAATTAGTCTGCATGTCATAGCAGAGATTCAGGCTTCACGTCAGCCACCACTGCAACAGTCCATTGTCAGATATTTAGGCCCAGCACACAGGCAGAGGAGAGAGGTCCCGTAACGGAGGATCTGGCTTCATGTCAGCAGAGAATCAGTCTGCATGTAATAGCAGAAAATCAGGCTTCACGTCAGCCACCACTGCAACAGTCCATTGTCAGATATTTAGGCCCAGCACCCAGGCAGAGGAGAGAGGTCCCGTAACAGACAATCTGGCTTCATGTCAGCAGAGAATCAGTCTTCATGTCATAGCAGAGAATCAGGCTTCACGTCACCCACCACTGCAACAGTCCATTTTCATAAATTTAGGCCCAGCACCCAGGCAGAGGAGAGAGGTCCCTTAACAGACAATCTGGCTTCATGTCAGCAGAGAATTAGTCTGCATGTCATAGCAGAGAATCAGGCTTCACGTCAGCCACCAGTGCAACAGTCCATTGGCATATATTTAGGCCCAGCACACAGGCAGAGGAGAGAGGTCCCGTAACAGAGGATCTGGCTTCATGTCAGCAGAGAATCAGTCTGCATGTAATAGCAGAAAATCAGGCTTCACGTCAGCCACCACTGCAACAGTCCATTGTCAGATATTTAGGCCCAGCACCCAGGCAGAGGAGAGAGGTCCCGTAACAGAGAATCTGTCTTCATGTCAGCAGAGAATTAGACTGCATGTCATAGCAGAGAATCAGGCTTCACGTCACCCAACATTGGAACAGTCCATTGGCATATATTTAGGCCCCGGCACCCAGACAGAGGAGAGGTTCATTCAACTTTGGGTAGCCTCGCAATATAATGGTAAAATGAAAATAAAAATAGGATTGAATGAGGAAGTGCCCTGGAGTACAATAATATATGGTTAAGGGGAGGTAGTTAATGTCTAATCTGGACAAGGGACGGACAGGTCCTGTGAGATCCGTGCCTGGTTCATTTTTATGAACGTCAGCTTGTCCACATTGGCTGTAGACAGGCGGCTGCGTTTGTCTGTAATGACGCCCCCTCCCGTGCTGAATACACATTCAGACAAAACGCTGGCTGCCGGGCAGGCCAGCACCTCCAAGGCATAAAAGGCTAGCTCTGGCCACGTGGACAATTTAGAGACCCAGAAGTTGAATGGGGCCGAACCATCAGTCAGTACGTGGAGGGGTGTGCACATGTACTGTTCCACCATGTTAGTGAAATGTTGCCTCCTGCTAACACGTTGTGTATCAGGTGGTGGTGCAGTTAGCTGTGGCGTGTTGAAAAAAGTTTTCCACATCTCTGCCATGCTAACCCTGCCCTCAGAGGAGCTGGCCGTGACACAGCTGCCTTGGCGACCTCTTGCTCCTCCTCTGCCTTGGCCTTGGGCTTCCACTTGTTCCCCTGTGACATTTGGGAATGCTCTCAGTAGCGCGTCTACCAACGTGCGTTTGTACTCGCGCATCTTCCTATCACGCTCCAGTGCAGGAAGTAAGGTGGGCACATTGTCTTTGTAGCGTGGATCCAGCAGGGTGGCAACCCAGTAGTCCGCACAGGTTAAAATGTGGGCAACTCTGCTGTCGTTGCGCAGGCACTGCAGCATGTAGTCGCTCATGTGTGCCAGGCTGCCCAGGGGTAAGGACAAGCTGTCCTCTGTGGGAGGCGTATCGTCATCGTCCTGCCTTTCCCCCCAGCCACGCACCAGTGATGGGCCCGAGCTGCGTTGGGTGCCACCCCGCTGTGACCATGCTTCATCCTCATCCTCCTCCACCTCCTCCTCATCCTCGTCCTCCTCGTCCTCCAGTAGTGGGCCCTGGCTGGCCACATTTGTACCTGGCCTCTGCTGTTGCAAAAAACCTCCCTCTGAGTCACTTCGAAGAGACTGGCCTGAAAGTGCTAAAAATGACCACTCTTCCTCCTCCTCCTCCTCCTGGGCCACCTCCTCTTCCATCATCGCCCTAAGTGTTTTCTCAAGGAGACATACAAGTGGTATTGTAACGCTGATAACGGCGTCATCGCCACTGGCCATGTTGGTGGAGTACTCGAAACAGCGCAACAGGGCACACAGGTCTCGCATGGAGGCCCAGTCATTGGTGGTGAAGTGGTGCTGTTCCGCAGTGCGACTGACCCGTGCGTGCTGCAGCTGAAACTCCACAGTCTGTCCAGCATGTGCAAGGTGGAGTTCTATACCCCGCCACAACTCCTGTGCAGTGTGGGGCCTGTCCCCGAAACATATTAGTTTCAGAATGGCCTGCTGACGTTTACCCCGGGCTGTGCTGAAGTTGGTGGTGAAGGTGTGTGGCTGACTGGATGAGCAGGTGGAAGAAGAGGAGGAGGAAGCCGAGAAGGAGGAGGTGGCAAAAGGAGGCAAAGAATGTTGCCCTGCGATCCTTGGCGGCGGAAGGACGTGCGCCAAACAGCTCTCCGCCTGGGGCCCAGCTGCCACTACTTTTACCCAGTGTGCAGTTAGGGAGATATAGCGTCCCTGGTCGTGCTTACTGGTCCACGTATCTGTGGTTAGGTGGACCTTGCTACAGATGGCGTTGCGCAGTGCACACTTGATTTTATCGGATACTTGGTTGTGCAGGGAAGGCACGGCTCTCTTGGAGAAGTAGTGGCGGCTGGGAACAACATACTGTGGGACAGCAAGCGACATGAGCTGTTTGAAGCTGTCTGTGTCCACCAGCCTAAATGACAGCATTTCATAGGCCAATAGATTAGAAATGCTGGCATTCAGGGCCAGGGATCGAGGGTGGCTAGGTGGGAATTTACGCTTTCTCTCAAATGTTTGTGAGATGGAGAGCTGAACGCTGCCGTGTGACATGGTTGAGACGCTTGGTGACGGAGGTGGTGGTGGTGTTGGTGGTACATCCCCTGTTTACTGGGCGGCAGGTGCCAACGTTCCTCCAGAGGCGGAGGAAGAGGCCGAGGCGGCAGCAGCAGAAGAGGCCGAGGCGGCAGCAGCAGAAGAGGTAGCAGGGGGAGCCTGAGCGACTTCCTTTTTTTTAAGGTGTTTACTCCACTGCAGTTCATGCTTTGCATGCAGGTGCCTGGTCATGCAGGTTGTGCTAAGGTTCAGAACGTTAATGCCTCGCTTCAGGCTCTGATGGCACAGCGTGCAAACCAATCGGGTCTTGTCGTCAGCACATTGTTTGAAGAAGTGCCATGCCAGGGAACTCCTTGAAGCTGCCTTTGGGGTGCTCGGTCCCAGATGGCGGCAGTCAGTAGCAGGCGGAGTCTCTTGGCGGCGGGTGTTCTGCTTTTGCCCACTGCTCCCTCTTTTGCTACGCTGTTGGCTCGGTCTCACCACTGCCTCTTCCTCCGAACTGTGAAAGTCAGTGGCACGACCTTCATTCCATGTGGGGTCTAGGACCTCATCGTCCCCTGCATCGTCTTCCACCCAGTCTTGATCCCTGACCTCCTGTTCAGTCTGCACACTGCAGAAAGATGCAGCAGTTGGCACCTGTGTTTCGTCATCATCAGAGACATGCTGAGGTGGTATTCCCATGTCCTCATCATCAGGAAACATAAGTGGTTGTGCGTCAGTGCAGTCTATGTCTTCCACCGCTGGGGAAGGGCTAGGTGGATGCCCTTGGGAAACCCTGCCAGCAGAGTCTTCAAACAGCATAAGAGACTACTGCATAACTTGAGGCTCAGACAGTTTCCCTGATATGCATGGGGGTGATGTGACAGACTGATGGGGTTGATTTTCAGGCGCCATCTGTGCGCTTTCTGCAGAAGACTGGGTGGGAGATAATGTGAACGTGCTGGATCCACTGTCGGCCACCCAATTGACTAATGCCTGTACCTGCTCAGGCCTTACCATCCTTAGAACGGCATTGGGCCCCACCATATATCGCTGTAAATTCTGGCGGCTACTGGGACCTGAGGTAGTTGGTACACTAGGACGTGTGGATGTGGCAGAATGGCCACGTCCTCTCCCAGCACCAGAGGGTCCACTAACACCACCACGACCATGTCCACGTCCGCGTCCCTTAATAGATGTTTTCCTTATTGTTATCGTTCACCACAACAACAAAAATATTATTTGGCCCAATGTATTGTATTCAAATTCAGCTGAATATAAATTTGAGGCCTAGTATTTAGGCGCTGGGTGACCAGTATAGATTTACTGACAGAATTAGACTTTGAAATGCATAGTAGCGTGTGTGTGAAGTTATTCTGAATGACCCTATGTGCACCATGAATATTATATACCCTTTTAGGGATAGATTTCAAATAGCTCTGATACAGCAGAAACCACTAAATTATGAAAATGCTAAATTGGGAATTGTATTTCAACCCAGAACAAAAAATGTGCTTTGACGGACACTAAATAACTTGCCCAGCCAGAACAGTACAGCAGTAACGACAGATTTAGCGGGAAATAAATTTGAGGCCTAGTATTTAGGCGCTGGGTGACCGGTATGGATTTACTGACAGAATTAAACTTGGAAATGCACAGTAGCGTGTGTGAAGTTATTCTGAATGACCCTATGTGCACCTTGAATATTATATACCCTTTTAGGGATAGATTTCTAATAGCTCTGATACAGCAGAAACCACTAAATTATGACATTGCTAAATTGGGAATTGTATTTCAACCCAGAACAAAAAATGTGCTTTGACGGACACTAAATAACTTGCCCAGCCAGAACAGTACAGCGGTAACAACAGATTTAGCGGGAAATAAATTTGAGGCCTAGTATTTAGGCGCTGGGTGACCGGTATGGATTTACTGACAGAATTAAACTTGGAAATGCACAGTAGCGTGTGTGTGAAGTTATTCTGAATGACCCTATGTGCACCTTGAATATTATATACCCTTTTAGGGATAGATTTCAAATAGCTCTGATATAGCAGAAATCACTAAATTATGAAATTGCTAAATTGGGAATTGTATTTCAACCCAGAACAAAAAATGTGCTTTGACGGACACTAAATAACTTGCCCAGCCAGAACAGTACAGCGGTAACGACAGATTTAGCGGGAAATAAATTTGAGGCCTAGTATTTAGGCGCTGGGTGACCGGTATGGATTTACTGACAGAATTAAACTTGGAAATGCACAGTAACGTGTGTGTGAAGTTATTCTGAATGACCCTATGTGCACCTTGAATATTATATACCCTTTTAGGGATAGATTTCAAATAGCTCTGATACAGCAGAAACCACTAAATTATGAAATTGCTAAATTGGGAATTGTATTTCAACCCAGAACAAAAAATGTGCTTTGACGGACACTAAATAACTTGCCCAGCCAGAACAGTACAGCGGTAACGACAGATTTAGCGGGATATAAATTTGAGGCCTAGTATTTAGGCGCTGGGTGACCGGTATGGATTTACTGACAGAATTAAACTTGGAAATGCACAGTAGCGTGTGTGTGAAGTTATTCTGAATGACCCTATGTGCACCTTGAATATTATATACCCTTTTAGGGATAGATTTCAAATAGCTCTGATATAGCAGAAACCACTAAATTATGACATTGCTAAATTGGGAATTGTATTTCAACCCAGAACAAAAAATGTGCTTTGACGGACACTAAATAACTTGCCCAGCCAGAACAGTACAGCGGTAACGACAGATTTAGAGGGATATAAATTTGAGGCCTAGTATTTAGGCGCTGGGTGACCGGTATGGATTTACTGACAGAATTAAACTTGGAAATGCACAGTAGCGTGTGTGTGAAGTTATTCTGAATGACCCTATGTGCACCTTGAATATTATATACCCTTTTAGGGATAGATTTCAAATAGCTCTGATATAGCAGAAACCACTAAATTATGAAATTGCTAAATTGGGAATTGTATTTCAACCCAGAACAAAAAATGTGCTTTGACGGACACTAAATAACTTGCCCAGCCAGAATCAGTACAGCGGTAACGACAGATTTAGCAGGGATATAAATTTGAGGCCTAGTATTTAGGCGCTGGGTGACCGGTATGGATTTACTGACAGAATTAAACTTGGAAATGCACAGTAGCGTGTGTGTGAAGTTATTCTGAATGACCCTATGTGCACCTTGAATATTATATACCCTTTTAGGGATAGATTTCAAATAGCTCTGATATAGCAGAAACCACTAAATTATGAAATTGCTAAATTGGGAATTGTATTTCAACCCAGAACAAAAAATGTGCTTTGACGGACACTAAATAACTTGCCCAGCCAGAACAGTACAGCGGTAACGACAGATTTAGCGGGATATAAACTTGAGGCCTAGTATTTAGGCGCTGGGTGACCGGTATGGATTTACTGACAGAATTAAACTTGGAAATGCACAGTAGCGTGTGTGTGAAGTTATTCTGAATGACCCTATGTGCACCTTGAATATTATATACCCTTTTAGGGATAGATTTCAAATAGCTCTGATACAGCAGAAACCACTAAATTATGAAATTGCTAAATTGGGAATTGTATTTCAACCCAGAACAAAAAATGTGCTTTGACGGACACTAAATAACTTGCCCAGCCAGAACAGTACAGCGGTAACGACAGATTTAGCGGGATATAAATTTGAGGCCTAGTATTTAGGCGCTGGGTGACCGGTATGGATTTACTGACAGAATTAAACTTGGAAATGCACAGTAGCGTGTGTGTGAAGTTATTCTGAATGACCCTATGTGCACCTTGAATATTATATACCCTTTTAGGGATAGATTTCAAATAGCTCTGATATAGCAGAAACCACTAAATTATGAAATTGCTAAATTGGGAATTGTATTTCAACCCAGAACAAAAAATGTGCTTTGACGGACACTAAATAACTTGCCCAGCCAGAACAGTACAGCGGTAACGACAGATTTAGCGGGATATAAATTTGAGGCCTAGTATTTAGGCGCTGGGTGACCGGTATGGATTTACTGACAGAATTAAACTTGGAAATGCACAGTAGCGTGTGTGTGAAGTTATTCTGAATGACCCTATGTGCACCTTGAATATTATATACCCTTTTAGGGATAGATTTCAAATAGCTCTGATACAGCAGAAACCACTAAATTATGAAATTGCTAAATTGGGAATTGTATTTCAACCCAGAACAAAAAATGTGCTTTGACGGACACTAAATAACTTGCCCAGCCAGAACAGTACAGCGGTAACGACAGATTTAGCGGGATATAAATTTGAGGCCTAGTATTTAGGCGCTGGGTGACCGGTATGGATTTACTGACAGAATTAAACTTGGAAATGCACAGTAGCGTGTGTGTGAAGTTATTCTGAATGACCCTATGTGCACCTTGAATATTATATACCCTTTTAGGGATAGATTTCAAATAGCTCTGATATAGCAGAAACCACTAAATTATGAAATTGCTAAATTGGGAATTGTATTTCAACCCAGAACAAAAAATGTGCTTTGACGGACACTAAATAACTTGCCCAGCCAGAACAGTACAGCGGTAACGACAGATTTAGCGGGATATAAATTTGAGGCCTAGTATTTAGGCGCTGGGTGACCGGTATGGATTTACTGACAGAATTAAACTTGGAAATGCACAGTAGCGTGTGTGTGAAGTTATTCTGAATGACCCTATGTGCACCTTGAATATTATATACCCTTTTAGGGATAGATTTCAAATAGCTCTGATATAGCAGAAACCACTAAATTATGAAATTGCTAAATTGGGAATTGTATTTCAACCCAGAACAAAAAATGTGCTTTGACGGACACTAAATAACTTGCCCAGCCAGAACAGTACAGCGGTAACGACAGATTTAGCGGGATATAAATTTGAGGCCTAGTATTTAGGCGCTGGGTGACCGGTATGGATTTACTGACAGAATTAAACTTGGAAATGCACAGTAGCGTGTGTGTGAAGTTATTCTGAATGACCCTATGTGCACCTTGAATATTATATACCCTTTTAGGGATAGATTTCAAATAGCTCTGATACAGCAGAAACCACTAAATTATGAAATTGCTAAATTGGGAATTGTATTTCAACCCAGAACAAAAAATGTGCTTTGACGGACACTAAATAACTTGCCCAGCCAGAACAGTACAGCGGTAACGACAGATTTAGCGGGATATAAATTTGAGGCCTAGTATTTAGGCGCTGGGTGACCGGTATGGATTTACTGACAGAATTAAACTTGGAAATGCACAGTAGCGTGTGTGTGAAGTTATTCTGAATGACCCTATGTGCACCTTGAATATTATATACCCTTTTAGGGATAGATTTCAAATAGCTCTGATATAGCAGAAACCACTAAATTATGAAATTGCTAAATTGGGAATTGTATTTCAACCCAGAACAAAAAATGTGCTTTGACGGACACTAAATAACTTGCCCAGCCAGAACAGTACAGCGGTAACGACAGATTTAGCGGGATATAAATTTGAGGCCTAGTATTTAGGCGCTGGGTGACCGGTATGGATTTACTGACAGAATTAAATTTGGAAATGCACAGTAGCGTGTGTGTGAAGTTATTCTGAATGACCCTATGTGCACCTTGAATATTATATACCCTTTTAGGGATAGATTTCAAATAGCTCTGATATAGCAGAAACCACTAAATTATGAAATTGCTAAATTGGGAATTGTATTTCAACCCAGAACAAAAAATGTGCTTTGACGGACACTAAATAACTTGCCCAGCCAGAACAGTACAGCGGTAACGACAGATTTAGCGGGATATAAATTTGAGGCCTAGTATTTAGGCGCTGGGTGACCGGTATGGATTTACTGACAGAATTAAACTTGGAAATGCACAGTAGCGTGTGTGTGAAGTTATTCTGAATGACCCTATGTGCACCTTGAATATTATATACCCTTTTAGGGATAGATTTCAAATAGCTCTGATACAGCAGAAACCACTAAATTATGAAATTGCTAAATTGGGAATTGTATTTCAACCCAGAACAAAAAATGTGCTTTGACGGACACTAAATAACTTGCCCAGCCAGAACAGTACAGCGGTAACGACAGATTTAGCGGGATATAAATTTGAGGCCTAGTATTTAGGCGCTGGGTGACCGGTATGGATTTACTGACAGAATTAAATTTGGAAATGCACAGTAGCGTGTGTGTGAAGTTATTCTGAATGACCCTATGTGCACCTTGAATATTATATACCCTTTTAGGGATAGATTTCAAATAGCTCTGATATAGCAGAAACCACTAAATTATGAAATTGCTAAATTGGGAATTGTATTTCAACCCAGAACAAAAAATGTGCTTTGACGGACACTAAATAACTTGCCCAGCCAGAACAGTACAGCGGTAACGACAGATTTAGCGGGATATAAATTTGAGGCCTAGTATTTAGGCGCTGGGTGACCGGTATGGATTTACTGACAGAATTAAACTTGGAAATGCACAGTAGCGTGTGTGTGAAGTTATTCTGAATGACCCTATGTGCACCTTGAATATTATATACCCTTTTAGGGATAGATTTCAAATAGCTCTGATACAGCAGAAACCACTAAATTATGAAATTGCTAAATTGGGAATTGTATTTCAACCCAGAACAAAAAATGTGCTTTGACGGACACTAAATAACTTGCCCAGCCAGAACAGTACAGCGGTAACGACAGATTTAGCGGGATATAAATTTGAGGCCTAGTATTTAGGCGCTGGGTGACCGGTATGGATTTACTGACAGAATTAGACTGGGATATGGCCAAAAAATAACCACACTATTGCTGGTTAAATGCACTTGGTGTGACAGCTTGACCAACCACACTACTGAGGGTTAAATGCACTTGGTGACAGGCGCAGCTTGCCCCTGATGTAGTATATGGCCAAAAAATGAACAGACTATTGCTGGTTAAATGCACTTGGTGTGACAGCTTGACCAACCACACTACTGAGGGTTAAATGCACTTGGTGACGGGCGCAGCTTGCCCGTGATGTAGTATATGGCCAAAAAATAAACAGACTATTGCTGGTTAAATGCACTTGGTGTGACAGCTTCACCCTGATGTAGGCTTTAGCCAAAAAACAACCACACCATTGAGGGTTAAATGCACTTGGTCGCAGCTTGTGCTGGCGCACCACAAGACACAAAATGGCCGCCGATCACCCCAGAAAAAAGTGACTGACAAACGGTCTGGGCAGCCTAAAAACAGTGAGCAATTGAATTTCAGCAGCTCAATGATGCACAGCTGCAGATCGATCGATTAATCAAGTCCTTTGGAGGAGTTAATCTGCCTAATCTCGCCCTACTGTCGCAGCCGCAACCTCTCCCTACACTAATCAGAGCAGAGTGACGGGCGGCGCTATGTGACTCCAGCTTAAATAGATGCTGGGTCACATGGTGCTCTGGCCAATCACAGCCATGCCAATAGTAGGCATGGCTGTGACGGCCTATTGGGGCAAGTAGTATGACGCTTGTTGATTGGCTGCTTTGCAATATGGTAAATAAGTTGTCCCAGTTATCCCCAGAAAAACAGCCTAACCCTTTTTTAGGGGCAACTGCCGGTACCAGCAATTTAACATCATAAAGCAGATTGGGCCGGGTCAGAACCCAGGCCACTGTAAGGATATTAAATTGATTGTGGTAGAATCTGATGTGATTCCTAATTCTTTACCAGCTGATCAAACCTGTTTGGTTTGGGCACATTTTGGCTTTGTTGGGCACCCTGGTTATTGGTAGGTGACCTACTCCTGGGTGAATTCAAGGATTCCTGCCTATCTTCCCTCTGTTGTCTGGGCCTATTATCCTAACGTCTATAACCCTGATAAACTCGATTGTTATAGGGCCTATATCCCTGGGGAACGTTATTGTAATAGGGATGGTAGTTAGACTTCCCATTACCTGAATTATTCCCCTCTGATCCATTATTATTTTGGGGTTTGGTCTGTTTGGCGGTCCTACCTGTTGTTGCTGGGCTTGTTGAGAAGGTCCTGTAGACTGAGGGAACCTTCGTGGCTGGCTTTCAAATCCCAAGTTAGGGTTTACCTTAGCTTCAGCTACCTTTTGCTCTGGGGAATTTTTAAACCTTCTCTCACCTGTTGTATGGCACTCACTGATATTATACAGCATGGTGGCAGCTGTCACCAACCTATCCAAGGGAGCATCAATATCCAGATCTCTGGCTAAGTTAAGTTTGATCTGGGTTGGCATAGCATCATAGAATAACTGCTTGAATTCTTCAGATTCCCAGTTTGGGGATCTATATGCCAACCCATAGGCATTTTTGAGGACAGAGAGGAATTCACAGGGACTTTGATTGGGTCTACACGTAAGGCTATATATGTCCCGTTTTGCAGCAGTAGTGGTTCGGTATGGACCGATTTCCAATTTAACCTCATGCAAAACACTTGGCCAATCTTGTACTCCTCTCTTCTTAAAGGATGTAAAGTAATGACGATATCTATCATCAAATGCCCATGGAAGGAACCTAATCTGGTCAGCATCAGAGTATAACTTTAAAGAATCCATAGTGGATTCATACAGTTCTAAGTGATTGGCTATCTGAGAAGAACCTTTCTTGGAAAATTTGGATACTGTACCATTTAAAAACTTAATTATGCTGGAGGAGCTCTGATCCTTTTCTGAATATTGGGAATTTTTCTTCCTAGAAACCACCTCAGCATATGTTGGTCGCCTGTGATTCTGTGGCAAGGAATAAGTCACATGCTTCCCCACATCACCGTCAGACTCACAGGGGTATGAATAATTATGGGCAGCACTGTATATACAGTGCAATCCTTCACTACCAGGGCGCAGACATACTGGTGTGGGAGGAGCCCATTCATACTACTGAATACAGACTCACTAGTCTGCAGGAGGAAAGGGAGTGAAGCACTGTACTCATGCCTCCTCCCTGGTTTCCTCCAGGCTGCACAACTGTGTACTGACTGCATAAAATGCGCACTATGACCTGATGCTGTATGCAGTCATGTGGCTGTGCAGTGCAGGCTGGAGGAGACCAGCAGAGCAGAGACTGCAGGACACCTTGGACATCAGCAGTGGTGGAGCAGGAGAGGTACAAAAAAAATTACTAGCAGGTGTAGTAGAGTAATAGAAAACCATGCCATGCATGCTGCTAATTCTCTAATTCAATCACTTATTGATAGGGGCATGTTCAAAATAATAGCAGTGTGGAGTTCAATGAGTGAGGCAATTTATTCTTTGTGTGTCATTAGTTTAAGCAGACTGTGATTGTCTATTGTTGTGACTTAGATGAAGATCAGATCACATTTTAAGACCAATTTGTGCAGAAATCCATATCATTCCAAAGGGTTCACATACTTTTTATTGCAACTGTATAGTGCAATGTGGCCCCAGAAATACAGCAAATCAGCACATTATACCCCTCAGAAATAAATAATATAATGCACTGTGTCCAGGACCTAGGACCAGGTCCGTAACTACCATAGTGGCAGACCATGTTAGTGCTATGGGGCTTAGAGCAAGAGGGGGCCCAGTTGGGATCATCTCCTCTTCTATTGGGGTTCAAAACTTGGTCAGGACTCTACATTCTAAAGGAACAACTTTTAGCAAATGAGGCAGTGAAAAAATGGCCCAAGGGTCAATGAAAGGGGTTTAGGCAGAAACCCTTTTGTCCTGTGTGTGGGGGCCTGGTTTGATCCTTGCTATGGGGCACTTACTTCTCTATGAACGCCACTGCCTGGGACTCTTCACCTTGGCTAGGCACAAGACATCAGTTCTCTGAAATGGACAGAGTCAACCACATGGAAAAGAAACGACTGTAGTACCAGCAACTTGGCCAGGAGCAGGTTCAGCTTCTGCTCTGTTGGTTGAGTGCAATCATACAGTCTTTTTGCAGTCGTCTCGGTGATCAATTGCTGGAGAAACGCATGATGATGTACCACTTTGTCAGCGCCACTGTTTTCCCTGGCAACTTGGTGACTATGGTGACACTCCATGTGTTAATGCAGGGCCATGATGCCAACATTGACACCCTGGCCGTGCTTCAACTTCTGCTCACAGATCCTACATACAACTATGCTGACTTCTTCCGGCGACTTGATGAAAAATTCCCACACCAGCAACTATGGCATTTTACCCCCACCACTGCTTGCTGACTGACTGGCCCTGCCTCTATGAAACCATGCACCTCTAATTGTTTCAGAACAAGTAGGCTCCTGAGTAGCAGATGGTCTACCCCGGGCATGTTTACATCCAGATCTAAGGCTGCTGCCACACTGCTGGCTCACAGCCACGCTTGCACCCTGCTGGCTCAGCCGCTGCTACCACACTGGCGCCGTTTCCTGAGCAAGCTACTATCTTCACTCCCTGATGATGATGATGAAGCCCACTCTTCACCCGGCTCCCGCGTGCGATCGACTACATTATCATCCACTACTGTATGCTCGTCACTTATGTTACCCTCACCAGTAGAGATGTCCCAAACTGTTCGCCGGCGAATAGTTCCCGGCGAACATAGCTTGTTCGCGTTCGCCGCTGCGGGGGAACATATGCGGCAAACTTTGACCCTGTACCTCGCAGTCAGCAGACATATTCCAGCCAATCAGCATATCCTCCCTCTCAGACCCTCCCACAGCCTATCAAAAAGCAAGGACAGCATCCATCTTAGATTAATTCTGAAGCTGCAGTGTCACTAAGTTGTAATCGCAATGCGATTAATGCAGGTTATATTAATTGCATTGCGATTACAACTTAGAGCTGGGTTCCTAATGGTTATATTGCTAGAATATAACGAAGATTGAGAATATAGTGCTATATTCGTTGTCAATTCTAGCAATACAACCATTAGGAACTCAGATCTAAGTTGCAATCGCAATGCGAATAATGCAGGTTATATTAATCGCATTGCGAATTCAAGCTAGCGAATGCAAGCTAAGTTCCTAATGGTTGTATTGCTAGAATTGACGAATATAACGAATATAGCACTATATTCTCAATCTTCGTTATATTTTAGCAATAAAACCATTAGGAACCCAGCAGCTCTAAGTTGAATTCGCAATGCGATTAATATAACCTGCATTAATCGCATTGCGATTACAACTTTCTCAAATCCGACAGTACATTCTAGCATGGAGCCGTTCCCATGGTGATGGGGACGCTCCATGAGCACGGAAGTCGGCAGAAGCTCTAAGTTAAAATCGCAATGCGATTAATTCAAGTTCTATAAATCGCATTGCGATTTCAACAGAACTTCTGCTGACTTCCGTGCTCATGGAGCGTTGAGGGGTGTGATATACCTTCTTCCACAAAATACTGATTGAGGGCTGCGATATACCTGCTGCCCCAAAGAAACAGAGTGGTGTGATATAACTGTTGTGTCCAAAAAATCATTGAGGGGTGTGATATACCTGCTTACACAAAATACTTATTAAGGGGTTTGATATACCTGTTTCCACCAAATATTGATTGAGGCCTGCAAGATACCCGCTTCCGCAAAATACTGATTAAGGGGTTCGATATACCTTGTTTCCACCAAATATTGATTGAGACCTGGGATATACCTGCTTCCATAAAATACTGATTAAGGGGTTTTATTTACCTGCTTCCACAAAATACTGATGCAGGGGTTTGATATATCTGTTTCCACCAAATATTGATTAAAGACTACAAGATACCTGCTTCCACGCAATAATGATTAAGGGGTTCACTATACCTGTTTCCACCAAATATTGATTGAGGCCTGCGATTGTGATGTACCTGCTTCCACAAAATACTGATTAAGGGGTTTGATATACCAGCTTCCACAAAATACTGATTGAGGTCTGCGATATACCTGCTTCCACAAAATATTGATTAAGGGGTTCAATATACCTGTTTCCACCAAATATTGATTGAGGCCTGCAATATGCCTGCTTCCACAAAATACTGATTAAGGGGTTAAAAATACCTTGTTTTCACCAAATATTGATTGAGGCCTGCAATATAACTGCTTCCACAAAATGTTGATTAAGGGGTTTGATATGCCAGCTTCCACAAAATACCAATTAAGGGTTTTTATATACCTGTTTCCACCAAATATTAATTGAGGTCTGCGATATACTTGCTTCTACAAAATAGTGATTAAAGGGTTTGATATACCTGCTTCCAAAAAATACTGATTAAGGGGTTCAATATACCTGCTTCACTGCTTCAAAAAAATACTGACTGAGGGCTGCGATATACTTGCTTCTACAAAATACTGATTAAAGGGTTAGATATTCCTGCCTCCACAAAATACTGATTAAGGGGTTTGATATACCTGTTTCCACCAAATATTGATTGAGGCCTGCTTCTACAAATTTAGGCACACGGTCAATTTGAAAATGACAGGCAGAGGAAGACACAGGCCATTGTGCAGGGTTGGTAGGGGTCAGGCAGGTGCACCAGGCCGGAGCTTAAGTGGGAAGTTGGAGAAGGCACGTGCGATTACTTCAAAGGGCGCACAAGAGTTGGTCGAGTGGCTCATTCACTCTTCTGCTTCTGCACCATCCTCATCATCTGTATCTGCACCCTCCTCACTCTCTGCTGTGTGCACCTCAAAATACACCACCACCACTATAGTCCCTCCACTCGAGTCAGAGGAATTATTTTCCCATCCATTCCCAGACTTTACCGATGCGCAGCCCCTCTTGAGGACGTAGCAACGACCGCCATCCAGCGGTCTGACGACAGTATCCAAATCAGACAAAGGAGGGAGGTCCTCGCTGTTTCTGCCTACTCTGAGATCTCAAATGTCAGTGATAGTGAAGGTGGCTATGATGACATGCTGATGGACATGAAAGAGGAGGGGAGTTCAGATCGAGAGACGGAGCAGCAGAGAGGGAGGAGAAGGAGGAGAAGCAGGCAGAGCTCGCAGGGCACAGGAGGAAAAAAGCAGACAGCAAATGTATCTGGAGTGAGCCATCCACCATGCAAAGTCACGTCTGGCGCTCCCAGGATGCCGGCACATGGCTCCGCAGTGTGGACTTTTTTAGTGTGTCAGCTGCTGACAATAGTGTTTCCATCTGCAGCCTGTGCTGTCAAAACATAAGTCGTGGTAAGCCCAACACTCACCTACAGATGACCGCCTTAAGATGGCACCTGGCCTCCCATCACCGAGCCCAGTGGAAGCAACGCCGTTAGAACCCACAAAGCCACACTCCCGATGCCCCACATCCTGCCTCTTCTCCTTCTTCTCTTTTTTTCTCCCAATTGTCCTTCACTCCACCTTCCACTGTGCCGTTCATCTGGCAGAAGGCAGGCTTCCGTGGCCCAAATGTTCGAGCGTAAAAAGTTGATGATGCCGGATAACCCTCTTACCCAACGACTGACCGCTGGCTTGTCGGAACTGCTAACCCGCCAACTACTGCCATATAAATTGGTGGACTCGGAGGTCTTAAGAAAATTTGTGGCCATTGGCACACAACAATGGAAGGTCCCCGTAAGGAAATATTTCTCCCAGAAGGGCATCCCAGAGCTACATGGCCACGTTCAATGGCAAGTGAATATATCTCTGGCACACAGTGTCAGTGACAAGATACATCTAACAACAGATACGTGGTCTAGCAAACATGGGCAGAGAAGGTAACTTTTGCTGTCCACTGGGTGAACCTTCTGACGGCCATCAAGCATGTAATCCTTGGCTCCCATATGGATTTGGTGCTACCGCCAAGGATTGTATGAAGGCCTGTTTGTTAATCTCCTCCTCCTTCTCCATCCTCCGTCTCCTCCTCGGCTGACTCCTCCTTTTCCATTGCTGCCACCTCTTCTGCTGAGCCCCGCAAGCTTCCCAGAACCTATTCAACGTCCCAGGTGAGACGTTGCCATGCTGTTGCGGCTGTTGTGCCTGGAAGCCAAGAGCCACACCGGTCTTGCACTGCTTTCAGGTCTGTGGTCACTGGGTGTGCAGGCTTGACCTGTGGCTAGAGTTGGCACAATTTGCCATGGAACTCTTGGCTTGCCCCTCGATGAGTGTCCTGTCCGAAAGGACGTTCAGCGTAGCAGGGGGTGTCGTGACCGATAAGCACACTCGCCTAGCTCACAACAGTGTGGGCTACCTCTAATTTTTTTAAATGAATGAGGCATGGATCTCGGATTAATTCAACACCTGTGACGACCATGTGTAATTGAATTTCCTCATGTCAGCCTACACATATCCGCCACCACGCAGAACAAATAATGGCCCTTGTCTTATATATATACAGCGGCAGAAAAGGCCTTTTCTGTCAGGTGAATGCCTAATTTTTCAGGCCTCTACTCCAGTGGCCTACAGTAAAATCTTTATCCAGTGACCGCCTAATGTTGTGTGCACCTCACAAGGCTGGAAAAGGTTACGGGGCAATTGCAAAGCAGCTTGGTGAAAATAGATCAACTGTTGTTAGAAAATGGAAGAGGCTAAAGACTGTCAGTCTCCCTCGGACTGGGGCTCCATGCAAGATCTCACCTCGTGGGGTATCGCTGATGATAAGAAAGGTGAGGAATCAGCCCAGAACTACAAGGGAGGAGCTGGTCAATGACATGAAAAGAGCTGGGATCACAGTTTCAAAGGTCACTGTCAGTAGAACACTACTCCGTCATGGTTTCATATCATGCATTGCACGGAAAGTTCCCCTCATCAAATCATCACATATTCAGGCCCGTCTGAAGATTCCAATGAAACTTGGCATGGAAGAAAGTAATGTGTTCAGATGAGACCAAAGTAGAACTTTTTGGTCTAAAAACTCGTCGTGTTTGGACGAAAAGGAAGGATGAGTTGCATCCCAAGGACACCATCCCTTCTGTGAAGCATGGGGGTGGTAACATCATGCTTTGGGGGTGCTTTTCTGCGAAGTGGACAGGAAGACTCCACTGTATTAAGGAGAGGATGAATGAGGCCATTTATTGTGAGATTTTGAGCAACAACCTCCTTCCCTCACTCAGAGCATTGAAGATGGGTCGTGGCTAGGTCTTCCAACATGACAACAACCCGAAGCACACAGCCAGGATAACCAAGGAGTGGCTCCGTAAGAAGCATATCAAGGTTCTGGAATGGCCTAGCCAGTCTCCAGACCTAAATCCAATAGAACATCTTTGGAGGGAGCTGAAACTCTGTGTTGCTCAGAGACAGCCCGAAACCTTACAGATCCAGAGGAGGTCTGTGTAGAGGAGTGGGCCAAAATCCCTGTTTGGAAACGTTTGACCTCTGTAATTGGAAACAAAGGCTTCTGTACCAAATATTAACACAGATTTTCTCAGGTGTTCAAATACTTATATTCATATGTTCAGCAGTGCAAGACAAATTCTTTAAAAATCATAAAAATGTTTTAATTCTGTCAGAGTTAGAATGCACCTACGATGTGAATTTCAGACCCCTCCGTGATTTCTAAGTGGGAGAACTTGCAAAATCGCAGGGTGTTCATATACTTCTGTTCCTCACTGTAAATTAGACAGGTTATTCACCCCAATTTGAGAATCAAGGCATCATAGAATTGCTTATCTATTAAACAAGGTGGACACCCGTATAACAGTAATGTTAGACAGCTTTTTCATCTCAATTTGAGAATCAAGGCCTAAAAAAATTGCTTATCTATTTAACAAGGTGTGCACCCTAATAACAATTAAATTACACAGCTTATTCACCCCAATTTGAGAATCAAGGCATAATATAATTGTTTATCTATTTAACAAGGTGGGCACCCCAATAACAGTTAAATTAGACAGCTTATTCACCCTATTTTGAGAATCAAGGTGTAATAGAATTGCTTATGTATTTAATAAGGTGGGTACCCCAATAGCAGTAGTATTAGGCAGCTTATTCACCCTAATTATAGAATAAAGGCCTAATGGAATTGCTTATCTATTTAACAAGGTGGACACTCCAATAACAGTTAAAGGAGAAAGCTTATTCACCGCAATTAGAGAATCAAGGCCTAAGGGAATTGTTATCTATTTAGCAGGATGCACATCCAATGACAGTTAAATCACACAGTTTACTCACCCCAATTTGAGAATCAAGACATAATGGAATGGCTTATCTATTAAGCAAGGTGGGCACCCCAATAACAGTTAAATTAGACAGGTTATTCGCCCCAATTTGAGAATCAAGGCTTAATGGAATTACTTAGTTATTAAACAAGGAGGACACTGTTCAGTTAGATAGCTCTGTGCCATACAAAGGGATTGATGCCAAGTGGACTGTCTCCTATGGATCCCTTCAGCTTCAGATTACAGAGCCCGCACTGTCCCTGCAGTCTCTCTATGCTCTCCCTATGCGCACCCTAAAGTGCATAAAAACTCTCCCTACGTGCCGACGCGATTGTGTATTCATGCTGGGCCGCTCGAGCGTCTGCGTGCATGCTCGAGAAGAGGTTTGCAAAAGTATGCGTGGCCGAACATACACGCATCTTATTCGGTACATCGGCCGCTGACGGGGAAATTACCTGTACGTAAATTCTAGTAGATTAGAGGGCAAGCATGGGTTAAGTGACTAAGGACTAGCCTAGGCTGCACAAGTGTCAGGGATTAGGATCATTATATGACCTATGAAGAATAGACACATGACACTTTGTGATTGGCTAGCAGGTACTTAAAAGGTGATCTCCCTGGCTGGTCAGTGCCCACTGTTGTTTTGACAACCCGAGTGTATGCTGCAGTTCATATTCTCCCAGACTTACCTGTGCATGACCTCTGCCTTCCTCGATTTATCTCTGGAGACTGCTTCTGTATTCCTTATATTTGCTAAACAGTTTGTCTCGTGTATGACCTTGGATTGGACCCTGGAAATCCTGACGTCTCATCCTTTAGTTACACGGACTAATACTGCGCATAAGAACTTTGGCCTGGTCACTAGCTGTCCCCTTAGTGTTTCCCTGCACAGGTTATTCTTCGGGTTGGTTACCTGTATATGCTAACTGGTTTAGACTGTACTGCCGTTTATTTAATAAATCCACTAATGTTTAACCTCTGTCTGGTTGCTTGGGGTTCTGCACCATTACAGGCTGCCTAGATGCTGATTGGCTGTCTTCACGGCATTATGGGTGACCTCGAGTTTCTTACTTTCACTTACAATTTTAGGAAAAAAAGGATTCGTTACCACTAGAGTTGAGCGAACACCTGGATGTTCGGGTTCGAGAAGTTCGGCCGAACATCCCGGAAATGTTCGGGTTCGGGATCCGAACCCGATCCGAACTTCGTCCCGAACCCGAACCCCATTGAAGTCAATGGGGACCCGAACTTTTCGGCACTAAAACGGCTGTAAAACAGCCCAGGAAAGGGCTAGAGGGCTGCAAAAGGCAGCAACATGTAGGTAAATCCCCTGCAAACAAATGTGGATAGGGAAATTAATTAAAATAAAAATTAAATAAATAAAAATTAACCAAAATCAATTGGAGAGAGGTTCCATAGCAGAGAATCTGGCTTCCCGTCACCCACCACTGGAACAGTCCATTCTCAGATATTTAGGCCCCGGCACCCAGGCAGAGGAGAGAGGTCCCGTAACAGACAATCTGGCTTCATGTCAGCAGAGAATCAGTCTTCATGTCATAGCAGAGAATCAGGCTTCACGTCACCCACCACTGTAAGAGTCCATTTTCATAAATTTAGGCCCAGCACCCAGGCAGAGGAGAGAGGTCCCGTAACAGACAATCTGGCTTCATGTCAGCAGAGAATCAGTCTTCATATCATAGCAGAGAATCAGGCTTCACGTCACCCACCACTGTAACAGTCCATTTTCATAAATTTAGGCCCAGCACCCAGGCAGAGGAGAGAGGTCCCGTAACAGACAATCTGGCTTCATGTCAGGAGAGAATCAGTCTTCATGTCATAGCAGAGAATCAGGCTTCACGTCACCCACCACTGCAACAGTCCATTTTCATAAATTTAGGCCCAGCACCCAGGCAGAGGAGAGAGGTCCCGTAACAGACAATCTGGCTTCATGTCAGCAGAGAATTAGTCTGCATGTCATAGCAGAGAATCAGGCTTCACGTCAGCCACCAATGCAACAGTCCATTGTCAGATATTTAGGCCCAGCACCCAGGCAGAGGAGAGAGGTCCCGTAACAGAGGATCTGGCTTCATGTCACCAGAGAATCAGTCTGCATGTCATAGCAGAGAATCAGGCTTCACGTCACCCACCACTGCAACAGTCCATTTTCATAAATTTAGGCCCAGCACCCAGGCAGAGGAGAGAGGTCCCGTAACAGAGGATCTGGCTTCATGTCACCAGAGAATCAGTCTGCATGTCATAGCAGAGAATCAGGCTTCACGTCAGCCACCACTGCAACAATCCATTGGCATATATTTAGGCCTAGCACACAGGCAGAGGAGAGAGGTCCCGTAACAGACAATCTGGCTTCATGTCAGCAGAGAATCAGTCTTCATATCATAGCAGAGAATCAGGCTTCACGTCAGCCACCAATGCAACAGTCCATTGTCAGATATTTAGGCCCAGCACCCAGGCAGAGGAGAGAGGTCCCGTAACAGAGGATCTGGCTTCATGTCAGCAGAGAATCAGTCTTCATGTCATAGCAGAGAATCAGGCTTCACGTCACCCACCACTGTAAGAGTCCATTTTCATAAATTTAGGCCCAGCACCCAGGCAGAGGAGAGAGGTCCCGTAACAGACGATCTGGCTTCATGTCAGCAGAGAATCAGTCTGCATGTCATAGCAGAGAATGAGGCTTCACGTCACCCACCACTGCAACAGTCCATTTTCATAAATTTAGGCCCAGCACCCAGGCAGAGGAGAGAGGTCCCGTAACAGAGGATCTGGCTTCATGTCACCAGAGAATCAGTCTGCATGTCATAGCAGAGAATCAGGCTTCACGTCACCCACCACTGCAACAGTCCATTTTCATAAATTTAGGCCCAGCACCCAGGCAGAGGAGAGAGGTCCCGTAACAGAGGATCTGGCTTCATGTCACCAGAGAATCAGTCTGCATGTCATAGCAGAGAATCAGGCTTCACGTCAGCCACCACTGCAACAATCCATTGGCATATATTTAGGCCTAGCACACAGGCAGAGGAGAGAGGTCCCGTAACAGACAATCTGGCTTCATGTCAGCAGAGAATCAGTCTTCATATCATAGCAGAGAATCAGGCTTCACGTCAGCCACCAATGCAACAGTCCATTGTCAGATATTTAGGCCCAGCACCCAGGCAGAGGAGAGAGGTCCCGTAACAGAGGATCTGGCTTCATGTCAGCAGAGAATCAGTCTTCATGTCATAGCAGAGAATCAGGCTTCACGTCACCCACCACTGTAAGAGTCCATTTTCATAAATTTAGGCCCAGCACCCAGGCAGAGGAGAGAGGTCCCGTAACAGACAATCTGGCTTCATGTCAGCAGAGAATTAGTCTGCATGTCATAGCAGAGAATCAGGCTTCACGTCAGCCACCACTGCAACAGTCCATTGTCATAAATTCAGGCCCAGCACCCAGGCAGAGGAGAGAGGTCCCGTAACAGACAATCTGGCTTCATGTCAGCAGAGAATCAGTCTGCATGTCATAGCAGAGAATGAGGCTTCACGTCACCCACCACTGCAACAGTCCATTTTCATAAATTTAGGCCCAGCACCCAGGCAGAGGAGAGAGGTCCCGTAACAGAGGATCTGGCTTCATGTCAGCAGAGAATCAGTCTGCATGTCATAGCAGAGAATCAGGCTTCACGTCAGCCACCACTGCAACAGTCCATTGTCATAAATTTAGGCCCAGCACCCAGGCAGAGGAGAGAGGTCCCGTAACAGACAATCTGGCTTCATGTCAGCAGAGAATTAGTCTGCATGTCATAGCAGAGAATCAGGCTTCACGTCAGCCACCACTGCAACAATCCATTGGCATATATTTAGGCCTAGCACACAGGCAGAGGAGAGAGGTCCCGTAACAGACAATCTGGCTTCATGTCAGCAGAGAATCAGTCTTCATATCATAGCAGAGAATCAGGCTTCACGTCAGCCACCAATGCAACAGTCCATTGTCAGATATTTAGGCCCAGCACCCAGGCAGAGGAGAGAGGTCCCGTAACAGACAATCTGGCTTCATGTCAGCAGAGAATCAGTCTGCATGTCATAGCAGAGAATGAGGCTTCACGTCACCCACCACTGCAACAGTCCATTTTCATAAATTTAGGCCCAGCACCCAGGCAGAGGAGAGAGGTCCCGCAACAGAGGATCTGGCTTCATGTCAGCAGAGAATCAGTCTGCATGTCATAGCAGAGAATCAGGCTTCACGTCAGCCACCACTGCAACAGTCCATTGTCATAAATTCAGGCCCAGCACCCAGGCAGAGGAGAGAGGTCCCGTAACAGACAATCTGGCTTCATGTCACCAGAGAATCAGTCTGCATGTCATAGCAGAGAATGAGGCTTCACGTCAGCCACCACTGCAACAATCCATTGGCATATATTTAGGCCTAGCACACAGGCAGAGGAGAGGTTCATTCAACTTTGGGTAGCCTTGCAATATAATGGTAAAATGAAAATAAAAATAGGATTGAATGAGGAAGTGCCCTGGAGTCCAATAATATATGGTTATGGGGAGGTAGTTAATGTCTAATCTGGACAAGGGACGGACAGGTCCTGTGGGATCCATGCCTGGTTCATTTTTATGAACGTCAGCTTGTCCACATTGGCTGTAGACAGGCGGCTGCGTTTGTCTGTAATGACGCCCCCTGCCGTGCTGAATACACGTTCAGACAAAACGCTGGCTGCCGGGCAGGCCAGCACCTCCAAGGCATAAAAGGCTAGCTCTGGCCACGTGGACAATTTAGAGACCCAGAAGTTGAATGGGGCCGAACCATCAGTCAGTACGTGGAGGGGTGTGCACACGTACTGTTCCACCATGTTAGTGAAATGTTGCCTCCTGCTAACACGTTGCGTATCAGGTGGTGGTGCAGTTAGCTGTGGCGTGTTGACAAAAGTTTTCCACATCTCTGCCATGCTAACCCTGCCCTCAGAGGAGCTGGCCGTGACACAGCTGCCTTGGCGACCTCTTGCTCCTCCTCTGCCTTGGCCTTGGGCTTCCACTTGTTCCCCTGTGACATTTGGGAATGCTCTCAGTAGCGCGTCTACCAACGTGCGCTTGTACTCGCGCATCTTCCTATCACGCTCCAGTGCAGGAAGTAAGGTGGGCACATTGTCTTTGTAGCGTGGATCCAGCAGGGTGGCAACCCAGTAGTCCGCACAGGTTAAAATGTGGGCAACTCTGCTGTCGTTGCGCAGGCACTGCAGCATGTAGTCGCTCATGTGTGCCAGGCTGCCCAGGGGTAAGGACAAGCTGTCCTCTGTGGGAGGCGTATCGTCATCGTCCTGCCTTTCCCCCCAGCCACGCACCAGTGATGGACCCGAGCTGCGTTGGGTGCCACCCCGCTGTGACCATGCTTCATCCTCATCCTCCTCCACCTCCTCCTCATCCTCGTCCTCCTCGTCCTCCAGTAGTGGGCCCTGGCTGGCCACATTTGTACCTGGCCTCTGCTGTTGCCAAAAACCTCCCTCTGAGTCACTTCGAAGAGACTGGCCTGAAAGTGCTAAAAATGACCCCTCTTCCTCCTCCTCCTCCTCCTCCTCCTGGGCCACCTCCTCTTCCATCATCGCCCTAAGTGTTTTCTCAAGGAGACATAGAAGTGGTATTGTAACGCTGATAACGGTGTCATCGCCACTGGCCATGTTGGTGGAGTACTCGAAACAGCGCAACAGGGCACACAGGTCTCGCATGGAGGCCCAGTCATTGGTGGTGAAGTGGTGCTGTTCTGTAGTGCGACTGACCCGTGCGTGCTGCAGCTGAAACTCCACTATGGCCTGCTGCTGCTCGCACAGTCTGTCCAGCATGTGCAAGGTGGAGTTCCACCTGGTGGGCACGTCGCATATGAGGCGGTGAGCGGGAAGGCCGAAGTTACGCTGTAGCGCAGACAGGCGAGCAGCGGCAGGATGTGAACGCCGGAAGCGCGAACAGACGGCCCGCACTTTATGCAGCAGCTCTGACATGTCGGGGTAGTTGTGAATGAACTTCTGCACCACCAAATTCAGCACATGCGCCAAGCAAGGGATGTGCGTCAAATTGGCTAGTCCCAGAGCTGCAACGAGATTTCGCCCATTATCACACACCACCAGGCCGGGCTTGAGGCTCACCGGCAGCAACCACTCGTCGGTCTGTTGTTCAATACCCCGCCACAACTCCTGTGCGGTGTGGGGCCTGTCCCCCAAACATATGAGTTTCAGAATGGCCTGCTGACGTTTACCCCGGGCTGTGCTGAAGTTGGTGGTGAAGGTGTGTGGCTGACTGGATGAGCAGGTGGAAGAAGAGGAGGAGGAAGCCGAGAAGGAGGAGGTGGCAACAGGAGGCAAAGAATGTTGCCCTGCGATCCTTGGCGGCGGAAGGACGTGCGCCAAACAGCTCTCCGCCTGGGGCCCAGCTGCCACTACATTTACCCAGTGTGCAGTTAGGGAGATATAGCGTCCCTGGCCGTGCTTACTGGTCCACGTATCTGTGGTTAGGTGGACCTTGCTACAGATGGCGTTGCGCAGTGCACACTTGATTTTATCGGATACTTGGTTGTGCAGGGAAGGCACGGCTCTCTTGGAGAAGTAGTGCCGGCTGGGAACAACATACTGTGGGACAGCAAGCGACATGAGCTGTTTGAAGCTGTCTGTGTCCACCAGCCTAAATGACAGCATTTCATAGGCCAGTAGTTTAGAAATGCTGGCATTCAGGGCCAGGGATCGAGGGTGGCTAGGTGGGAATTTACGCTTTCTATCAAATGTTTGTGAGATGGAGAGCTGAACGCTGGCGTGTGACATGGTTGAGACGCTTGGTGACGGAGGTGGTGGTGGTGGTGTTGGTGGTACATCCCCTGTTTGCTGGGCGGCAGGTGCCAACGTTCCTCCAGAGGCGGAGGAAGAGGCCGAGGCGGCAGCAGCAGAATAGGCCGAGGCGGCAGCAGCAGAAGAGGTAGCAGGGGGAGCCTGAGTGACTTCCTTGGTTTTAAGGTGTTTACTCCACTGCAGTTCATGCTTTGCATGCAGGTGCCTGGTCATGCAGGTTGTGCTCAGGTTCAGAACGTTAATGCCTCGCTTCAGGCTCTGATGGCACAGCGTGCAAACCACTCGGGTCTTGTCGTCAGCACATTGTTTGAAGAAGTGCCATGCCAGGGAACTCCTTGAAGCTGCCTTTGGGGTGCTCGGTCCCAGATGGCGGCGGTCAGTAGCAGGCGGAGTCTCTTGGCGGCGGGTGTTCTGCTTTTGCCCACTGCTCCCTCTTTTGCTACGCTGTTGGCTCGGTCTCACCACTGCCTCTTCCTCCGAACTGTGAAAGTCAGTGGCACGACCTTCATTCCATGTGGGGTCTAGGACCTCATCGTCCCCTGCATCGTCTTCCACCCAGTCTTGATCCCTGACCTCCTGTTCAGTCTGCACACTGCAGAAAGACGCAGCAGTTGGCACCTGTGTTTCGTCATCATCAGAGACATGCTGAGGTGGTATTCCCATGTCCTCATCATCAGGAAACATAAGTGGTTGTGCGTCAGTGCATTCTATGTCTTTCACCGCTGGGGAAGGGCTAGGTGGATGCCCTTGGGAAACCCTGCCAGCGGAGTCTTCAAACAGCATAAGAGACTGCTGCATAACTTGAGGCTGAGACAGTTTCCCTGGTATGCATGGGGGTGATGTGACAGACTGATGGGGTTGGTTTTCAGGCGCCATCTGTGCGCTTTCTGCAGAAGACTGGGTGGGAGATAATGTGAACGTGCTGGATCCACTGTCGGCCACCCAATTGACTAATGCCTGTACCTGCTCAGGCCTTACCATCCTTAGAACGGCATTGGGCCCCACCATATATCGCTGTAAATTCTGGCGGCTACTGGGACCTGAGGTAGTTGGTACACTAGGACGTGTGGATGTGGCAGAACGGCCACGTCCTCTCCCAGCACCAGAGGGTCCACTAACACCACCACGACCATGTCCACGTCCGCGTCCCTTACTAGATGTTTTTCTCATTGTTATGGTTCACCACAACAACAAATATATTATTTGGCCCAATGTATTGTATTCAAATTCAGCGGGATATAAATTTGAGGCCTAGTATTTAGGCGCTGGGTGACCGGTATGGATTTAGTGACAGAATTAGACTTGGAAATGCACAGAAGCGTGTGTGTGAAGTTATTCTGAATGACCCTATGTGCACCTTGAATATTATATACCCTTTTTTTGGATAGATTTCAAATAGCTCTGATATAGCAGGAACCACTAAATTATGAAATTGCTAAATTGGGAATTGTATTTCAACCCAGAACAAAAAATGTGCTTTGACGGACACTAAATATCTTGCCCAGCAACAACAGTACAGCGGTAACGAGAGATTTAGCAGGATATAAATTTGAGGCCTAGTATTTAGGCGCTGGGTGACAGGTATGGGTTTAGTGACAGAATTAGACTTGAAATACACAGTAGCGGGTGTGTGTGAAGTTATTCTGAATGACCCAATGTGCACCTTGAATATTATATACCCTTTTAGGGATAGATTTCAAATAGCTCTGATATAGCAGAAACCACTAAATTATGAAATTGCTAAATTGGGAATTGTATTTCAACCCAGAACAAAAAATGTGCTTTGACGGACACTAAATATCTTGCCCAGCAACAACAGTACAGCGGTAACGAGAGATTTAGCAGGATATAAATTTGAGGCCTAGTATTTAGGCGCTGGGTGACAGGTATGGGTTTAGTGACAGAATTAGACTTGGAAATACACAGTAGCGGGTGTGTGTGAAGTTATTCTGAATGACCCAATGTGCACCTTGAATATTATATACCCTTTTAGGGATAGATTTCAAATAGCTCTGATATAGCAGAAACCACTAAATTATGAAATTGCTAAATTGGGAATTGTATTTCAACCCAGAACAAAAAATGTGCTTTGACGGACACTAAATATCTTGCCCAGCAACAACAGTACAGCGGTAACGAGAGATTTAGCAGGATATAAATTTGAGGCCTAGTATTTAGGCGCTGGGTGACAGGTATGGGTTTAGTGACAGAATTAGACTTGGAAATACACAGTAGCGGGTGTGTGTGAAGTTATTCTGAATGACCCAATGTGCACCTTGAATATTATATACCCTTTTAGGGATAGATTTCAAATAGCTCTGATATAGCAGAAACCACTAAATTATGAAATTGCTAAATTGGGAATTGTATTTCAACCCAGAACAAAAAATGTGCTTTGACGGACACTAAATAACTTTCCCAGCTACAACAGGACAGCGGTAACGAGAGATTTAGCAGGATATAAATTTGAGGCCTAGTATTTAGGCGCTGGGTGACAGGTATGGGTTTAGTGACAGAATTAGACTTGGAAATACACAGTAGCGGGTGTGTGTGAAGTTATTCTGAATGACCCAATGTGCACCTTGAATATTATATACCCTTTTAGGGATAGATTTCAAATAGCTCTGATATAGCAGAAACCACTAAATTATGAAATTGCTAAATTGGGAATTGTATTTCAACCCAGAACAAAAAATGTGCTTTGACGGACACTAAATATCTTGCCCAGCAACAACAGTACAGCGGTAACGAGAGATTTAGCAGGATATAAATTTGAGGCCTAGTATTTAGGCGCTGGGTGACAGGTATGGGTTTAGTGACAGAATTAGACTTGGAAATACACAGTAGCGGGTGTGTGTGAAGTTATTCTGAATGACCCAATGTGCACCTTGAATATTATATACCCTTTTAGGGATAGATTTCAAATAGCTCTGATATAGCAGAAACCACTAAATTATGAAATTGCTAAATTGGGAATTGTATTTCAACCCAGAACAAAAAATGTGCTTTGACGGACACTAAATAACTTTCCCAGCTACAACAGGACAGCGGTAACGAGAGATTTAGCAGGATATAAATTTGAGGCCTAGTATTTAGGCGCTGGGTGACAGGTATGGGTTTAGTGACAGAATTAGACTTGGAAATACACAGTAGCGGGTGTGTGTGAAGTTATTCTGAATGACCCAATGTGCACCTTGAATATTATATACCCATTTAGGGATAGATTTCAAATAGCTCTGATATAGCAGAAACCACTAAATTATGAAATTGCTAAATTGGGAATTGTACTTCAACCCAGAACAAAAAATGTGCTTTGACGGACACTAAATAACTTTCCCAGCTACAACAGGACAGCGGTAACGAGAGATTTAGCAGGATATAAATTTGAGGCCTAGTATTTAGGCGCTGGGTGACAGGTATGGGTTTAGTGACAGAATTAGACTTGGAAATACACAGTAGCGGGTGTGTGTGAAGTTATTCTGAATGACCCAATGTGCACCTTGAATATTATATACCCTTTTAGGGATAGATTTCAAATAGCTCTGATATAGCAGAAACCACTAAATTATGAAATTGCTAAATTGGGAATTGTACTTCAACCCAGAACAAAAAATGTGCTTTGACGGACACTAAATAACTTTCCCAGCTACAACAGGACAGCGGTAACGAGAGATTTAGCAGGATATAAATTTGAGGCCTAGTATTTAGGCGCTGGGTGACAGGTATGGGTTTAGTGACAGAATTAGACTTGGAAATACACAGTAGCGGGTGTGTGTGAAGTTATTCTGAATGACCCAATGTGCACCTTGAATATTATATACCCTTTTAGGGATAGATTTCAAATAGCTCTGATATAGCAGAAACCACTAAATTATCAAATTGCTAAATTGGGAATTGTACTTCAACCCAGAACAAAAAATGTGCTTTGACGGACACTAAATAACTTTCCCAGCTACAACAGGACAGCGGTAACGAGAGATTTAGCGGGATATAAATTTGAGGCCTAGTATTTAGGCGCTGGGTGACAGGTATGGGTTTAGTGACAGAATTAGACTTGGAAATACACAGTAGCGGGTGTGTGTGAAGTTATTCTGAATGACCCTATGTGCACCTTCAATATGATCTACCCTTTTAGGGATAGATTTCAAATAGCTCTGATATAGCAGAAACCACTAAATTATGAAATTGCTAAATTGGGAATTGTATTTCAACCCAGAACAAAAAATGTGCTTTGACGGACACTAAATAACTTTCCCAGCTACAACAGGACAGCGGTAACGAGAGATTTAGCAGGATATAAATTTGAGGCCTAGTATTTAGGCGCTGGGTGACAGGTATGGGTTTAGTGACAGAATTAGACTTGAAAATACACAGTAGCGGGTGTGTGTGAAGTTATTCTGAATGACCCAATGTGCACCTTGAATATTATATACCCTTTTAGGGATAGATTTCAAATAGCTCTGATATAGCAGAAACCACTAAATTATGAAATTGCTAAATTGGGAATTGTACTTCAACCCAGAACAAAAAATGTGCTTTGACGGACACTAAATATCTTTCCAAGCAACAACAGTACAGCGGTAACGAGAGATTTAGCAGGATATAAATTTGAGGCCTAGTATTTAGGCGCTGGGTGACAGGTATGGGTTTAGTGACAGAATTAGACTTGGAAATACACAGTAGCGGGTGTGTGTGAAGTTATTCTGAATGACCCAATGTGCACCTTGAATATTATATACCCTTTTAGGGATAGATTTCAAATAGCTCTGATATAGCAGAAACCACTAAATTATGAAATTGCTAAATTGGGAATTGTACTTCAACCCAGAACAAAAAATGTGCTTTGACGGACACTAAATAACTTTCCCAGCTACAACAGGACAGCGGTAACGAGAGATTTAGCGGGATATAAATTTGAGGCCTAGTATTTAGGCGCTGGGTGACAGGTATGGGTTTAGTGACAGAATTAGACTTGGAAATACACAGTAGCGGGTGTGTGTGAAGTTATTCTGAATGACCCTATGTGCACCTTCAATATGATCTACCCTTTTAGGGATAGATTTCAAATAGCTCTGATATAGCAGAAACCACTAAATTATGAAATTGCTAAATTGGGAATTGTATTTCAACCCAGAACAAAAAATGTGCTTTGACGGACACTAAATAACTTTCCCAGCTACAACAGGACAGCGGTAACGAGAGATTTAGCAGGATATAAATTTGAGGCCTAGTATTTAGGCGCTGGGTGACAGGTATGGGTTTAGTGACAGAATTAGACTTGAAAATACACAGTAGCGGGTGTGTGTGAAGTTATTCTGAATGACCCAATGTGCACCTTGAATATTATATACCCTTTTAGGGATAGATTTCAAATAGCTCTGATATAGCAGAAACCACTAAATTATGAAATTGCTAAATTGGGAATTGTACTTCAACCCAGAACAAAAAATGTGCTTTGACGGACACTAAATAACTTTCCCAGCTACAACAGGACAGCGGTAACGAGAGATTTAGCAGGATATAAATTTGAGGCCTAGTATTTAGGCGCTGGGTGACAGGTATGGGTTTAGTGACAGAATTAGACTTGAAAATACACAGTAGCGGGTGTGTGTGAAGTTATTCTGAATGACCCAATGTGCACCTTGAATATTATATACCCTTTTAGGGATAGATTTCAAATAGCTCTGATATAGCAGAAACCACTAAATTATGAAATTGCTAAATTGGGAATTGTACTTCAACCCAGAACAAAAAATGTGCTTTGACGGACACTAAATAACTTTCCCAGCTACAACAGGACAGCGGTAACGAGAGATTTAGCGGGATATAAATTTGAGGCCTAGTATTTAGGCGCTGGGTGACCGGTATGGATTTAGTGACAGAATTAGACTGGGATATGGCCAAAAAATAACCACACTATTGCTGGTTAAATGCACTTGGTGATGGGCGCAGCTTGCCCCTGATGTAGTATATGGCCAAAAAATGAACAGACTATTGCTGGTTAAATGCACTTGGTGTCACAGCTTGACCAACCACACTACTGAGGGTTAAATGCACTTGGTGACGGGCGCAGCTTGCCCCTGATGTAGTATATGGCCAAAAAATAAACAGACTATTGCTGGTTAAATGCACTTGGTGTGACAGCTTCACCCTGATGTAGGCTTTAGCCAGAAAACAACCACACCATTGAGGGTTAAATGCACTTGGTGACAGG
This sequence comes from Bufo gargarizans, assembly GCF_014858855.1. Lineage (NCBI taxonomy): Eukaryota > Metazoa > Chordata > Amphibia > Anura > Bufonidae > Bufo > Bufo gargarizans. Next base: position 303,487,030 of record NC_058084.1, read on the forward strand.
CGCAGCTTGCCCCTGATTTTGTATATGGCCAAAAAATGAACAGACTATTGCTGGTTAAATGCACTTGGTGTGACAGCTTCACCCTGATGTAGGCTTTAGCCAAAAAACAACCACACCATTGAGGGTTAAATGCACTTGGTGACAGGCGCAGCTTGCCCCTGATTTTGTATATGGCCAAAAAATGAACAGACTATTGCTGGTTAAATGCACTTGGTGTGACAGCTTCACCCTGATGTAGGCTTTAGCCAAAAAACAACCACACCATTGAGGGTTAAATGCACTTGGTGACAGGCGCAGCTTGCCCCTGATTTTGTATATGGCCAAAAAATGAACAGACTATTGCTGGTTAAATGCACTTGGTGTGACAGCTTCACCCTGATGTAGGCTTTAGCCAAAAAACAACCACACCATTGAGGGTTAAATGCACTTGGTGACAGGCGCAGCTTGCCCCTGATTTTGTATATGGCCAAAAAATGAACAGACTATTGCTGGTTAAATGCACTTGGTGTGACAGCTTCACCCTGATGTAGGCTTTAGCCAAAAAACAACCACACCATTGAGGGTTAAATGCACTTGGTCGCAGCTTGTGCTGGCGCACCACAAGACACAAAATGGCCGCCGATCACCCCAGAAAAATGTGACTGACAAACGGTCTGGGCAGCCTAAAAACAGTGAGCAATTGAGGATCAGCAGCTCAATGATCCACAGCTGCAGATCGATCAGTTAATCAAGTCCTTTGGAGGAGTTAATCTGCCTAATCTCGCCCTACTGTCGCAGCCGCAACCTCTCCCTACGCTAATCAGAGCAGAGTGACGGGCGGCGCTATGTGACTCCAGCTTAAATAGAGGCTGGGTCACATGGTGCTCTGGCCAATCACAGCCATGCCAATAGTAGGCATGGCTGTGATGGCCTCTTGGGGCAAGTAGTATGACGCTTGTTGATTGGCTGCTTTGCAGCCTTTCAAAAAGCGCCAAGAAAGCGTCACAAAAGCGCCAAGAAAGCGATGAACACCGAACCCGAACCCGGACTTTTACGAAAATGTCCGGGTTCGGGTCCGTGTCACGGACACCCCAAAATTCGGTACGAACCCGAACTATACAGTTCGAGTTCGCTCATCCCTAGTTACCACAAATTTTGTATTGGTTTTAAATCACTTTTTTCCTAAATTTCGGATCAAATTCCACTTTTGATGCTTTGATTCGTTCCACACTTGGAACCATCTATTGCAGTAGGGATTACTCACTCTCATGCAGAGATGAATGCAGCTTGTACATGCAGCTATCACCTGCACTCACGTTTAAACAATTTAACATTCCTGATAATTAACTTGGCAGCAGTAACTATAAAAGGGCCTTCACACTAAATTTATAAATGAGTTGTCTAAATCAGAAAAAAAACCACTTAGGATATTGTATGCATGCCTTTTTTTTTACTTAATTTAGTTTTGATTACTCTTTTTTATTCATGTAATTGAGAAATGAAAAAAGTAGCTAACTTGTCTGTAAAATGTAAATTAAACTATTAAATTGGTTTCTGATTGGTTCTATTTATTGATTTATCACAGTTAATTAGCCAAAGCTCCTTTGTAAAGAATACTGTCATTTTTGGATAATTTCCCTTTATTATCATATTCATGATTTTAAGTGTCAGGCACAATAAGCGAGGCATCTTGGCAACTATAATGAAATGACACAGATTGCTTAAAATGATCCAAAAATGTAATCATTTAGACCAAAACACTACAATTTTCTTGTCACTTCTCAAGTTATGCCTTGCATCTGCTGTCTGCTTGCTCAATAAATCTTGAAGATATGATTGAGTGTTATTTGTTGTGGACATCCTTTTTAGCATAAGATGACTATAGTGGACTTTCTCTTTAGCTTAGGAATGTTATGTAGGTTTATTTTGTATATGCCTCTCTGTGTAAGGTCTGACCGGATTACGGTTATAAAGGAGCGTGATTGGGTCACGACGTGTAGAAGGGAGATTCTGTAGATCAGCACTCGGGTTCCTACTCCCCCATGTGAAAGCCGCCACCGTTGGTTTGAGAGGGATCTACTGGCTGCTGGCTCTGAGAGCAATGTTCTTAGTGAAAGCTACTAGCGGGTCCTCATCAGCAACGGTGGGGTATAGCATGCTGATGCCGGTCTCATTGAACCATGGGGACCCCAACATGCTGTGAAACATTGGTTGGTGGAACTGGTGTCCATGTGAATGCTATATAACCTTTCTTGGTCGACCCTGTTTTAAAAGACCTGATCCCCACCCCCCTTTCGGAACCATGTCTAACAGAGATTCACTTTGGGTCAGTAGGATATTTGTACCAGATTAAATGGATGTTGTCTGAATAGGGCCATATCTGTTTAACTAAAAGGCTGAGTCATTTGGAAGCATTTGCAAATGTTCTGGGTGTGGTAGTGAATTGTGATCATGTTTGAGCTACACCTACCGGCATTCTCAGGAAGTGTGCAAATGTATACCTTCCAGTTCTGAAATGTATTCCTATTGGTCAAGGCATGAGGTGGATTGTACATGCCTATCTGTAATATTATTGGGCGGCCATGTGCCATGGAGGGCGGGGTTAGCCCAGTAAAAGGTCTAACACAGAATTTCTTGGACACTAAGCAGACTGTACGCGAGTCTTCTATTATCGGTGCTGGTTGCTTACACTTGCAAAGAGTAAATAGTTTAAAGAGCTAATAGTACTTCACAAGGATAAGGATTCAACGGTACCAGAGACCTGGCCCAAGACTAGTTCCCGGCGAACATAGCTTGTTTGCGTTCGCCGCTGCGGGCGAACATATGCGATGTTCGGTCCGCCCCCTATACATCATCATTGAGTAAACTTTGACCCTGTACCTCACAGTCAGCAGACACATTCCAGCCAATCAGCAGCACACCCTCCCTCCCAGACCTTCCCACCTCCTGGACAGCATCCATTTTAGATTCATTCGGAAACTGCATTCACAGTGAGAGGAGGGAGAGTGCTGCTGATTCAATAGGGAAAGTGTTAGCTAGGGCATTGTTCTGTGTCCACAGACTCATCTGCTGTAAGGACAGCGTCATGAGAGCACCCCAAAAAGCCATTTTCAGGGCTGGTACATCAGTGTGCTTTTTTTTTATTTTTATATATATATATATATATATATATTGCAGTTGCATGGCTGCCCGTGTGTGGGAGGCTGCAGGCTCAGTCATAGACAGCACTGTGTGCACAGTGCACACTATTCATACAGGGTGTGACAGAAAATACCTCGCAGATAAAAAAATATTCTATTTAATATTTTTCTGTGACATAATCACATTTGCAAGCCTGTGTGTGTCAGGCCCACACCGTTACATACTGCTAGTGGCTAGGCCTGCACTCATACCGTTACATTCGTCTTTCGTTACCGTCATACCGTTACATTCGTTACCGTCATTCACTCAAATACCTTGCAGAAAAAAAATATTATATTTAACATTTTTCTGTGATCTAATCACATTTGCAAGCCCGTGTGCGTCAGGCCCACACATACTGTATTTTGCCCACTGGCTAGTGGCTAGGCCTGCACTCATACCGTTACAGGGTGTCATTCACCCAAAAACCTTGCAGAAAAAAAATTTGATTTAAAATTTTTCTGTGATCCAATCACGTTTGCAAGCCCGTATGCGTCAGGCCCACACATTCTGTATTGTGCCCACTGGCTAGTGTCTAGGCCTGCACTCATACCGTTACAAGGTGTCATTCACCCAAATACCTTGCAGAAAAAGAAAATTCTGTTTAAAAATTTTCTGTGATCTAATCACATTTGCAATCACTGCACTGTGCCCACTGCCCACCACTTATTTAGGGTGGCACAGTACCTTGCACGCATAGTAACACTTATCTAATAAAAAATTACAGGCAGAGGCAGGCCACGCCACAGGGGCCGTCGTGTTCGTGGTGCTGTCATTTCCACTGGCCCTGGAATAATGCCCAGTGTTCAGAGGCCACGTACCCTGAACCCAAAAACTTCAGAGCAAATAGTTGACTGGCTTACACAGGACACCTAATCTTCAACAGCTTCCGCTAAGAACCTTAATGCACCATCCTCCTCCAGCTCAGCTTTGGTCACCTACTCTAAAGTTACCACTCTCCCACCCGCCGCCACCACCAACACTACCACCACAGCCACCACACCGCTTCACTTGATCCCTCAGAGGAGTTATTTACACATCAGTTGGATGAAATTAGTGATGTGCAACCATTATTGCCAGGGGATGTAGATAACAGGGATATGTCTCAGTCAGGCAGCATTACACACATGGACGTACAGTGTGATAATGAGGATGATGATGTTCCTTCCTTTGCTGAGGTGTCAGATACAATTGAAGTGGTTGATGATGACGATGTGTCCGTGGATGCCACGTGGGTGCCTGCTGGAAGAGAAGAAGAAGAGGGGGAAAGTTCAGAAGGGGAGACAGAGAGAAGGAGGAGACAAGTTGGAAGCAGGGGGAGGTCATCACAAGAAGCTAGTGGCACAGTCAGACAGCATGTATCGGCACCCGGGGTCAGCCAGACAGCACGCCAATCAACACATGCTGTTGCCACCACCAGAATGCCGTCATTGCAAAGCTCAGCAGTGTGGCATTTTTTGTGTATCTGCCTCTGACAACTGCGATGCCATTTGCAACCTGTGCCAAAAGAAACTGAGGGAAATCCAACACCCACCTAGGTACAACTGCTTTGCGAAGGCACATGATTGCACATCACAAACGCCTATGGGATCAACACATGATGACGAGTAGAAGCAGCACACAAGCTCAAAGCCACCATCCTCCTCCTGGTCCAGCATCTTCAGCCATGTCAACCACTGCTGTCCTCCTTGCCCCCTCTCAACCACCCGCCACTCCACCTCTCACCTTGAGCAGTTCCATGTCATCTCCCCACAGTCAGGTGTCTGTAATGGAAATGTTTGAGCGTAAGAAGCCAATGTCGCAGAGTCACCCCCTTGCCCGGCGTCTGACAGCTGTCTTGACTGAACTCTTAGCCCGCCAGCTTTTACCATACCAGCTGGTGGAGGCTGAGGCCTTCAAAAAATTTGTCGCTATTGGGACACCACAGTGGAAGGTACCCAGACAATTTTTTTTTTCAAATAAGGCAATCTCAAACCTCTACTCAGTGATTGAATAGGAAGTCATGGCATCTCTGGCATACAGTGTTGGGGCAAGGGTCCATCTGACCACTGATACCTGGTCTGCAAAGCACGGTCAGGGCAGGTATATCACCTACACTGCGCATTGGGTCAACCTGCTGACGGCTGCCAAGCATGGAATGCGTGGCTCTGCAGCGGAGTTGGTGACACCGCCACGAATTGCAGGCAGACCTACTGCCACCTCCTCTACTCCTCCTACTCCATCCTCTTCCATCCTCTTTCATAACCTCCTGGGCTGAGTCCTCTTCTGCTGCGGCGTCTGGCTGCACATCAACTGAATCCCCCCAGCTCCCCAGGGGCAATTCCACATCCCGGATACGACAGTGTCACGCTGTCTTGGGGTTGACTTGCCTCAAAGCAGTGAGCCACACCGGACCAGCACTCCTGTCCGCCCTGAACGCACAGCTGGATCAGTGGCTGACCCACCCACCAACTGGAGATCGGGAAAGTTGTGTGTGACAATGGAAGCAATTTGTTGGCGGCATGGCACATGTGTTGAATCTCATCGTACAACGCTTTGTGTTTAAGTACCCAGGCTAACAGGACGTCCTAAAGCAGGCCAGGAAGGTGTGCGGCCATTTCAGGCGTTCCTACACGGCCATGGCACACTTTTCAGACATTCAGCGCCGAAACAACATGCCAGTGAGGCACTTGATTTGCGACAGCCCGACATGTTGGAATTCAACACTCCTAATGTTTGACCGCCTGCTCCAACAAGAAAAAGCCGTCAACGAGTATTTGTATGACCGGGGTGCGAGGACAGCCTCTGCGGAGCTCGGAATTTTTTTGCCACATTACTGGACGCTCATGTGCAATGCCTGTAGGCTCGTGCGTCCTTTTGAGGAGGTGACAAACCTAGTCAGTCGCACCGAATGCACCATCAGCGACCTCATCCCATTTGTTTTCTTCCTGGAGCCTGCCCTGCGAAGAGTGCTGGATCAGGCTGTAGATGAGTGTGAAGAGGAAGAGTTGTGGTCACCATCACCACCAGAAACAGCTTTGTCATCATCGCTTGCCGGACCTGCGGCAACGCTGCAAGAGGAGTATGAGGAAGAGGAGTCAGAGGAGGAATGTGGCTTTGAGGAGGAGGAAGACCAACCACAGCATGCATCCCAGGGTGCTTGTTGTTGTCACCTATCTGGGACCCGTGGTCTTGTACGTGGCTGGGGGGAAGAACAGAACGTCAATGACATCAGTGAGGAGGAGGAACGGGAAATGAGTAGCTCGGCATCCAACCTTGTGCAAATGGGGTCTTTCATGCTGTCATGTCTGTTGAGGGACCCTCGTATAAAAAGGATGAAAGAGAACGACCTGTACTGGGTGGCCACGCTACTAGACCCCCAGTATACACACTCTCCCCCTGAAGAAGCTTACGCGAAACGTGCGTTGGGGCTCTGTTGGTTCACCACTCAGGTATTCATCTTATGGCTCTTTAATGGCTATTTAAATGTGATATACTTATGTACTTTGTCATTTTTGCACTATGCACTTTATATCTTGGCATGTATTGTATCTTTCTCTGATCTAGTTTTGATAGCTTTGGCTAGTTTTATATACCTGACATTTGGCTTGGGCCATATATATCTGTATATATTTTAGATCATTTATACTATCCTTCTAGCCTTGATACGTTCTGTTATCCAGTGGTGTACCATTATTCTGAGTGCTCTCCACTCACCATTGTAGTGTTGTTTTTTATGTGCATTTTAAAACATTTTGTCTCGTGTTGAGACTTTAAGAAAGTTTACATTCATCATTATTTGTGCTAGCCTTGTTTTTTGGTGTTAGACCCCCGGTATAAGCAGAAAGTTGCGGAAAAAAATATGCTTTACACAGCTTATAAGGGGGATGTAACATCACAACGGGAATCTAACTGGGGAAGAGGTCAAAGTAATCCTCCTCCTACCACGACCACGGCGGCAAGGACAAGATGCTTTACAGATGTGTTGTTGATGGAGGACATGCAGAGCTTTTTCAGTCCTACACATCGCTACAGCCCTTCGGGATCCAGCCTTAGAGAACGACTCGACCGATAGGTGGAAGACTACCTCGCCTTAACTGCAGATATCGACACTCTGAGGAGCGATGAACTAACTAACTAGCGTTTAACTAACAAAAGGCCTGATGAAATGCTTGGCCTCAAAATGGTCCCCACGCTGCTGTATTTAATGTCTGCATACCGGATGACTTTCGTGAATTCTCCGCCACCAACTAGGGTTCAAGCCGCAATGTTTTAGTCACCTTTCTGCCTTGAAACATAAATGCTTCATTATGATCAGACCCAAAGCGATCGGGACGGCTGGATGTTTTTTCATAAACAAAACATATTTTTTTTTTTTTACTTGTAAAATCATAATAAAGTCTCTTAATAGTTTATTAGAAATAATGCAGACAATTAAAAAAATCCCCATCAATTCCAATACAAAGCAAGTATAGAGCTCAGTACTAAATTATTCCAGGATGTCGTAATGGTTTGTTAATTCGACAATGGTTAATCAATTCGACACACGTCTCCGGATAGGGGACGTAACCGGGATTAAACTGATAGGAATAGTACTAGTTAAGACACCACTTATATAGGGTGTCACAGCACATTGCTCCGTGCACTCGCAGTGCCCCAACTTGGGAGTAAGAGGACCGACCAAGCTGCTTTTTCCATCTCCCGGTTCCTAAAATCAATTCAGTTTGGTGTATCAGAGTTTGGTCTGTCACTGTGAAGGCAGTCGAAGGTACCCGGCCTAAATTTTTTTTCACAAAAGGCAATCCCACCCTGATATGGGACGTAACAGGGATTAAACTGATGAGAATAGTACTACAGAAAATAGCACTCATATCGGGTGTGACAGTAAATTGCACAGCGCAGACGCAGTGACCGTGGCGTGGATTCAAACAAAGGGGTGGGAGCCAGCAATTTTTTAACCATCTCCCCGTTCGAAAAATCTATTTAATAAATGGACCCCAGATTGGGAATGTAACAGGGATTAAACTGATGAGAAGAGAGAACTACAGGAAATACCACTCATATCGGGTGTGACAGTAAATTGCACGGCGCAGACACAGTGCCCGTGGCGTGGATTCAAACAAAGGGGAGGGAGCCAGCGTTTTTTTAACCATCTCCCCGTTCAAAAAATCCATTTAATAAATGGATCCCAGATTGGGGACGTAACAGGGATTAAACTGATGAGAAGAGAGAACTATAGAAAATAGCACTCATATCGGGTGGGACAGTAAATTGCACGGCACAGACGCAGTGACCGTGGATTTAAACAAAGGGGAGGGAGCCAGCGTTTTTTTAACCATCTCCCCATTCGAAAAATCAATTCAAGTCACCTTTCCGGGACCCTTGGTGTTGTATGTGGCTGGGTGGAGGAAGAAACCTTCAATGACATCAACGGGACATGGCTAGCTTGGTATCCAACCTTGTGCAAGTGGGAATTTTGCGGTTGGACAAATGGACTGTTTGCGGTTGTTTGCGGTGCATTAAAAGAGGAGTTTGGTCTGTCAATGTCTGTGAAGCGGGCGTAACCCTTACACTACCTGATCGATACAACATCATACCTGATCGTATACACACACTGGATGTTTTAAACCACGTTGTTCAAAAAAAAAAAATTGATTATTAGGTGATTTATGCCCTTTATGGATTAAAATCCAACTCTGCGTCAACTATGTAATTTTCCATGGGAGTTTTGCCATGGATCCCCCTCCGGCATGCCACAGTCCAGGTGTTGGTCCCCTTGAAACAACTTTTCCATCACTATTGTGGCCAGAAAGAGTCCCTGTGGGTTTTAAAATTCGCCTGCCTATAGAAGTCAATGGCGGTTCGCACGTTCGCGAACATTTGTAGAAATTTGCATTTGCCGTTTGCAAACGGAAAATCTTATGTTCGCGACATCTCTACCCAAGACTACAGATGGTGAGATATAAAAAGAGTATGTCACAACAATAGCAGCTAAAAGGGGGGGGGGGGAACCAGCGAGATATTGGCTTCACAAACAAAGGCGGCAAAGTTTGAGTAAGTGCAAACTATATTTCAGCTTTTTTTGAAATCTTTGTGGTATAAATAACTGCTATTATTTCTCTGTGTTAGATCCTATTGTTAGCAACACTCAGTAAAGAGCCTACTTCTTGCTCTTACAATTTTAGATTTAAAGAGGAAAAATTCATTGTATTAATTGGGTAGGATCTGAAGGCATTGGTTGGGTATCCATATCTTGGTACCCCCAGCCAATTCAGCACCAGAGGGGTGTATGTTTAGAGGGTTGAAAGGTTGCTTCTGGGGTAAGTATAAAGGGTCTCTGCATTGTCCATCCATGTGCTTGTAAGGTCCTTCCCTTTGTTTGAGTGGCTGGAAGCGTGGGGGAAGGTAGCCATTTCTGTTACACTGTATTGTCCATCCATGTTCTTGTAAGATCCTTCCCTTTGTTTGAGTGGCTGGAAGCGAGGAGGAAACTAACCAATTCTGTTACACTGTATTGTCCATCCATGTGTTTGTCAGATCCTTCCGTTTTAAATTGAATTTCACAGTTTTTAAGAGTTTATTTCCCCAAATTTAGTTTTTTTTTGTTAGTGTCTGGTTAAGTGAGTAGCCGCCATTTTAGGGCAGACCATGTGGGGTTGTTGTTGCTTTGTCCCTCATGTGGCCTGGTGGAGCAATCAAAACTTTGTTTGAATCCAGGGGGGCAGGAATAATGGTGTGGGCTCACTTCCTACAACTTTTTTTTTTTACTTTTTAGTCATTTTTATGCAGTGAATTCCTTTTATTTTAGATTTTTATCATTTTTGGGGGATTTTTACTTTTATCTGTTTTTCTTTATTTTTGTGTTTTTATAAAATTTTCAGACATCTTTAATGCGAAAACTTTTATTGAGAAGGCTACATTTTTTTTACAGGTTTTCGTTTACTAACCCTTTTTTTCAGTTTTTTTCGTTTTTTATTGTTGTAACCAAGTTCTTTTTCATGTTTTTGCTTTTTCATACTTTGGCATTTTTTTCGGTTTTATTTTCAGTCATTTTTGTCTATTTTTGTTTGGGTATTTACCTTTGTATAGTGAGGCAAGTTTTATATTTACCCTTTTCTACAGTTCTATATTCGATCTTAGCATACTTTTTTTTTCCCTTCTGTTTCTCTTTTCCAAGTTCTCCACTCCAGGACTCTTCTCTCTTCAACAACCAGAAGTTAACCCCGTATTACTTTTTTCTTTATCAGCAGGAGATTGACTGGAGGAGCCACATTGAGCTAGAGAAAAGTTCTCTCATTTATTGGGTAGCCTCCGCTGACCAAACACAGGCATAGCTCAGCTATGTGTATAGCCCTTTAGAAGGCATACTGTGAATTCAGTGAAAGGAGCTCTGGCATAAAGGACAGACGTACCGTGAGAGGGAGCCGGGCGATACCCTCCGTGTACCGTCAAAAGCGTGTCCCTGGACGCAGGCAACACTGCTAACGGCTTGTTAACCAAGGATGGGTTTTGACAGATCCATGTTCGGGGGGGGGGGGAATAGTCCCCTTTAGGGGTCAGACGGCTGCTCAGTACAAACCGGATTCCCAAAAAGTTGGGACACTATACAAATCGTGAATAAAAACTGAATGCAATGATGTGGAGGTGCCAACTTCTAATATTTTATTCAGAATAGAACATAAATCACGGAACAAAAGTTTAAACTGAGAAAATGTACCATTTTAAGGGAAAAATATGTTGAATCAGAATTTCATGGTGTCAACAAATCCCCAAAAAGTTGGGACAAGGCCATTTTCACCACTGTGTGGCATCTCCCCTTCTTCTTACAACACTCAACAGACATCTGGGGACCGAGGAGACTAGTTTCTCAAGTTTAGAAATAGGAATGCTCTCCCATTCTTGTCTAATACAGGCCTCTAACTGTTCAATCGCCTTGGGCCTTCTTTGTTGCACCTTCCTCTTTATGATGCGCTAAATGTTCTCTATAGGTGAAAGATCTGGACTGCAGACTGGCCATTTCAGTCCCCGGATCCTTCTCCTACGCAGCCATGATGTTGTGATTGATGCAGAATGTGGTCTGGCATTATCTTGTTGAAAAATGCAGGGTCTTCCCTGAAAGAGATGACGTCTGGATGGGAGCATATGTTCTAGAACCTGAATATATTTATCTGCATTGATGGTGCCTTTCCAGACATGCAAGCTGCCCATGCCACACGCACTCATGCAACCCCATACCATCAGAGATGCAGGCTTCTGAACTAAGCGTTGATAACAACTTGGGTTGTCCTTGTCCTCTTTGGTCCGGATGACATGGCGTCCCAGATTTCCAAAAAGAACTTCGAATCGTGACTCGTCTGACCACAGAACAGTCTTCCATTTTGCCACACTCCATTTTAAATGATCACTGGCCCAGTGAAAACGCCTGAGCTTCTGGATCTTGCTTAGAAATGGCTTCTTCTTTGCACTGTAGAGTTTCAGCTGGCAACGGCGGATGGCACGGTGGATTGTGTTCACTGACAATGGTTTCTGGAAGTATTCCTGAGCCCAAACAGGATTTCCTTTACAGTAGCATTCCTGTTTGTGGTGCAGTGTCGTTTAAGGGCCCAGAGATCACAGGCATCCAGTATGGTTTTACGGCCTTGACCCTTATGCACAGAGATTGTTCCAGATTCTCTGAATCTTCAGATGATGTTATGCACAGTTGATGATGATAGATGCAAAGTCTTTGCAATTTTTCGCTGGGTAACACCTTTCTGTTATTGCTCCACTATCTTTCTATGCAACATTGTGGGAATTGGTGATCCTCTACCCATCTTGGCTTCTGAGAGACACTGCCACTCTGAGAAGCTCTTTTTATACCCAATCATGTTGCCAATTGACCTAATTAGTGTTAATTGGTCTTCCAGCTCTTCATTATGCTCCAATTTACTTTTTCCAGCCTCTTATTGCTACTTTTCCCAACTTTTTTGGGATTTGTTGACACCGTGAAATTTTGAATCAACTTATTTTTTCTTTAAAATGATACATTTACTTGGATTAAACGTTTGATCTGTCATCTACGTTCTATTACAAATAAAATATTGACATTTGCCATCTCCACATCATTGCATTCAGTTTTTATTCACGATTTGTATAGTGTCCCAACTTTTTGGGAATCCGGTTTGTACATGTGATCTAGTTACGGGGTGAAGGCCACAAAGCCCCTTAAAGAATGGAGTAGGTGGTCCAAGGGAACTAATTGGAGTATCCCTCTGGAAGGTATTTTTAACGTATGGAGATGGGAAAAATTTATTACGGAGTTTGACAGCCCCCCAGTGAAGTGAGTAAGAACTTTTTCCATAGTGCATGTTTATTCAAGATCTCGTTGATTTCCTTAAGCAACCTTGGCCGGGGGGTACTGTCTAAGGTGAATATATACCTGCTTGACAGCCCCCCAGTGAAGTGAGTAGCAACTTCCATAGTGTGGGTGGTTTTACAATACAAATTTGCCATCCATGACGCTAATCATAATGATTTTTACAAATACTATACAGAAAAGTTATTGATTTTTATCATTCATGTTTGTGGGGATTAGGCGCTTCTCTGTGTAACTGTTAATTAAGAAGGTCAAGAACACTATAGACCAAACCTTACACGTACTTTTCCTTTTGACGATTTAAGCATTTAGCCTGGTGCGAAAGCTACTTTTTAGGAGCCTCCTATTGCTGTTGTTTGTATTCCTTTTTTTTTTCGATATTTCTCTATATATTAATAATTCACTAATAGTCCCATCACCGTTGGCGCCCTGTGAGTGGGATACTCCTTGTCCAAAGGTTTCCCTAACCTCCTCTTTTTGTTTTTGTTTTACTTCCGCTTATGGCTGTGATTGGCCAGTGTAGCATGTGACCCAGCCTCTATATAAGCTGGAGTCAATTAGCGCTGCATGTCACTCTGCTGTGTTTAGTGTAGGGAGAGGATGGTGCTGGTGATTTCAGGGAGAGAATAGGAGAGAGTCTTTGCTCAAAATCTGAATCTAACTCAATGATCTACATACATTGTGTTTTGTGGGTGCAGGGCACAATCTCTTTTTCCTGCCCTGACCCCATTGACCGAAAGAAAATAACTAAGTCTGTTAGGTGGGTGGTAGTGGCAGTTATATTATGCAAGCTCAGTGCATCAGCACTGCATCTGAGCTTTTGGAACATTGAAAATCCCAATTTTTGGGGGACAACATACAACATCTGGATTAGTCAGTGTGCAATTTAAACTAGAAATACAGCCATCTTTTGCTGGGGCTTTAAAAACACACGTTTTGCCCAAAAAAACTATTTCCCTGATCTGCAGGTGTTAAATTTAAGTTTAATATATACAGCTTTCATATTCTGTTACCAAAAAAAAAACACTTTTTTGGCAATATACAACATCTGGATTAGTCAGTGTACAATTTAAGCTAGAAATACAGCCATTATTTTCTGGGGGTTTAAAATCACACTTTTTGCGAAAAAACACTATTTTCCTGATCTGCAAGTGTTAAATTTAAGTTTAATATATACAGCTTTCATATTCTGTTACCAAAAACCACTTTATTGGCAATATACAACATCTGGATTAGTCAATGTGCAATTTAAACTAGAAGTACAGCCATCATTTTCTGTGGTTTTAAAAACACACTTTTTTTTGCCCAAAACAACTATTTTCCTGATCTGCAAGTGTTAAATTCAAGTTTAATATATACAGCTTTCATATTCTGTTACCAATAAAACATGTTTTTGGCAATATACAACATGGCATGGGAACTAGGCATGGATCGCTCAGGACTTGTCCGTACCTTGTGCAGAATAGACATGTATACGAGCACTAACTAGCCATTGTTATACTGCAGGGCAATTGCTCATTCTTGTATTTTGGATATTTCACACTCTTTTAGAGTGTACCCTAATAAAAATAAAAATAAACATTTAAACCAAAAACCTGTGTTGGCTACCTCGTCCTCCTCCACCGCCGCTTCCACCTACACCACTACTTCCACCGCCTCCTCAAACTCCTAATCCATATGGAACTCCACCTCATAAATCAAATTTTCTATTTGTACGTATTTTATTTTATATAATTTCATTACTTTGTCAGTAAAATTTTCTGGTGAAATTCAGCAATTTTGGGTTGTATAGTACCACTGCTATACCTAGTAGGCCGGTTAAAAAAATAATAATTGTCATTTACATTTTCTGGTGAAATTCACCAATTTTTGGGTGTGATGTACCAATGCTATACCTAGTAGGCCGGTTAACAAAAAAAATAATTGCCAGTTACATTTTCAGTTGAATTTCAACAATTTTTGGATGTGAAGTACCACTGCTATACCTATTAGACCGGTAAAAAAAAAAAAAAACATTTGTCAGTTACATTTTCGGGTCAAATTCACCCATTTTTTGGTGTAATATACCCCTCCTCTACCTAAGTTGACAGCTTAATAAATTTCAATAATTTTTATTTTACATTTTCGGGTGACAATAAACAATTGTTTTCTGTCATAGACCCCTGCTCTACCAAGTAGACAGGTTAATACATTTCTGTAATTTTTCTGTTACATTCTTGGGTTGACATTATACAATTTTAGATGTGAATAAACCCCTGCTCTGCATAGGTTACATGGAATAAAATTTCTGAAATGTTTATTTAATTGATGCGCGCCACCTCTTTTGATTCAGTGCTTAAACTTAAACAAGTTGTACCAAATTTGCACTTCAATAATTTGTCCCACATATCCGCTATACTCTTTTGGCCAACATTTGCGACTCAATAGCTTTTCCCACATTTCCGCTTGACTCTTTTGGCCCACATGTGGACGACTTGCTTATTTGCTGTCCCACCTCAGAGGATTGTTATCAACATACTGTGTTACTGCTCAACCACCTGGCGGCAACAGGAAACAAGGCCAGTAAGGAAAAACTACAGTTTTGCAGGGAGAAAGTTATCTATTTGGGGCACTGTAGCTCTCAGGGAACCCGACACCTGACCATCCAGAGAGTCCAGACTCTGAATGATCTGCAGAGACCGAAATATCACCGGCAGAGGACTGTCCTTGGACTGGTCAACTACTGCAGGGACTGGATACCAAACACCTCTTCTAAACTGGAACCCGTCTATGAGCTGACATCTAAAACACTGTTCCAAATGTCAGACAACGACTAGTCAATCTTCCAGGATCTGACCCAAGAACTCTCTAAAGCACTGGCCATAGGTCTGCCCAACTATGACCTACCCTTTTACCTTTTTGGCTACGAAAGCAAGGGCCATGCAACAGGAGTATTGACCCAACTACATGGGTCCAGGTACCGACCCATCATGTACCTGTCAACTGCCTTAGATCCAGTTATCCGAGGGTCACCGGGTTGTGTAAGGGCTGTGTGTCACGGCGGACAGAATATCAGATACACAGAGAAATAAACAAACAAGTATCTATGCAAGAAGCTGGGGATCAGGGTCACCTCCTGACACATCCCTACCAGCTCTCCCTATACTGCTATGCCCACGTTCAGACCCTTAAGGTGGGAATAACGTGTCCTCGTGCCTGGGCTGAAAATACCCTAAAATCCCTAAGATGGTGAAGGGTAATAGAGTCAGCCTGCTCCCTCCGAACCTGAAGGGGACAGGCATCTCTCTAACAGCCTAGACAGCAAACAACAAGAAAACAACTACCAACTTATCTTTTCTGAGCAGGAAAAGCCAATCCTTCCTTCCTTGCTTTCACAGAGCCAGACAGAAGCTATAACCCGCACGGAACACTGGGAGTGGGTGTAATTTAAACCAACGACCCCACCCAGTGCACCTGAAGGGAGGCGGATCTAGCTTGACTACAAAACAAAACAAAATACTAGACACGTGATGCTAATCTGGCAGACCTGGCTAATCTGGCAGACCCAGCAGGGCATGACACTGTGGCCGCCTGTGCTGTACTAGTACAGAAAGTTGGCAACATAGTTCTGGACTCCCCTCTCACTCTCTATACTCCCCATTTGGTGCAAGAGATCCTGAATCAAGTCCAAACCAAACATTTCTCTGCAACCAGACTGACTAAGTATCCCTCTTGACTCCTACCAACTTGATGATTAGATAGTGCACCATTTTGAATCCGGGTTTTCTTCTTCCTGTTACCGAGGACAAAAATAGTGGTGCTAATGACCGACTCATGACCGATGGGACAAATCTTTTTTCAGGTAACCACATCGAAGAACATCATGACTGCCTTTCTCTTAATGAACTCGAGTCAGCAGCTATCAGTCCGGTGGTGGAGACACCGATCTGGAGGGCAACAAGGTTTCTGACCAGTTCAGGTAAGCCAGTAAAGCACACAGAACTTATTGAAAGGTTGTTCATTGCCTTTAGCCTGCCGCACGAAATGGCCATTTTGAAGGTTAAGGCCCATACTATGGAGGTGACCATGGAGGCCACTGGGAACGCCTTGGCAGATTGGGCTGCTAAGGCGGGTGCTTTGGATCCAGGGGGTGGAGCCCTAATGCTTGCCATCCCTTCTGATGTACCTTTAGAGGAGTTTAAACTGCAGTCTCAGGAAGAGATGCAGGAAAAGAGGAGATGGACAGCATTGGGGGCCTCCCTGGGATATGATGATATTTGGGGCCTTGACAGCAAATAGTGAAGAAATATCCAGCTCAGTTCAGGTGAACTGTTGTAATTTTATTCCAGCGTTATAAAATCTGTATACAAGTGTAAGTCTACGCGTTTCAGACCTCTTAGATATGTGGGTCCTTCCTCATGACAAACATCCATATGAAATAGGAGCACCTCCAGATATATCCCAAACTAACCCCAGGTTGATAGATATCACCTGGGAGGAGGAGACATCAGGAGGTGTTCCCATACAAATCAACCAAGTTAAAAGAACCCCTTACATGCCAGAAACAAAAACAAACATGAAAAAGAGGCTGAGGTATAAATCCTGACACTAAAACAATAGTGATAAATGGAATTCAGTGTTCAGAGAATAGCAATAATCAAAGGGTAAGTACATATAGATAAAATAAATACTATAATCTCATGTCAGTACTGTAAGATGAGATTGTGGCGTTTATTAAGCCCATAAGGCTGACGGGATCCCAGCTGGAAGATCCAGAAGGCCTCCCTGTTTAGAAGCTTCCTTCTATGACCCCCCCCCTTGGCGGCAGATGGACCCTTTCTATGCCTTAAACCTTTAAACAGGACACATCTCCCGCACGTGCATTTGCAAAATGCAGGCTGGCTGCAGAGACATTACAGTCTCTATAATGTGGCACATCAGATATGTGTCTACGTATCTGATTTTTTTGCGGATTAGCAGTATAGCCTACGTATTGCAAATAGCACATGGTACATGTGATAAGATAAACCACATGTCTGGTATTACAGTTGATGTAAGACTGAATATTATATTCCTTTCCACTAGTAGTAGATCTAAACATTTTCTCAGTGGTCATATGGTGGCAACAAATGCATTTTTTGTGTTCACATTTAAAACTACCTTTGTAGTGTAGCCATGTGGCTTGTGATCTCTTCCCATCTGAGAAAAAACTCGGGCTGATAATATTACCCAAGGTGGGTGCTCTCATGGCCACACACTTTATTCCGTGAGACACAATTTCGGACCAATCGCCATCAAAATTGAGAACATAGAAATATTTTTTCATGATTCTACATATGGCAGAAAATTATTGGCTGAATTGTGTAACGAAATAGGTGGCCTGTTTGCTGCTGTCAGTATCTCCCGGTTGTTTGGATATTACAGACTGCTTGGGAAAAACTAGGGACTGTCTATTCATATTTGAGACCATTTTAATGGCCCGCTCTATATTAGTACGTGAATAGTCCCTGCGCAACAGTCTATCAGTTATCAGGGTGGATTGTTCCATTAGTTTTTTTTTCTGTTCACTGAATATCCCCAGTCAAGTGGTGAAGACTCCAAGCAAGCACACCCCCAGCCCACTTTACCTGTTTCAGAGACTGCAGATAGACTATATATAACTACCAAAGGTAGGAGTGTATAAATTCGTTCTTGTGTGTGTTGGCCGGAAGCCTTCCTAATAGCCAAAGCAAATGCCAAAAATGCGGCAAAGAAACTGGTCAGTGAACTAATATGCAGGTATGGTGTTCCTGAAGTTATTGAGTCAGATATAGGTTCTCATTTTGCAGTTGAAGTGATGAGGGAAGTTATGCAGGCATTAAAGGCGATCCATGCGGGAGATCCAGAGGCCCTGGACAGAGTGCTTGCCTCTGGCTCTATATTCAGTAAGGACTACCCCAAACAAGAGGACAGGGTTGTCCCCATTTGAGATCCTGTTTGGAAGTGCCCCCAGATTAGGGTTGTACTTTCCTCAGCATTGCAGATGAATAATGACAGTCTGACCAGTTACATATGGGCCCTCACAAAAAGGCTAGAATACACGCATGAACAGGTGTTTGCTTCATTTACAGATCCTGACTTAATAGAAGGAACACACAACTTTCAGCCCAGAGTCTGGGTGGTGATAAAAAGGCATGTGAGAAAAGGACTAGTTCCAAGATTCGATGGTTCATTTCAAGTACTGTTGACCACCCACACCGCTGTAAAGGTCGAAGGAAAACCCAACAGGATACACGCTTCTCACTGCAAGAAAGTCTTGGATTCACAGGATGAAGGTCCTTCTGCTGAAAGTGGCTCTGACTCTTAGCATGTCAGCAATGTTTCGGCCACTGAATGTTGAATGGGACAATGCTGTGATACGGCACCATCAGGTGCTGTTTGAAGGAATGGATGGAAAGTGATAGACTGTTGGATCTGTACTCACAGTCATGTGAGTTCAGCCATTATGCCCTATTTCGCTGTGCCCCTCATTTATTCTGAATTGACTGAACTGGCCAACTCTACTATTTTTTTCACAGGCATGAAGCAGGTTAATTCCAAACTAAAAACAGGGAGGTACCCTTACCCATTGCAGGGTGGGCTGAGCCCCCCTGGCTCATGGTAAACAGATCAGGGCCACCAGTTGATTATCGCTCTACCCCCTGGAACGAGAACATGTGGTGCAATGTGTCATGCTTTACAAGTTGGACACAGTGTTGTTTGAAAATACAGTTGAAAGGTATGTCCTCATGACAAATTTGGCTACAATGACTCTAACCCGAACAGCCTGGTGCAGTGTGTTGGTATAGATCGTGTAAAGGGTAAGAATCTGGCCTGCAACAACCGTACTTTAGTTGATTTATTGCTGGAATGACTTCTAACTCCTCAGAGGGTCAGGAAAAGGGACCAAACTGGCAGAATGTGTCCTACTGGCCAAATTGATAACTCCTGGCTCACATTGGAGACCACCCTCCCCTCTTCTCCCCGGGCCCTCTTGCTGGCTGACAGATCACCCCTGACCCTAAGCTCAATACCCAACCCTCTTATACATAGCACTTTAAGGGTCTGGGGGGGTTTCTCGTCCAGCTGTGGGGCCCCATTGCCTCTCGGTCCACTCATGCTTGTAAAAGATATCATTGACTTAGCCCCCAAAGAGCTGAAAGAAAGCTGTCCGCTCCTTATAAGGTCCTCGGAGAGTCCCATATCTTAATTTCTGAATCCTGAGGGCTGTATAATTCCTGACCCCTTGGTACGCAGATCCATAACCCCACCCTGTTGCATTTCCTCAAAACAGAGTTACTTAGTATGGTAAAAAGCACCCTCCCATCAGAAGAAATAAACTGGTTTGTGGAAATGTTGAGAAATAAGAGATATCCCCCTAAACCTATTTCTACAATCTATAAATGTCTGAAGTCTCCTACCTCTACTGTTAAGCCCGCAATAGTGGGCATATGGGAGAAAGACCATCAACGGTCCTTGACACCTCAAGAAATTTCTAATCCTCCCACACAAGATATCTAGATGCATACGCATCCAAGAAAATAGCTATAAGATCCTTATGCACTGGTATAAGACTCCAGACAAAACTTGTAAATATAGCAAAACAGCCTCTGAGATGCTACAAAGCTAAAGGTTCCTTTATGCACATTTGGTGGTCATGTGACCTGATCAATCTCTGGTGGCATAGAATAACTCAATTATGTAACCAGATATGTCTGACATCCCTCTCCTGCTCTCCTGAACTGACTTTGCTATCACTTGGGATGGAAGGCATGGACCCATACCAAAAATCCATTTTTACTCTCCTGTTGGCACCGGCTAGATTGCTCCTGCCGACTCACTGGTTATCCTCAGATATCCCCAGTATTGAGCACTGGACCAATAAGGTTGACCAAATATATAGACTAGAGGAAATTTCTCACTGGGAGTCGCACTCTAGATCATCTTTCTTAAAAACTTGGTCACCATGGAAGCTGTATAGGAATTTTGTTTAGAAACAGAGGTCAATAGTTGTCCCTTATTGCCCTACCTCTTTAACTCCCATATAGGGATTCACTTACTTATCTTTCCCCCCCCCCACCCTTATACACACGTTCACGTCACTTGAAATATGATTTAACTCCCACGATTCTATGCTCCATTTGACTTATTCATATGTTTTTTGTCATGTTGGGCTTAACCGCCCGTCAGTTGTTTACACTTGTGACGCCTAAAGATAGGTGACTGTCGCTCTTTTTTATGTCACATGTGCTGTTGTATAATTTTTCTCTTATATTGCTTTATATTGCTTTGAAAAATTGAAAACAATAAAAAATTTCAATTATAAAAAAACAAAATAAATTATAGCTGTATTTCTAGCTTAAATTGCACACTGACTAATGCAACAGGGGCCCAAGTTGAAGGTTATTGCCAAAAATTGGTGTTTTTCCAAAACCAGAAAATTATTGAAGTACAGTATTTCAAGCTTATTTTGCCCAAAAAGGTTGTTTTTTTTACTAACAGAATATGACAGCAGTATATAACTCTTGAATTTCACACGTGCAGATGCAGCAAGGGCTGTAAAATGTTATATTTTACCCAAAAAGGGTGTTTTTTAAAACCCAGAAAATTATAGCTGTATTTCTAGCTTAAATTGCACACTGACTAATGCGACAGAGGCCTAAGATGGAGGGTATTGCCAAAAATGGGTGTTTTTTCAAAGCCAGAAAATTATTGAAGTATTTCAAACTTGTTTTTAACAATCACAGATGCAGCAAAGGCTGCAATATTAAGTATTTTGCCCAAAAAGGGTGTTTTTTTGCTAACAGAATATGACAGCAGTATATAATGCTTGAATTTCACACGTGCTGATGCAGCAAGGGCTGTAAAATAGTATATTTTGCCCAAAAAGGGTGTTTTTTTAAAACCCTTAAAATTATAGCTGTATTTCTAGTTTAAATTGCACACTGAATAATGCTGCAAAGACACCAGATGTAGGATATTGTCAAAAAAGCACATATGCAGTGCTGGTGCATTTAGCTTGCATAAAATGGCCGCAGCTGCCCACCTAACTAACAGACGGATAAAAGTTATTTTTCTCTGTCACTGGGCTCAGGGCATGATAAAAAGATTGTGCACTGTACCCACACAACAAAATCTATGTAGATCGCTGAGTTCAATTGGAGTTCTGATTAAAGATTCTGTCCTATTCTCTCCCTCACAGCAGCAGCATCCTATCCCTACACTAAGCACAGCAGAGTGAAGTGCAGCACTACGTGACTCCAGCTTAGATAGAGGCTGGGTCACATGCTGCACTGGCGAATCACAGCCATGCCATTAGTAGGCATGGCTGTGATGGCTTCTAAGGGCACACAGTTAAATGCTTGTTGATTGGCAGCCTTTCAAAAAGCACCAAGAAATCGCAAAAACACAGAAACCAAACTCAAACTTTTACAGAAATGTTCGGGTTAGGGGGCCAAAAATCCTAATGTTCGGTACGAACCCGAACTTTACAGTTCTGGTTTGCTCAACCCTACCTATTAGCCATTATGTGGTGAGAAAATTAAAACCCTGTTTGGCGTGTATTAGTGGCAAAAAAAAGTATTATTTGCTGTTCACGGCTGCATTTATATGTTCTGAGGCCCTTTTTGGCTTGTATTAGTGGGGAAAAAGAAAAAGTGTTTATTAGCCGTTATGAGGTGAAATGGGAAAATTACAGCCCTTTTAGGCATGTAGTAGTGGCAAAATTTTTTTTTTTATTATTTTTCATTTACAGCAACAGTTACATGTTCTAAAGCCTTTATTTGTGGTTTACTAGTGGGAGGAAAAGAAGGGGAATGTTAGCTGTTGTGTGGTGAAGTGAGAAAATGACAGCCCTTTTTGGCATGTATTAGTGGCAAAAAAATATATTATTTGTCGTTCACGGCTGCAATTATATGTTCTAAAGCTTTTATTTGTGGTTTACTAGTGGGAGTAAAAGAAAGGGAATGTTAGCTGTTGTGTGGTGAAGTGAGAAAATTACAGCCCTTTTTGGTGTGTATTAGTGGCAAAACAAAACCTTTATTTGATCTTGATGGCCGCAGTTATATGTTCTAAAGCCTCTTTTTGGCATGTAGTAGTGGGGAAAAAGAAAAAGGGCTTATTAGCCATTATGTGGTGAAGTAAGGAAATTAAAACCCTTTTTGGCATGTATTAGTGGCAAAAAAAGTATTATTTGCCGTTCACGGCTGCAGTTATATGTTCTAAGGCCCTTTTTGGCGTGTATTAGTGGTGAAAAAGGGCTTATTAGCCATTTTGTGGTGAAGTGAGAAAATTTTACCCCTCAATGGATATTTTACTAAGCATCCAATATCGTGGTTGTGGCTGTGCCTGGTACTCTAAATTGTAAAGTGGTACTGAATATGTGAGCTCAATATAAATAAAGATTATTATTAGTGTTGAGCGAAACAAAGTTAATGAAGTGGACTTCGATTCGAATTTCAGGAAAAATTTGATTCACCGCAAAGCCAAATTTCCTTGTGCTTTGTGGTAACAAATCGATTTTCCCTGAAATAGCGGTAAAAATAAAAAAAGTCATCCATTAGTACCTCATCCATTAGTGCAAAGAGGCAGCTACAGCCATCTTGCTTAAAGATCCCGCCCGAAACCTCGTATGCGGTGACATATGGTATCTAGTGATCGATGAACATCGGCCGGGACGTTTTGCGAATGCGTATTCGCGATTAAATGTTCGCAAACTGCGCATTCGCGGCAGGCCCCATTGACTTTAATGGCAGGCAAATCTGAAAAACCTTCACGTCATATTTGCAGCCACCAAATACTTACTAGAAGTGCAAAAATAGTCCCACAACATGGATAGTAACATACCAGAGGGGGATCAATGGCAAAAATTCCCACAAAAAATATGCATTTTAATCAGAGGCCATTTTTATGTGTCTTAAAGGGAAACTCTCAAATGTGTGCCCTGCTGGAGCCTAAAATGTTTTTATTTTAGGCCACGCTAGAACAGGCCCCAAAAATGTGGCATTCACCTGACAGAAAAGAACAAGTGATTATGTGGCTGGAGGTATATTAGGCAATCACTGAATAACAATTTTACTGTAGGTCAGTGGAGTACAGGGCCCAAAAATTGGGCATTCACCTGACAGAAAAGAACAAGTGATTATGTGGCTGGAGGTACATTAGACGGTCAGTGGATAGCAATTTTACTGTAGGCCAGTACAGGCCCCAAAAATTTGGCATTCAACTAACATAAAATAACTTGTGATTATGTGGCTTGAGGTACATTAGGCGGTCACTGGATAAACATTTTACTGTATGCCAGTACAGGCCCAAAAAATTAGGCATTTACCTGACAGAAAAGAACTTGTGATGATGTGGCTGGGGGTACATTAGGAGGTCACTGGATAAACATTTTACTGTAGGCCCCTGTATGGTGGCAGATATGTGTGGGCTGGCATGAGGAAATTCAATTACATGTGGTCATCACAGGTGTTGAATTCCTTCGAGATCCATGCCTCATTTATTTTTAGAAATGTTAGGTAGTCCACACTGTTGTGAGCTAGACAAGTGCGCTTAATTATTATAAATTTTTGTTATGGGGCTATTTTCTAATTAATACCAGTAAAGTTATGTTTTAAAGATAATTCATTAATTCTGTGATAGTTATTATGAGATTTTTGCAACCCATCTAATATTTTAGTGATATTACTTTTGGTAAATTGATATGGCAGGTTTTCTTACTGGACCCATAGACACTGACATCTGGTTGAATGAAGCACGTGAAGCTTTCTCAGAAAGGGAAACTAATTCAGACAATACCCCTACTCTAAAAAGTCGTTAAAGAGTTATATGAAGCAAACAAAGAGAATCGTAGGTCATGGTGGCAGTGTCAATCCTTAGAAAACTATATAAAGATTAATTTGGTACAAAAGGGACTTTTTGGTACAAGACATACATGCTCAGCGATGCCGCTCCTCACAATTAGTAGAAAAGTGGGAACAGGAGCTGTTATCCAGCTCAATATGCGTTATGCAGCTTTTATGGGATGAGGAGAAACTTATCCTTGAGAGAACGTCTAAACATCTGAATAGTCTCATTGAAACTGCCCTCAAACTTAAATCAGACCCTGATTATAATAGAAGAGAGAATATTTTATGTACGAACATAGAAATAAACCAAACAATTCTTAAAGATAGGAAACACAATTTGTCCGAGATCTGTCAGAATATTGTGACAAATGGGTATTTGATGTTGTGAATTCCAGTGCGCCAATTAACACTAATACAGATATTTCCTTGACTGATCCGGATTCCTCTGACACGGAAAAAGGGACTGTTCCATTTAGGGGAAGAAATAGATTCAGAGGCAGAGGTAAGAGAAGATGGCCTCAGGGACAATACGGGTGGTTACCTGGGGTACACACCAGGTTCCCAACCCCCAGGGTGCCTCAGCAAATATGTCACACGGGTCCTAAGCTTCCCTCATCGTTACCTACTTTGGCATCTCAAGCTCCCTCTACTAATTTTTTAGAGACAAGGGGCAGGCAGAATACATTACCTTATCAATTGAGAGACAGTACGGTACAGAGGTCCAACAAAAGCACATGACAGCATTCTCCACTAAGGTGATCAATCTTACATCTAAATCCCTAACAGATCAGGAAGTGAAGCTTCTAGTAAAATAATTTTCATTTGTACCCACAACCAGATCCAATACCTTTGATTTGATTAAGGTCATCAGTCTTTTTACCCGAAAATTAAAATGGCATAAATTCCACAGATTCACAGTTCTTACAGTAAAGAAGCTTTGACGCTTCTGGAGACAGAACTTTTTCTTCATTCGGAGGCAGTGCCCCCTCGTCTTTTGAGCACAATTTATATGGAACAGCTTTTTGCCATATCTTTTTATGGACCATTTATATACTTGTACAGGTTAATCATGTCTCCCCTTAGACGTCTCTTCTCAAGACTAAATACATTCAATTACTTTAAACTAAGACACTCCATGCCCCTTATCATTTTAGTCGCTCTCCTTTGTACTTTTTGCAGCTGCAGTGCATCCTTTTTATGTACTGGTGCCCAGAACTGGACTGCATATTCCAGATGAGGCCGCACCAGCGCTTTGTAAAGTGGTAGTATTACATCCCTGCCCCGCGAGTCCATGCCTCGTTTAATGCATGACAATATCCTGGTGGACTTAGAAGCAGCTGATTGACATTGTATACTATAATTTAATCTACCATCCACAAGGACACCCAAATCCTTCTGTATAAGTGACTCTCCCAGTGCTACATCACCTAGGACATATAAAGCACAGAGATTATTACTACCAAGATGCATAACTTTACATATGTCCACATTGAACCTCATTTGCAAAGTTGATGCCCAATCACTCAGAGTGTTCAAGTCAGCTTGTAGTTTGTGGACATCTTCCATAGACTGTACAGTTCTACACAGTTTAGTGTCACCTGCAAAAATAGATATGGTGCTATTAATCCCATTCTCAATATCATTAATAAATAAATAAAATAATAAAGGGCCCAGCACTGAACCTTGGGGTACACCACTTATAACCTGGGACCGTTCTGAATAGGAATCGTTGACCACAACTCTCTGGACACGGTCCTTCAGCCAGTTTTCAATCCAATTACAAACTATACTTTCCAAGCCAATAGACCTTATTTTACTTATTAAGCGTCTATGAGGGACAGTTTCAAAAGCCTTTACAAAATCCAGAAACACTACATCCACAGCCGCCCCTCTGTCCAGGCTTCTGCTCACCTCCTCATAAAAACAAATCAGGTTAGTCTGACAACTTTTGTCCTTGGAAAACTAATGCTGGTTATCACTTATAATATTATTTATAATCACATACTCCTGTATATAGGCCCTTAAGATTCCTTCAAACATTTTTCCCACAACAGAAGTTAAACTAACTGGTCTATATTTACCTGTGGAGGACCTTGATCCTTTTTTGAATATCAGCACCACGTTTGCCTTGCGCCAATCACTTGGCACTGTTCCAGTCCCTAGAGAATCCTTAATTGACTGAACAGAGCTCTTTAACCCCTTCATGACCGCAATCTGTAAATATACGTGATAGCTGCACATAACCCGTGCAGCTACCACGTGTATAGACGTAATGGCAGCTCTTTAATCCAAGAGCTGCAAAGCGCTTGGATTAAAGCTTCTGCCCCCTGTCCTGCTGCTGTCACGGACAGCACACAGTTCAGTAATGCCGGCAAGGGACCAATCAGAGTGGCCCCTTGCCGGCAATTGATCCGATTGGTTAGTCTGTGCAGACTAACCAATCGGATTGCGGCAGTGAAAAAAATGACGGTTTCAGGCTCTGATCTGCGCTCTACAGATCAGAGCATGAAATCAGGTAGTGTCCCCCCCCGGATCTGTGCCCCCCATCTGTGCCCCTCCAACCACCCCTTGTGTATGCCTGCCACTGAAGCTTGTCTCCTGCCTCCTGCCCTGATGCGGTCCGGCCCCCTCCCTGCCCCATACATTCCTCCTGCCCCCATTTCGCGCATCACCTCCATCAATGTTGGCCGTGACCCCCCCATTCCAGCGCTGCCCTCCATGCCGTGCGGTCCCCCTGCTGTGTGTGATGGCGGCGGCTCCATTCCTGAACCGCCGCGATCAGCAGAGTGTCAGCTCTATGCTGACACTCTGCTGCAACCCCATAGATGCCGCAGCAGCGGCATCCATGGGGTTAATAGAGGAAGGGGGCTCCCTCTTTCCACCATTGGGGCTGCCGCGCTGCGATGGCAGCGCCCGGTGGTTGCCATGGCAACCGGACGCTTTGCAAAAACATCCGGTGTTGCCACCTACAGGGCATCTGATTGTATTATACTTTGCAATGCAAGAGCATGCAAAGTATAGTACAGCCACCAGCCCCACTGGATCTTCAAGATCCAAGAGGGACTTGATAAAAAATAAAAAGTAAAAATAAATAAATAAAAATGTAAAATAAAAAAATAAAATGGCTTTTTCCTATGAAAATGAAAAAAATTAAAAAATTCACATATTAGGTATCACCGCGTCCGTAACGACCGTCCACATGATAGACCCCGTCCGATAAACACCATTAAAAAAAACTGTGTAAAAAAAGCCATTTCTGTCACCTTACATCACAAAAAGTGCAACAGCAAGCGATCAAAAAGGCTTATGACCCCCAAAATAGTACCAATCAAACCGTCACCTCATCCAGCAAAAAAATTCTACCCTATTTCTACCCTCAGACTATGGAGACACTAAAACATATTTTTTTGGGTTTCAGAAATGCTATTATTGTGTAAAACTTAAATAAGAAAAATTATACATATTAGGTATTGACACGTCCGCAACGATCTGCTCTATAAAACTATCACATGACCAAACCCCTCAGATAAACGCTGTAAAAATAAATAAATAAAAACTACTCCAAAACAGACAATTTTTTGGTCACCTTGCCCCATAAAGTGTAATAATGATCAAAAAATCCTATGTACCCAAAAATGATACCTATAAAAACCTCAAAACTTTCTGCAAAAAACGAGCTCCTGCACAAGACGATCGGCAGAAAAATAAAAAACATAAGGCGTTAGAAGATGGACAGACAAAAACATAATTTCTTTATCAAAATTGCTTTATTATGTAAAACTGAAACAAACAAACAGAGAAAGTAGACATATTTGATATCATTGCGTCCGTAACAACCTGCTCTATAAAAGTAGCACATGATCTACCCTCTCGGATGAATCTTGTAATAAAAAAATAAAAAAAAGTGCCAAAACAGCCATTTTTCAGTTACCTTGCCTCAAAAAAAAACTTTATATAGAGCAATTAAAAATTATATGTGCCCCAAAATAGTACCAATATAACTGGCACCTTATCCCCTAGTTTCCAAAATAGGGTCACTTTTTAGGAGTTTCTACTGTATAGGTGCATCAGGGGGGCTTTAAATGGGACATGGCATCTAAAACCAGTTTAGCAAAATCTGCCTTCCAAAAACCATACGGCGTTCCTTTTCTTCTGCGCCATGCTGAGCGCCCTTACATCAGTTTACGACTCCATGTGGGGTGTTTCCGTAAACCGCAGAATCAAGGTAATAATGGTTGAGTTTTGTTTGGCTGTTAACCCTCAATGTGTTAAAGAAATAAATGTAATAAAATGGAAAATCTGCCAGAAAGTGAAATTTAGAAATTTCATCTACTTCATCTCCATTTTCCTTTAATTCTTGTGGAACACCTAAAGGGTTAACAAAGTTAGCAAAATCAGTTTTGAGTAACTTGAGGGGTGTAGTTTCTACAATAGGGTCATTTATGGGGGGTTTCCACTATGTAAGCCCCACAAAGTGACTTCAGACCTGAACTGGTCCTTAAAAAGTCGGTTTTGGAAAATTTCTTAAAAATTTTAAGAATTGCTTCTAAACTTCTAAGCCTTCTAACGTCCTAAAAAAATAAAATGACATTTCCAAAATGATGCCAACATAAAGTAGTCATATAGGAAATGTTAAGTAGTAAATATTTTATTAGGTATGACTTTCTGTTTTAGAAGCAGAGAAATAGAAATTTAGAAAATTGAGTTTTTTTCAAAATGTTTGATAAATTTGGAATTTTTTAATAAATAAAGGTAAAATATATTAACTCAAATTCATGACTATCATGAAGTACAATATGTCACGAGAAAACTATCTCAGTATCTCAGAATTGCTTGGATAAATAAAAGTGTTCCAAAGCAATTATCACATAAAGTGACGCATGTCAGATTTGTAAATTTTGACCTGGACACTGGGGCATCAATTGAGTATACCACTGGATGTACTAACATCCCCTACACCACTGATATCAGCTACTTTCTCTTCTTTTGTATGTACAGAGCTAAAAAAAAACATATTTAGAAACTGCAGCCTTTTCCTTATCTTCAGAGACTACCTCCCTCCACCTTTTACCATTATTTAGGGCACCTACCTGCTTAGACCTAGGTTTTTTGCATTTATATATTTAAAAAACTTTTTGGGATTTGTTTTGCTTCATTTTGCTACCTGCTGTTCGTTTTGTATCTTTGCTAATTTTATCTCCTTTTTGCAGATTTTATTAAGCCCTTTGCAATCTTCAAACGCTACAGCTGACCCCTCAGATTAGTATTTTTTAAATGGCCTCTTTTTGTCTTTTATTGTTTTATTTACAGTAGCCGTAAGCCATGGGGGGTTTAATTTTAGCCATTTATACTTGTTACCTAAAGGGATCATTTTTTTAGTGCAATTACTCAATGTGGATATGAAGCTCTCCCATTTATCCTCTGTATTATTATGTGACAGTAGCTGCTCCCAGTCTATGCCATGAAAATCTGCCCTCAACCCAGGGAAATTAGCCTTTTTGAAATTCGGTGTCTTTGCTCTGCCTGACAGAGTTTGCTTCTTATAGTTTAGGGGGAATATAATTATATTATGGTCACTATTACCTAGTGTTTCTTGAGCAGTAACATTACCAACAAGCTCTGCATCATTAGAAATTACCAGATCCAACAGAGCATCGCCCCTAGTGGGAGCTTCTACAAACTGGCCCATAAAGTGGTCCTGCAGCAAGTTTTCTCCCCTTTGCAGTTGAGGCAGAACCATGACCCCAGTCAATGTCTGGGAAGTTAAACTCTCCCATTATGACCACTGTACCAGCCTGTGTTGCCCACTCTATTTGGTTTTACAGTTGCTTCTTTATCTCTTCTGTGATGTTCAGGGCTTTTTTTCTCAGAGAAAAGGTGGTGGAACCCCCCCTTCCGTGGCCACACCCCTACCCACCCCTAGGACCGCCCCCTAAAACCGCCCCTTTAGAGAACAGGGATGCAAGTAAAATTTGGGGGGGGGGGGGGATATAAAAGACCAGCCCAGCAAAGAAACCCCCCAGATGGGGATGGCACTGTTAATGGGGGATCTGGGGATGGCACTGTTAATGGGGGTTCTGGGGATGGCACTGTTAATGGGGGATCTGGGGATGGCACTGTTATGGGGGATCTGTGGATGGCATCCACAGATCCCCCATCCTATAACAGTGCCATCCACAGAACCCCCATCCTATAATAGTGCCATCCACAGACCCCCCCACCCCATAACAGTGCCATCCACAGACCTCCCTTAACAGTGCCATCCACAGACCCCCCCACCCCATAACACCCCATAACAGTGCCATCCACAGACCCCCCCACCCCATAATAGTGCCATCCACAGACCCCCCCACTCCTAAACAGTGTCATCCACAGACCCCCCATTGCCGCTCCAGTACAGTTATAAAATGTGCAATTCAATTAATAATGATTCATGCTGCCCCCTCTGTAGTACAACATTCAATATATCCTACTCACAGGGCTACTATTATATCGTAATGCAGGCCGGCCGGGCAGACGAGCGGCAGCGTGACGGACTGACGTCACGTGCCTGCGCCGCCTGCTTCATTCATAAAGTATGATGATACAACAGTAGCTAGCCCTGTGAGTAGGATATATTGAATGTTATACTACAGAGAGGGGGCAGCATGAATGATTATTAATTGAATTACACATTTTATAACTGTACTGGAGCGGCGGGGCCGGAGCACAGCGAACGCACTGGCCCCCAGCTCCTCCCCCCAGTCCCCCCCGCTGATACATCGCAGCCTGCCATGCTGGAGCATGGCAGGCTGCGATGTCAAAAGGTGGCGGAACGCCGTTCCGGTGCGTTCCGCCAGAAAAAAAAGCCCTAGTGATGTTAGGGGGTCTATAGATCACACCAAATATTATTTTTTCAGTGTCTATATCCCTTTGAACTTCCACCTATAAGGTTTCCACATCCTCACCATCCTCACGCAGCAATTGCCTCTTTCACACTTGTCTTCAGATCAGTCCTCACATACAGGCACCAGCCACCACCTTTTCTATTGACCCGGTCTTTCCTAAATAGTGTAAAACCCTCAATATTAACAGCCCAGTCATGTGAACAGTCCAACCATGTCTCAGCCACTACATTACCTGAAAAGTGATTATCCGGGATTTTTTGGTTACCTTGGTTAATTTTTGTATGTAACAGGTTCTTGTTACCAGCAGTTCTATTTTTTTTTTTTATAAATGTATAGTTATTCCCAGTCTTCTCACTATTTTCCTTGTTAACCCCGGCCCCCACTAAATCCCCACTGTCCCCTTCTATAACCCACTCTCTAGCTACACTATCTACCCCCTTATTAGTATGACCCCCCCCCCAGATCCTAGTTTAAAAGCTCCTCCAGCCGTCTAACTATTTTTCCCCCAGGGCAGTTGCACCCTCCCCATTGAGGTGCAGCCCATCCCTACTGTAGAGCCTGTAACCAACCACGAAGTCGGCCCAGTTTACATGAACCCAAACCCTTCCTTCCTGCACCAGCTGCTGAGCCACTTATTTAACTCCCTAAGCTCCCTTTGTCTCTCTAGTGACACTTGTGGCACTGGTAGTATTTCTATAAATACTACATTGGAGGTCCTGGATCTGAGCTTCTCACCTAGCTCACTAAAATCATTTTTAGGGACCTTCCATTTCCCACTGACTTTGTCATTGGTGCCAATGTGTACCATGACCGCCGGGTCTTCCCCAGCCCCACCCAGCAATCTGTCAATCCGATTGAAAAAAATACAAGTAAATAAGAGTAGAGGGCTTAGTAATTTAGACAAGGGAGAAATGGATGCATTGAGAAAATTAGAAACAGATTCATCTATTATATGTAAACCTTCAGATAAGGGAGGAAATGTACTGATGGATCACCCTAGATATCAAAATATGTGCCTGAGTCTTTTGAATGACAGAACATGTTATTCCACTCTCGTATCTAACCCTACGGTCCAGTTTTCTGACCTATTGGAATCTATGATTGTGAGGGCATTTGAAAATGGTATACTCTCAAAGGGATGAGATGAAGGTTCTGGTACCACGCTATCCTCAGATCCCCACTTTTTATGCCCTCCCCAAAATTCACAAAGGGTATCCCCCCCTCAAAGGAAACCCAATAGTGTCAGGTGTAGGATCTACTACTCATAGCATGAGCACTTATGTTGATAATATTTTGCACCCTTTTGTTTCATTCCTTTCCTCTTATATTAGAGACACTTCAGATCTTTTGCTTAAAATTGAAAACATCTATGTGGATGAGAACGTACATTTGGCGTCTATTGAAGTAGAAGCTCTCTACTACATAAGTATCGCGCACGAATAGGGCATCACGGCGGTTAAACACTTCCTAAAACCCGAGGGACACAATTACATTTACACAATGAATTTATTACTCAGACGCTTGAGTTCATCCTGTCCAACAATTACTTCATATTCGAGACACGGTTCTTCCACCAGCTCAGGGGTACAGCTATGGGGAGCCCATGTGACCCCAGTTATACTAATTTATTCTTGTGTTGGTGGGAGGACACTATTGTCTTCAATGAGGCTTGTCGTCAATGGACCCCCAGAATTTTATTCTGGGGGAGATACATTGACAACATTTTTATCCTATGGGACAGTACCAGGGACTTTTCTGAATTTGTGGCCCAACTTAATGTTAACCTAATAGGTTTACATTTTACTTATGAGATTAATAAAGACAGTATTGCATTCCTGAATGTTTGTATTACCAAGCATCAAGGGGAACTGCACACTAAAATCTACAGGAAACCTATAGCCACAAATAGCCTTTTACAACGGGACAGTCATCATCCTCCCATCTTAAAGTGTGGCATCCCCAAGGGCCAGTACCTTCGGGTCCAAAGGAATTGTTCTTCCTGTGAGTCATTTTATACACAAGCCAGGGACTTAAAACATAGATTTCAACAACGAGGATATCCCCCTTAAGTACGTAGGACTCTTTCCATCATTCCACTAAGATGGATCGACATTCTCTCTTAACCAACCCCACTCAGAGACAATGGGATACAGACAAAAATAATCATTAGAGGTATTGGAACATTTGACTGAGAATAATAAAGTAAGGGATATCTTTAGAAAATGTTGGGATATTCTCCTTACTGACCCTGATTTGCAAGATGTTCTATCCCTCTTACCGGCCATAACTTACAGACGTGGTAGGTCATTGAAGGATAGGCTTGTACATAGCCATTATCAAAAACTGGCAAATGCAAAAACATGGCTTAATAAACCAATGGGTACTTATAACTGTGGCAACAATTATATCTGCTGCCCTTTTATTCTTAAGTCCAAAAATTTCTCCAGTGTAAGCACAGGTTTAACATATGTAATGCATGACTTTTCTAACTGTCGCACACAGGGTGTCATTTATCTGTGCATGCCCACTCAGTTATGTGGGAAAGACCAAATGGGAACTCGAGACGAGTTGACGAACATCTGGGTGATGTTAGAAATCGGAGAGATAAACCCATTGCACACCACATCTTAGAAGTACATAACAGTGACCTCAACACCTTAAAATTCCAAGTAATTAAGGTGATATGACAGTCACCAAGAGGAGGAGATTCGGACAACAGAATCCTCCGCAAGGCCCAATGGATATACCGCCTCAAAACGGTGCATCCATTTGGCCTGAATGAGCAAATTTAATTTAGTTGCTTTATTTAACCAGGTCCTAGTTGCCATTTTTTATGTTAATTTTATATATAGGATCTTTATTTATATTGTTAAGCCAGTATTCCTGCCAAGTAACGAACCAGGGTTGGTTCCTACAGGCTGTCTATCATATAATATAAGGCATCCTCAGTGGCATTATTTTTTGCCTCTAATGAAAAATAATACCATGCCTCAGCCCCATTATAGGTATTTTTGAGTGTCACACAAGAAATGAAAAAAACAATTCATGATTAGACAATATCCAGTAAACTTACTAGACAAGTCAATGAAGAAAGTAGAAAATATGACAAGATACTCTTTCTTTCAAGCCAGATCAAGTGACTTAAATATAACACAACAACAGGAAGACCTAATTAGAATCATACTACCGTACAGAACTCAACACAAACAAATAGCAAACAGTTTTCGATGTGACTGCTGCAACAATTGCAAAACAACTAAGTTCCCTAAAAAAACTATGAAAGTTCAATCATATAACAGTGCATTTGTATGGGAAATTAAAGACCTCCTAACATGTAACACAAATAGTGTAATTTACATAATAGAATGCCGGTGCAAAAAACAGTACGTTGGTAGAACAAAAAGGAGCCTAAAGATAAGAATCTCTGAACACATATCAAACATAAAGAAAGGATATGAAAAACATCATCTATCAATGCACTTTAAGCAAGTACACAACAAAGATCCGGGCAGAATTACATTTGCGGCTCTTGAAAAAATTGAAACAAACTGGAGAGGGGGAGATCATATTTTAAAAATGTCTCGAACAGAATCAAGATATATTTATGATTTTAATTCAATAAAACCAGGAGGCTAAAAATCAGAATTTGAATTATGGGGTTTTATATAGAGGGGTGAGCCTCTCCCTGATGTGAAGTCGTGTGTCAGGCTGTTTTCCAGCACCACGACTTCCCCTCGGGGGAAGGCTCACTTTCCTTTGCCACTACATCTAACACAAAGCAATAAAGAAAAACCTACAGAAAAACCTAAAGAACAACAATATATAGCAGGCTATTTATAAAGAAAAATCAGAGTCTATGCCAAAAATTGCAATGAAAACGCAACAAAAACGTTTTTAATTTTTTTATCCTTTTCACATTATATAACAACTAATTACATATTATAATTATTTTTATTTAAACTTAAATTGTTGTTTTTATATAATAAAGAAGTATTTTATCCTTTTTTAATACTAGTTTTATTTACATATTATTACATCTAAAAAACAATCACATCACTGTATTTGATGAATGGCCATATAAGTATATATTGAAACAAAAGTTGATATTAGATGTATGTGAATTATGTTGATATGTAATCCACATGCATTCATAAGACAGTAGAGAAATGCATGGAATAGACTTATAGCACACTTAAGAAGAGAATAAACCAAAAAACGCAATTTTGAGAAAAAACGTAAGAAAAACACAACAAAAACGCATAAGCGTTTTTTGGTCTTTCTCACTCTTCTTTCTCTGAAACAACCATTGAATATAAAGTGGAGTGCTGTCCAAGCTATATATTGTACAATTGCCACTATATTTCTCATATATGTAAAATGACATGCAAAAATTCTAACCAGAGTTTCCAACATTCCGAAAATCCAGGTTTCCGATGTAACCATCGACCATATATAAAGAGAAAAAATAGTTTGGTTCGCATTCAAGCCACTGATGAAGAGGTGAGGTCACCTCGAAACGCTTCTGGCGGGCTAAAGGAACCAAACTATCATAAGAATATATCCTGCAGGATCAAGACGTGCACATTCGAAAAAGTTGGAAATATAAAAGACATACATCACAACTTTGTCTTTTCTCCAGCATCTCTTCCATAGAGAAAACACGTGTCCACACACCACCACGTGGGACGCCAACAGCTGAGCGCCATAATAGCATCGCACGAAAAGAAAAGACAAAAGGTCTTGGTTTGGGTGAGTAGCTGTACTGCGGGAGGGAGGCCTCTGCAGTAAGCACTATCAAATCTTATATAAGTGCAAACAATCGACCATTCAGTCATATATAAGAAAAATATGCACAGTTATTTCGAAAGACACACTGATCACAACTATACAGCCATATTGTCCCAATTGAAAATAATAGATATTTCAGTGTACAAACCAAGCTATAAGCGTTAAATGACTATATGGTTTTTGGATTATTATATTCATTGCAACTACGCACTTTTTTGTATGGAACTTTGTATAGACTTACCAGCAATCTCAACAAGGACATATAGATAACATATACTCTGGATGATAAATGTATGCTTGAAATCTTATTTTAATTTTACTCAGAAAATTTTATCAGAACAATTCTATGCGATAATTTATTTGATCAATTTATTTGATGTTTTTTTTGATTCTTTTATTACTCGATTTTTGTCAATACTGAAGATTCTACTCCTTTTGAAGTTGGTTATTTATGGTCAAAGTTTATGCCAGTAGTGTATAATGCTATATTTTGTATGTAAAGTGATTTCAAAGTTTTAGGTTATTTACATTTTAGACTGTTATCAAATTTTATCAAATTAATGATTTTAATAAATGCGTTATATATGTGAAATACAGATGGTGAGTGTCTGCTGATTAATATATAATTTTTGAGTGTCAGTATGGCCAATTATTGTTTTGCTCACTTTCCAGATAACTCATAATAAGCAATATATTTCTATTTCTATCTAAGCTTATACCTATACTTAGCTCCACTCCTTCTGACATATTGGACAGCTTGATACAATTTGGAATGTGTTTTCACGCATCATAGATCACATGGGGACCACATTTACGTCACTTCCGGTTTCGGATGCACGTGTGCATTCCACGCGGTGATCATGCGTTCCAAACATCGGAAGTGGCCCGATTAGAAAGCTAGCAGCACTCATCGGCTCAGCAAGTGGGCGGACTTGCCGTTTGGCACTCTATGTGAGTTATTTAATCGGAACCTGTCACCTGGATTTTGTGTATAGAGCTGAGGACATGGGTTGCTAGATGGCCACTAGCACATCCGCAATACCCAGTCCCCATAGCTCTGTGTGCTTTTATTGTGTAAAAAAATGATTTGCTATATATGCAAATTTACCTGAGATGAGTCAGAGCTTGAAAATATGACTCTTCTCTGGTCACACAAGTAAGATATGACTCTTTTATGTTCATTTGCATAAAAGGCGGGAAGTACAAAAATGCATAATACTTATTGAGTTTGTCTGCAAATGAAATTAAAAGTGTAATTTATATGTTTAGGGTAACACAATGAACATTTAGAAACGCTCAGTGAGGGTAGCATAGTAGAGGTGACAGGTTCCCTTTAAGATACGGTTGTGAGTTTACCAGCCTTACTTCATCTGGACACCAATACCGGGCCACAATGCAATTATCGTAGTTGCCATCTTTATTTACCTCATCTTTAATCCCCTGATAAACCAGCCTTTAATGACTGGGAAAATGCGTCGGGACGAGGGACGAATATCCCATGGAGGGGTACATATTCACTTACCTGCAGGGCTAAACCAGGTGACAATTGAGGGCTTAGCCACTGAGAAGTGGGGTCGCTCCTTTCGGGGCGGATGCTCCGCTTGTAGGCAGGGTTAACGTGAGGGTCAATTTGGGGTTAATCCCCCCTCCACCCCTGCCCTGACCTTATTTCTCTATTATTTGGTGTACCAATCAGCTGTCTTCAAAACTGTAAGTTACAATATTTTGCTTTATGTATTTGGGAATATCATATCCAATATAAAGTAAGGCTCTTCCGCATTATTTTTTGGCACAAACGTAATTATTATACATTTTTGTTATGGGGCTATTTTCTCATTAATGCCGTCATGTATTAAAGAGAATTCATTAATTCTGTGATAGTTGGTAAGTGTGATTATCTGGCACGATCCCCCCTGCTGAGCTGAATGTCCTTTCGGACAGGACACTCGGCGAGGGGCAAGCCAAGAGTTCCATGGCAAATTGTGCCAGCTCTGGCCACAGGTCAAGCCTGCACACCCAGTCGTCCAGGGGTTCCCTGCTTCTCAGAGCGTCCACATCGACCTATTGGTCTATGCGTTCCCTGAGGCTGGATCCGGAGGGCGGCATTTGATGGGCAGGCTGCAAGTATAATCTCATATCCGAAGTGACGAACACATCTTCAAACTGCCCTCTTCTTGCAGGCGTGGTAGGATTGGTACCCGCACCTGTTTCGCTGTGGTTGGAAATTCCTCTGCCAGCGCCCGCAACAGCAGAATGCAGCATCCCTCGCAGCAAGGCCTTGAAATGCTGCATTCGGCCAGCCCTCTGTGATGCTGGTTCTAAGTACATAACCACCCACTGCTGGTCTTTGCCCATTATGCTTTTTATACTGGGGTCCCTCTTCAAACACTGGAGCATGAAGGCCCCATTTGCACTAAATTGGAAATGGTTGAGTGCCCTGGCTCCTGCTCATCGCCCCCGGAAGAATGTCGTCCTCGCTTGCCTCCCCTGAGCCACGGACAACACCAGGGATCCCCGAAAAGTTTAACCCCATAGGGACACAGCCTTATTTCACCTTAAGGACCAGGCCATTTTTTGCAAATCTGACCAGTGTCACTTTAAGTGGTGATAACTTTAAAACACTTTGACTTATCCAGGCCGTTCTGAGATTATTTTTTCGTCACATAATGTACTTCATGACACTGGAAAAATAAAGTCAAAAACATTTTTTTTGCATAAAAAATACCTAATTTACCAAAAATTTGGAAAAATTAGCTAATTTCAAAGTTTCAGTTTCTCTACTTCTGTAATACATAGTAATACCCCCAAAAATTGTGATGACTTTACATTCCCCATATGTCTACTTCATGTTTGAATTATTTTGGGAATGATATTTTATTTTTTGGGGATGTTACAAGGCTTAGGAGGCTTGAATTGATTTTTCGAATGGGGAGATGGTTAAAAAACGCTGGCTCCCTCCCCTTTGTTTGAATCCATGGTCACTTCGTCTGTGCCGTGCAATTTACTGTCCCACCCGATATGAGTGCTATTTTCTATAGTTCTCTCTTCTCTTCAGTTTAATCCCTGTTACGTCCCCAATCTGGGGTCCATTTATTAAATGGATTTTTCGAACGGGGAGATGGTTAAAAAAACACTGGCTCCCTCCCCTTTGTTTGAATCCACGCCACGGTCACTGAGTCTGCGCCGTGCAATTTACTGTCCCATCTGATATGAGTGGTATTTCCTGTAGTTCTCTCTTCTCATCAGTTTAATCCCTGTTACGTCCCCAATCTGGGGTCCATTTATTAAATAGATTTTTCGAACGGGGAGTGTCACGATGGTGTCAAGAGCCACGTCTTACTCCGTTATACGTGGGTTCAGGAAGTCGCAGCGGGTGGCTGCGCGCTCTATGTCTAAAGATCACACTGTTTCTTAATGATAGTTTTCTGTGTTTGCCTTGCAATCCTTTTTGTCTCACTCAGGGATCCGTAGCTTCTTCTCCTCAGCTGTTTCTTGTCTGTCACTCCCAACCTCCTTATATTCTCCTCTCCCACTTCTCTGGTTGCCAGATATAGAGCTTCCTGCCTGGACTTCTATACTGACCCACTGGAGCTGTGATCCCTGGTTGCTGATCCAGAGTGTTACCCTCCGGATCCCTGTTGGGCTTTTGTTGTCCACTGTGGTCGCCCACTTGGGATTATATGTTTTGTCTGTATTGTCTGTCCTCTCCTTGGTGTTTTCCATTAGTGTTAGTGGTGCGGACTAGTGTTCCAACCGCCCTATTCACTACCTAGGGCTCATCTTAGGGAAAGCCAGGGTTTTAGGCACGTGATCGGCGTACGGGTGAGGAACCCATCTAGGGACGTCAGGGCAGTCAGGTGCCAGCCTCAAGGTGAGTTAGGGGTCACCACCTTTCCCTCTCCCTTGGACAGGGCCTTCCCTTCTCCCTCCCTTTGTGTCACGTATGTGATCGGCACGCCGGTCATGACAGGGAGATGGTTAAAAAATTGCTGGCTCCCTCCCCTTTGTTTGAATCCACGCCACGGTCACTGTGTCTGCGCCGTGCAATTTACTGTCCCACCCGATATGAGTGGTATTTCCTGTAGTTCTCTCTTCTCATCAGTTTAATCCCTGTTACGTCCCCAATCTGGGGTCCATTTATTAAATAGATTTTTCGAACGGGGAAGTGGTTAAAAAATTGCTGTCTCCCTCCCCTTTGTTTGAATCCACGCCACGGTCACTGTGTCTGCGCCGTGCAATTTACTGTCACACCCTATATGAGTGGTGTCTTAACTAGTCCTATTCCTATCAGTTTAATCCCTGTTACGTCCCCTATCCGGGGACATATGTTGAATTGATTAACCATTGTCGAATTAACGAACCATTAGGACATCCTGGAATAATTTAGTTCTGAGCTTTGTACTTGATTTGTATTGGAATTGTTGGGGATTTTTTAAATTGTCTGCATTATTTCTAATAAACTATTAAGAGACTTTATTATGATTTTTTTTTTATTTTATGTATTAAAAACCCACCCATACAACTTAAAAAAATAAAATTAAAAAAATTAAGTTTTTTCTATGAAAAAACATCCAGCCGTCCCGATCGCTTTCGGTTTGATCATAAAGAAGCAATGGCCTTATCATCTGGGGTGTGGCAACATTGCCAACACACTCATAGAGGTGATGATCGCTTCATTGTGATACGCAAGCCACTTCACCACAACATGGTATCGATCACGAAAGGGGAATTGACACTTGTATGTGCCTTTTTTTTTTTGTTTTGTTTTTGCAGCCACAGTGCAGCACCAGAGGCCAGAAAAATTAGGCATGTACACATGCCTGAAAAACAATGTTATTGTTGCAGCTGCTGTTGTAGCAGAAAGGTGACTAAAACATTGCGGCTTGAACCCTAGTTGGTGGCGGAGAATTCACGAAAGTCATCCGGTATGCAGACATTAAATACAGCAGAGTGGGGACCATTTTGTGGCCAAGGCATGTTAGGCCTTTTGTTAGTTAAACGTATCTCCTACTGTCAGTCCCTTCGGGATCCATGCCTCATTCATCTTAATGAAGGTGAGGTAATCAACACTTTTTTGACCGAGGCGACTTCATTTCTCAGTGACAATGCCTCCTGCTGCACTGAAGGTCCTTTCTGACAGGACACTTGAAGCGGGGCAGGCCAGAAGTTCTATCGCAAACTGGGATAGCTCAGGCCACAGGTCAAGCTTGCACACCCAGTAGTCAAGGGGTTCATCGCTCCTCAGAGTGTCGATATCTGCAGTTAAGGCGAGGTAGTCTGCCACCTGTCGGTCGAGTCATTCTCTAAGGCTGGATCCCGAAGGGCTCTGGCGATGTGTAGGACTGAAAAAGCTCTGCATGTCCATCAACAACACATCTGTAAAGCATCCTGTCCTTGCCGCCGTGGTTGTGGTAGGAGGAGGATTACTTTGACCTCTTCCCCAGTTAGATTCCTATTGTGCTGTGACATCCCCCTTATAAGCTGTGTAAAGCATATTTTTTTGTTTGGTTTTGAACTGCTGCATCCTTTCCGACTTCCGGTAATTTGGTAACATTTCTGCCACTTTCTGCTTATACCGGGGGTCTAGTAGCGTGGCCACCCAGTACAGGTCGTTCTCCTTTATCCTTTTTATGCGAGGGTCCCTCAACAGACATGACAGCATGAAAGACCTCATTTGCACAAGGTTGGATGCCGAGCTACTCATTTCCCGTTCCTCCTCCTCACTGATGTAATTGATGGTCTGTTCTTCCCCCCAGCCACGTACAAGACCACGGGTCCCAGATAGGTGACAACAACGAGCACCCTGGGGTGCCTGCTGTGGTTGGTCTTCCTCCTCCTCAAAGCCACATTCCTCCTCTGACTCCTCTTCCTCATACTCCTCTTGCAGCGTTGCCGCTGGTCCGGCAAGCGATGATGACAAGGCTGTTTCTGGTGGTGATGGTGACCACAACTCTTCCTCTTCACGCTCATCTACAGCCTGATCCAGCACTCTTCGCAGGGCACGCTCCAGGAAGAAAACAAATGAGTTTGCTGATGGTGCCTTCGGTGCGACTGACTAGGTTTATCATCTCCTCAAAAGGACGCATGAGCCTACAGGCATTGCGCATGAGCGTCCAGTAACGTGACAAAAAAAATCCCAGCTCCGCAGAGGCTTTTTCTTGTTGGAGCAGGCGGTCGAACATTAGGAGTGTTGAATTCCAACGTGTCGGGCTGTCGCAAATCAAGCGCCTCACTGGCATGTTGTTTCGGCGCTGAATGTCTGCAAAGTGCGCCATGGTCGTGTAGGAACGCCTGAAATGGCCACACACCTTCCTGGCCTGCCCACACACCTTCAGCCCCCTTCCTGTTCTATTTGTATAAACGCTAGTTTCTGCTGTTCTAAATTTAAGATCCTCTTTCTGCTAAAGGTTTAATTACTTCTGTCTTTTTGTGGTTTATGTGATGCACGGTGTCTACCAATAATTATGGTATAAGATTATCTGCTAATGTTAAAAAAAAAGTAGATTAATGATTACAACCATTGCGTGTATCAGCCTTCTCTGTGCACATCACACTATTTCAATTTGGAACCCATAATCATAGATACAGGGGAAATTGCCCTCACACAACTTGGCCCCCAATGTGGGGCTGGACTAATTGGCTCTCCTTCGACACACCGATAACCACAGTCAGACAGTCAGAGGATGTACAGATCCACTTAAAGCAGCGCTGCAAGGTAAGATACTTTATCTTGCTAAAATCTGTGCCTCATCTTGTGTCTATCCAAATCGATGTGGAGTTGGAGTCTAAAAGGCTGATTTACAGTCCAGACTGTTTTAGGTAAAGAACTCTAAAGAGATGATATTCCTATGATTATTGGGTAAAACTTTTGACTATGACATTTGAGACAGTAAACTGGGATTGCTGACATAGATATCTGTTGTCCAGTATGTTTTGCTGAAAATAG
Organism: Bufo gargarizans; assembly: GCF_014858855.1. NCBI lineage: Eukaryota > Metazoa > Chordata > Amphibia > Anura > Bufonidae > Bufo > Bufo gargarizans. The sequence goes on from NC_058084.1 coordinate 303,529,990, forward strand.
GTAAGAACACCAAAAAGGGAAATCAGGATCCCTAGAACCCCCTGAGGGGTTGAATAATTTGAGGCTTAGTGCAGAATACACTAGGTATATAGTGGGGAAGTTCTGTGGAAAACTGAGTTGGGTTCCCTGGAAAAATAATTTTAATCTTCTAGAGTACACTGTTACAAGTGAGGAAGCTTTAGGTAAGGAAGGACTAGGAGAAACTGACATCAGGAAATCGTATTCTTTGGTGTTGAATGACAAAACTTGTGGACAACTGACAGATATGGCTAATAATCTTAGTGTCCAAGAGGGTTACAAGACAGAAAAGACTCTAGTGGAAGTGTGGGAAAAGTTTAAACAAGGTTATGGTGGTTGGATTAGGGATCATGGATGCAATGGAGTTGTTGACATATGTATAAAAGTAGTTTGTGAGGTTGAATCTGGGTGTTTGAGAGAGAATGAAGCATTGGTAGCTGACATAAATGACCTCCAGGGGGTTACGAAAGGCACTTGAGGAGGGGACCGCGGCCGCATGAGAAGGTAAGCAATCTTGCCTGCCTCTAGTTGCTTTGTTTCGTTACATCACAGCTATCTGTCTGCTGGACGATGATCATACTGTGATTAGTAACTGGTGTTGACATTTTGGGTCTTTAGAACCAGACTGAGAAGGAAAATTTTACTCTATTGTGGATTTTCTTCTCTGCGTTTTCTGTGATTTGTGTTGTGTGTCAGGCGTCTCCCAGGTAGCATTTAACCACGGCAAGAGAATTCCCCTGGCAGCAGGTTGCGCCTTGAGCGCAGGGACGGGACTGATGGAGACCAAAAGAGATTTCTGCCTGTGAGAGTCTGGAGGAATTGGCAGACGAGGGGGCAGAGGGGGTGGTCCGACCGGCAGGCGAACCATGGAAGCCGGGGAAAAATCCTGTCTGCCAGTGAGGTGATCCCTGCTTGTTGCTAAAGGGGAGGTGCCACTTATTTTAGTCTTGTTAATGTTCAAGTGGGTAAACAAGTTTATCTTTATTGTGTATACTTGTTGATTGTGTCTCCCCTCAGAAGAAGAAAAAAACTAAAACCTGTGCAATGTAGCAGAGGAAATTCCCATACTGATTCTTTTGCAACTTATCAAGTCAGGTTGTTAATGCCATCCCTCTCAGGGAGTGAGGGGTGTTTGGGTTAAATGTACATGCAAAAATTATTGCTGCTGAACCCGTAGGAACTCTGTTTGCTGAGATAGAGAACATATGGAGACGGAGAGCTGGGTACTTGTAAGGGACGTGTTGAGGTTATTATAGATCTGGTGGGTCCCCAAGGTGGTCTGTGCTTAAGTCTTGACTAGGTGAACCAGAAGGACTGTCTGAGGGAGGATGATCTAGAGTAGGTGAACCAGAAGGACTGTCTGAGGCAGGAGGACCTAAGATAACATTTTAACTAGGTGTACCAGAAGGATTATGATTCGAGGGAGGAGGACCTAGGCCCGGCCGGCAAATTATGTAATTCAGGATTTGGGGTGTTAAAGTGCCTTGTGAGCCAGACCCAAATCCTGGGATTGGACTGAGACAGACCATGGGGACCATACCAAACAAGTCCGGGCAGCAGAAGAGGAAAACTTCCAGACAAATAGTGAGAGAGAGAGTAGGAAAGAGTTTCTTGCAGCTTTGTCAGTTAACCCCTTGTTATGTACCAGCAGTGGGATTTATGGGAGAAACATACTGTGAATCTGAGCCAGTTAAACTAAAGATAAGACAGTACGGTTGTTACCCAATTGTTACTAAAAAAGAAACCCAGTTAAAGGGCTGCCTGTCAGTTACAGGATGGTTCATGTTCCTAGAGAAGGTAACAAGGTGACAATTTTGAAAACCCCAGATAGAAGGGAGGCTGTTGAAAGGATTCAAATGCCCAAAGGAGCACAAAGCCTAAGGGTATTTTTGGGGCTGGTGTCATACTGTCGCCCCTGGATTACACATGCCTCCCTGTTAATGCATCCTCTGTGTGATTGTCTGTTATCTGACCCATTTCACCTGACAGAAGAGGCAGTGAATAATTTTCATACAATGAAGCTGTGCATAACCTCAGCCCCAGCCCTGGGTATTTCAAAAAATGATGAGGAATTTAACTTGTTCTGTTCTGAAATTCAGAGTCACAGTCAGCCAGGTTAGACCCTGTTGCCCACGGCGCCCCCTCCTGTGTCAGGGCAGTCGCGGCAGTGCAGGCAATAAAATTAATGAGCAGCTGTGAAGACATGGCAGTTTCTGTGTATAGATAGCACCCATACCCACCCCCTTCCCAAAACTTCCTCTTTAGCAATCAGTCTGAGTTTGTGGAAACATACAGCTGTTCAAATTCACAGGAAATATTCACACAAGTGCAACCAAACCATATTTCTATGGCTAGACAACTCAGACTCCAATGTGCACTCCTCATTTCTTTCAAAAGATGTACTACTCTGAATCCTGCTATTTTGTTACCAATTACAGATTCAGGAATGGGGGAGGGTAGCACATGTAGCTTTTTGTCTGATTTAGCTGACAATGCTCCTCATGATTGTATTCAGTTGATGCAACAAGAAACTTGGATTTTCTCATGAAAAACTTCTTGATAGCCCTGATTTTGAGTTTTTGGTAGATAGAAGCAGGAATATGGGAGAGGCTGGCCGGTTCCACACTGGATATGCAGTGGTCACACCATGAGTCAGCCATTGCTGAACCACTCCCTCCACACATGTCTGTGCAGGAGGCAGAGCTGAAGGCACTCACTGAGGCGTGTAAATTGGCTGAGGGGAATAAGGTGAACATCTATGCAGATTCTAGGTATGTTTTTGGTATTTCAATTGACTATGGACCCATATGGTGGGCTAGAGACTTTCTAACCTCTGCAGGTCAGCCCATTAAAATCAAATACTCAGTGTTTGAACTAATGAACTCATTACTGCTTCCAGAGGAAGTAGCCATTGTCAATGTTAAGGCACATACCAGACAACAAATGGGGCTTCAAAAGAGGCAGCAGTGAAGCCTTGGAAACCCGAGGTAATCCCTGTATGCGTCCTGGAGCCTCACAACATGTCTGAAGACGTGTTGATTAAACTGTCTGCACAGGCAGATGAAGGCGAAAAGAGCTCCTGGACTCAGGGCATGGACTCTGGGAAGTGTCAGGAAAAATATGCCTATCCATATAGGTGCTTGCTACCCTATCCCCCCCCCCCCCCCCTACATGTTACCTACTCAGAAAGGCAAAATTGATATATCTTGCCTTGTTTGGATGGTATCCATTCATCTTTTGTCTCCATTTACTATTTTGTGTTCCACTTTGTTCTTATTTTGACAGGTACTCAAGTAACGCTTCAACACTCTTTCAAATGTGTGAGCGGGGATCCCCGCAGGGAAGGAAAACTTATGAATGGGACTATCAAGAAATTTGGATGTTTTCTGGATCTTCTCGTGGCTGCACTCACCTCCTCACGTTGTATCTGGTTTGTCATTTTTTCCCTTGCTGTATCACTTATAGCCCTTTGATTTCCCACTTTTCTAAAAAGTTATGGCTGACTTTAAATTAGCATCATACAATGTTAAGGGGCTGAGATCCCCCTCTAAAAGATGCCAGATCTTCTCTCTCCTGCACAAAGAGAAATGTTCAGTAGTCTTTCTTCAGGAGACGCACTTCAAACACAATAATTATCCCAATCTTTCTTACTCTAAATTCCCCTGCTGGTACCATTGTGGGGCCGGGGGTGCAGCTTTGAGGGGGGTCAGTATAGGCTTCCGTAGAGGCCTCCCTTTATTAATAAAAGTTTCATGTACAAGACTCAGAGGGTCGATACTTGATCCTCAAAGGACAGGTGGGACAATCCATGTTCACGTTTGTAAACATATACGCCCCAAACACTGATCAGCTTAGCTGACTTATCCCTGTCTTCTCCTTAATCGAGCAACACAGGGAAGGTTTCCTAATTGTCGCTGGGGATTTCAATGTGGCTTTTAATCCTTTAATTGACACATCCTCCAAAAAATCCCCTGTTTCAGCAAAGACTCTCAGACTGATGCCTACAAAATTACACAACCTGGGAATTATAGACGTGTGGCGTTGCCACAACCCTGATTCCATTGACTACTCCTTTTATTCTTCTGCGAATAACTCTTATAGCAGAATCAACTATATTTTGGTCCCAAAGGAGAAACTACAATTCTGCTCATTACCTAAAATAGGAGACATCACCTTATCAGACCACTCCCCAGTCTTCTGTAATATATGTCCAGACCATAAAAATGCCAGGCATCCAAACTGGAGATTCAACGAGTCTTTGCTGCCCAAATTTCCTCTTATTTAGAGGAATATTTTTTAACCAATAATACCCCAGAGGTGTCTCCCCAGGTTCTCTGGGATGCCCACAAAGCCTATATCCGAGGCAGGTTGATCAGTCTCTGCTCTTTTCTTAAGAAATAATCAGAGAAAAGACTCAACACCTTGCTATCACAAATTCACCAGGCAGAAAAAGCCCATAAGCAATCTTTAATGGCGCAACAACTAACTGAACTTTCTTCTCTTAGAACTCAGTTGAAAAATCTTCTGAATGAGCGCTCAGGCAAATTTTTCCTGTCCGCTCAACAGAAGATTTTTGCTCATGGCAACAAAGCCTCTAAATATGTTATGAGCTGAATCAAACAGAGGAGAAATTCCTGCTACGTTCAATCCATTAAATCCCCCCAAGGAGTCCAACTTTTTAAAGCAGAAGAAATTGCTGAACAATTTAGGTTATTTTATAAGTCCCTCTATAACCTCCCAGCCCCTGATCTCCCTAATCCCTCCTTTGGTAGAGAGTCCAATATTAGCTCCTTTCTGGAGACCCTTGACCTCCCTGCATTAAATCCGACACAACAGGAATCCCTAACTAAACCGTTCACTATCCCTGAACTAACTACAGCTATTAAATCTACCCCTAAATGCAAGTGCCCTGGCCCTGATGGTCTCCCCATAACTTATTACTCGTCCTTTAAAAATATCTTGCTACCCCACTTACTCCTTATCTGCAATCTAACGATGGCTAATCACCCACTTTCCTCTGATATGACTAAAGCAGTCATTACGATGATTCCCAAAGCAGGCAAAGACCCCACAAATTGCCCCAATTACCGCCCAATCTCCTTACTTAATGTTGACCTTAAGCTTTTAGCCAAGATGTTAGCCTCTAGGTTACAAAGCCTGCTCTCTGAGCTAATCCACCCAGATCAAGTTGGCTTTGTCAAAGGTCGAGAGGGCAAAGATAATACCACAAAAATACTAGATGCCCTGTTTTTTGCCTCACATAAATCCACCCCCCTGGTCCTGCTTGGCACGGACGCCGAGAAAGCATTTGATAGAGTTGATTGGACTTATATCAGACTAACCCTGTCTAAATTCCAAATACCGGAACAATATATAAATTCTATATTTTCCATGTACATTTACTCTTCGGTGTCCGTGTCAGTCAATGGGCTTCTCTCCTCCCATTTCCCCATTAGAAATGGAACGAGACAGGGGTCCCCTCTCTCTCCTCTCCTTTTCGTCCTGGTAATGGAATCTCTTCTGCAAGCCCTCAGACAGGATGGAGAAATTAAGGGTTTGAAAGTGGGGACTCGAGAATTTAAATTGGCAGCCTTTGCTGATGATTTACTAATTGTCACCACTAATCCACAGAGTTCCATGCCCAAGATCCTCTCAACATTCAGCCTTTTTGGTTCCCTTTCCAATTTTAAGGTTAACCCCTCCAAATCCCATATGGGCCTCTCTTCCACCAGTCTCTCCTCCCTCCAAATAAATTCCCCTTTCAATTGGCAAACCCAACAGTTAACCTACCTGGGGATCAAAATATCCCCTCACTTACCTGACTTATTTTGATTAAACTACAAGCCCCTCCTAGCATCTATGACGGCTCAGATGGACTCTTTAGATTCTCCTTACCTCTCCTGGTTCGGAAGGAAGAACATCTTTATGTCATTGATCATGCCAAAACTCACATATATATATATATGATGCAGGTTCTCCCTATTGATATCCCTAGGTCCTACTTTACATCCCTAAATAAACATATCCGAAAGTTTATTTGGCAAGGTAAAAGCCCTTGTATCTCCTTTGACACTTTGACTAAACCTAAGGCTAGAGGGGGCATAGGCCTTCCGGATCCTAAGTCCTATTACAAAGTTAATGCTATGTATTTTATTACTCAACTCTAAAGGGTTATCCAATGATTAATGCAAAAAATGAAAATCCAGCATCATATAGTACATGACAATCTCTTTCTAACAAAGCGAGAACCTGCCCTGTATCTCACATGTTGTGTCCTTTTTCTGGGGGGGGGCGTCTAGCACCCTCCTTGTCACAGCTTCTAAGGCTAGTTTCACATCTGTGTCTAGCTCTTCTGATAGGCTGTTCCAGCAGAGAATGCAGGTAATTGGCAGGACAAAAAACCCTGTGTGCATCGGTTTTCCCAGCAGATTATATGCCAGGTAGTGACCGGATCTCTGCCAGATCCCTTTATAGTCCATGGCAGTATTCAGCAATGCCAGATCCAGAGAACTCCAGCAGGCTGTTCTCTGCCAGAACAGCTTGCCAGAGAGGCAGCTGCAGGTGTGAAACTAGCCTAACAGAAGGTAGGGCTGGTGGTAGTTGAAGGATGGACCTGAGAATGAACATCCACGTCATCGAGGTGGACAGAAAAATAAGGAAAAGAACAAGCAGCCAGTCTAGCTACTTCTTGTGGCCAGCAATGTTTTTTTTTTACTTTTTGAAATGCTGACCTCCTCTATAGTATACTTTTAGATTTACCGTTTTGAATTATTTTAGGTTTTAGTCTAGGTTCAATGAAATACTACCTTTCTACCCAGAGGAATGGACTATGGCTACTTTCCCAATCTTCGGTAATATATAATGCAAAATTCCATTTAGTTCTGCAAGTTGACATTTTTTGCAAGTGATCCAACTTCAGCTAAGAATGTATTACTGTGTTAAAAGGAACATTGCAATAGTTTATAGAATTTAAAATTTATTGTAGCACCGAAACACAAGAGTATATCATACTTGTACAGGTTTTATTGGAGCTTAAGGGTTTAAATAATGGTCTGACCTCTGTGAAATTTTGGTTTGATTGTACTGCTATGCTACACCTAATACTCGTTCTAGCTTAACACTTTGCAATTAGTTTGACTGATATGACAACTGCAAATTCTTTTTTTAAAACCTTTTGAAACTACATATTTATTCCTCTGCTTCCAAAAAGATATACAGTGCATAGCAAAAGTATTCACCCTTCTTGACTTTTTTAGTGTTTTGGTGCCTCACAACCTGGAATTAACATGGATTGTTTGAGCACTTGCATCATTTAATTTACAGAATATGCCCACAACTTAGAAGATTTATTTATTTATTTTTTATTGGGAAGCAAACTACAAATAGGACAAAATAACAGAAAAAGTCAATGTGCATAACTATTCACCCCCCTAAAGTTAATACTTTGTAGAGCCACCTTGTGAGGCAATCACAGCTCCAATTCGCTTTGGATAAGTCTCTATGAGCTTGCCACATCTTACCACTAGGATTTGTTCCTATTCTTCCTTGCAAAACTGTTCCAGCTCCTTCAAGTTGGATGGTTTGCGCTTGTGAACAGCAATCTTTAAGTCTGGCCACATATTTTCTATTGGATTGAGATCTGGGCTTTGACTAGGCCATTCCAACACATTTACATGTTTCCTCTTAAACTACTCAAGTGTTGCTTTAGCAGTGTGTTTGGGGGTCATTGTCCTACTGGAAGGTGAAACTCCATCCTAGCCTCAAATCATGCACAGAGTGGTACAGGTTTTGCTCAAGAATATCCCTGTATTTAGCACCATCCATCTTTCCCTCAATTCTAACCAGTTTCCCAGTCCCGGCTGCTGAGACACATTCCCACAGCATGATGCTGCCACCAACATGTTTCACTGTGGGGATGGTGTTCTTTGGGTGATGTGATGTGTTGGGTTTGGGGTTGCTTGACAAGCAACTTAAGGAGGGAGGAACCATAACTTCAGATGGAAAAAAATGATGAATATTCTAAAAAACAAATATATAGCACTATATTCTATAGTGAAATATATATTCATTTTTGACCCACGCCTGTATCGATTGCGTAATATTCGCATATTCCACGATCATTACCTTGCCGATTTTCAAGTAAAAAATAAATAAATGATTGTAGCATATAACGAATATTCAACGAATAATCTACAAAATATTCGTGAAATATCACAAAATCTAATATGACCCCTGTCGCTCATCACTATTCAAAATAAGAGTAAATAGTGAATTTTCACTTCAAAATAGAGTAAAATAATTATTTATTTTGCATGCAATTTATCATTCACACATAAAGGAGCACTGCCCAAGCTCCTTAACCACTTTCTGACCGCCCATTGACTATAAACGTCCCGAGCAGTCGGGTTTATCTCTGAATGGACGTTCTGGAACGTCCTTTCAGACATTGTAGCTGCACGCTAATATTCCTGCTGTGCCGAGGGCCCGCTGTCAGTGACAGTTCCTGGGTGTCCCTGCCTTCTAGATCACTGTATACACAGCGCTGAATAAGCGCTATGCTGATTCCTATCCTGGCCCAGTGATCATGTGACTGCCAGGGCAGTGCAGGAGCTGTCGGGTCTTTCATAGACCACGATCAGCCCTGCACTGAGGCTGTACAGTATAATATTATGCTGTACAGCCTCTCTTGGGGGGTGTATTGTCCGTGTAACTGGGGCTACTATGTCTGCCCAGTTAAAGGAGAAAGTGAAGTTACCGTACATTTCCTCCATTGGGGACACAAAGTGTAAAATTAAAAATTAAAATAATAAAGAAATTTATTAAAAACAAAATGTAAAAAAAAATAAAACCCCCAATTAAGTAATTAAAAAAATGTTAAAAATAAAAAAAATTAAGAAAATTAACATATTTGGTATTGCCACGTCAGTGAAGGCCGGCTCTACAAAAATATCACATGATATACCCCATCAGGTGAACGCCGTAAAAATAAAATAAATAAACATTAGCCAAAATAACTTGTTTAGTTACTTCACCTCCCAAACAACATAATTAGAGATGAGCGAATCGAAATTGACAAAGTGGATTTCAATCCGAATTTCAGAAAAAAATTGATTGGCACCGAATCCGAATTTCCTCACGCTTCATGGTAATGAATCCAATTTTTTCCTAAAATGGTTGCTGCACATGTGAGGACATGGAGCAAGGAACTCTGGGAAGGCGGGATCACCCATAATACCATGCATGCAGCCCAAAAGCAGACAGCCAGCCCTGTGATGTCACAGCCCTATAAATAGCCTCAGCCATCTTGGATTCAGCCATTTTCCAGTGTACTTAGTGCAGGGAGAGACGTCAGCAGGCGCTAGGGACAGTGCTCGAAAAAACTTAATTGTGCTAAATATAATATTTACAAGTACAGGGAAAGATTATTCAAGGTGTAGGGAAAGGATAGGGAGGGATCATTCCACAGCATTTTTATAGAACAGGGTTCAGTATGTTAGGTTACAGCCTGGGTAATAGGAACAATCCTATTTCACTTCGCTGAACTGACTGGAGATCCAAATTGCCATTATACAGCTCTGTAATTCCAGCAAACCGTTCTTGTTGTTGGAGTGAAAGTGCTGTTTGATACAGCCATTAACAGGGTTTATTACAAGGAAATGTTTCTATATCTTATTTGCCCTTGTGCGGTGCAGTTATATGTCCTAAAGCATTTTTTAGAAAGATGGGAGGTTACTGTTGGAAAAAATAAAAATCTAGAATATTCGAAATTAAGAATATATATCACTATAGTCCTTCCTGACTCCTGCCAGTATGAGTAGATCCTGAAGGTGGAAATACTCATACACCGGAACCTAAGCCCTGGAGACCCAGACAGGTCCTAGGATTGGTGGCAGGGAATGAGACTACTGGTTCCTACCCAGATTAAGGAACCAGCATCTCTCTGAGGCCTAGACAACAAGTGCAAAACAAAATGCACTTAGCTTAAATAAGAATGGAGGAGCAGGAGATCCAAAGGAACAACACATGGAGCTTAACCAACTCCAGCAGGAAATATCAACCACATGATAAGCAGTGTGAGTCAGAACTAAATAGAGCCTCAGTAATGACCACAAACTGCACCTGATAAAAGGTGTGGTCATTGCGAAACAACAACGCTGCAAGGAGAAAACAGAGAGATAATCAGATACTCACATGCCGCCAGTCTCTCAGATCTTCTCACCTCTGTCATGGGAGGGACCGTGACAGTACCCCCCCTCTATGGGTGACCTCTGGACACCCAGGTCTGACTTTATCAGGATGTGCGCTGTGAAAGGCCTTCACAGGGCAACTGGCATTAACATTGGTCACAGGAACCCACATTCTTTCCTCTGGACCATAACCTTTCCAGTGCACGAGATACTGAAGAGATCGATGGAGAATTTGTGAGTTAACAATCCTGGCAATTAGTGTTGATCACGAATATTTTAATCGCGAATATCGCACTTGGAGAATTCACGAATATTTAGAATATAGTTATATATATTTGTAATTTTGAATATTCTAGTTTTTTTTCCATCAGTAACCTCCCTTCTTGCTTGTGGGCCAAGGAGAAGTCTCCAATATCTTTTTCTGAGCTTAGCAACATCCCTAGCAACCAACAGGAAAGCTGCCTACCCCTTACTATATAAGAACCTCCCCAGCAGTCATTTTCTACAGTTTGTTTTTTAGTTCTGAGAGAGACAGCAGTGTCATTGCTTTGCTCTGTGCTTTCCACACTACAGTAGATAGATAGATCGCATATATATATATATATATGATACAGATAGTTAGTGGGAGATAGTCAGTGTAGGTTATATCCTGATATAGTGTAGATGTTGCAGTGCAGTGTGTTAGGTAGTGTGATAGGTTCTGCTGTCCATACATACATGTAGACCTGCTAAAATGTGAAGTTTCACGTATTCCGCCAAAATATTTGCATTGTGAGTGCCGATTTCCACAATTGCAAATATATTGGAGCACTCTAACTGCATATAATGCAATTTTTTATGTTCTGCCGTGCCAAATATTTTCTCCAGTCTCAGGAAACATCTAGAAGCTTGGAAAATGTAGCAAAAGTGACCCACGCCTGTATCTCACACGCTTTACGCAAATATTACCTTGCTGATTTTTCACAATCAAGAAAATAATCTTGAATTTGCAAATATATGACAAATATTCGCCCAAATATTTGTGAAATATCGCTAATTCCAATATAGCCCCTGCCGCTCATCACTACTGGCAATCTGAAATTCAAGATTACTGTCAACCAAGACAGGAACAGGAGGTAAGTAGGATGGTTCAGCAGATTCGACACATCTTTTCAGTAATGATTTGTGAAAAACATTATGAATTTTTAAAGACTGCAGAAGTTTAAGACGAAAAGCAACCGGATTAATAATGGCAGAGATCTTATATGGCCCGATTAACTTTGGTCCCAACTTCAACTTAATGTTTCTAGTGGACAGCCACAGAGAATCACCCACTCTAAGGTCTCTTGTCAGACATACGTTTATACGTTTTGCCCATTTTTTTAAAAATTGTTTTGAGTTTTCCGCCAAATAGATGACAACGAAGAGGAAAATCTTTCCTCTTCCGGTATACCAGAAGTCTCAGTACCAGAAAATGTACCAAACTACGGATGGAACCCATATGATCCGAAAAATCTCGACTTATCAGTGGACTCCTGCCTATGGTTATTTATGGCAAACTCAGCCAACGACAAAAAGGACAAAAGACCACTCCTCCTGATTCTCCGAGACAAAACATCTCAAATAAGTCTCCAGATTCTGGTTAGTGCGCTCAGTCTGTCAGTTTAGGGTCCATTCACACATCAGTATTTTTCCTTTCCAGATATTCGTTCCATTTTTTTTCGGATCTGTCTTTCCACCAAAACCTTCAGTTTTTTTCAAATGTACATCTTCATCCTTTCCATTTTTCCGCAAAAAAAACGGATTGCAGAAAAGATGTTGCTAGGGTACCAACAGAAAAAAATATATAAAATGTTATAAATCAGAGCACATGTAATCTAACAGGTGCCATTTTATTGTGCTTTTTGTGTCGAACAGAGCTGTGTGAGAAAACTCTGCTTGGCTGGCATTGATTTCTATCTATTCTAAGCGAACATCATGGCCGAAGACCTTCTGAATGAAGTATTATTTCAATAGATTCTTTCCCGGCAATTTGGACGAAGAACAGGGGAGGAAGAGGAGATGTCAGTGGGTCCATCCCATTGCTGCTCAACGCCTTCACAAAGGACAGTTCCATAACTTATACAATGAGCTTCGACAGGACCCCATGAAGTTTAAAAACTATTGCCGCATGTGCAGTAAGCCGGATTGGGATTTTGCACACTGACGCTATAATATGCAATGATTGGGTCAGGTGTAAATGATAGTTAAGAGTTTTTGTTTGTGACGCCAATTGCAGCGTGCGCAGGGTACAGTCTCAGGGTCCTTTAAGGTGTTGCAACTCACGTACCAGGTGAGGAATGCCAGAGTGGTATAATGTCTCTGTGTAGCAGTAGTAATAGTGTCAACGGTGTCTCCTAGCTGGGTACGGCTGGATTCCTGGATCCTGGCTCACTTGTAATAAATGATTGTGTTGCTAGTAGGAGTAATTGAGGAACTTGGTAGTAATGAATACAGACTTGAAATATAATTCAACTTGTCTTTACTGGAGGCAGCATTAATCCATATGAGTAACAGCAATAGACTTGGGTCCCAGCAAGTATTGGCAATGTATGACAGGGATCACTATCTCTTCTGCTTCTATCATATGCCTGGAGAATATGGCAGGAATCTGTCTTCTGCTCTGGCTATCTTCTGCTGTGTTGGGGACTGACTAGCTGAGAAGGAATTTGGCTTCTCCTGGTCTCTGGATGGTACTCACAGTTATGCTCACAGGGAATGGTTCGTCCTGGAGTTCTGGAGATGGTGTCACGAGGGTGTGAAGAACCACGCCTGACTCCGTTATACCCGGGGTCAGGAAGTCGCAGCAGTTGGCTGCTCGCTCTATGTAGAAAGATAGGGCTGTTTGCTTTGCAACCCTTTTCAGCTCACTCAGGGATCCGTAGCTCCTTCTCCTCAGCTGTTCCTTGTCCAGCACTCCCAAACTCCTTATATTCCCCTCTCCCACTTCTCTGGTTGCCAGATATAGAGCTTCCTGCCTGGACTTCTATACTGAAGCACTGGAGCTGTGTTGCTGCATTCCCTGGTTGTTGTTCCAGAACGTTACCCTCCGGATCCCTGTTGGGCCTTTGTGGTCTGCTGTTGTCGTCCACCTGGGATTATATGTTTGTCTGTATTGTCTGACCTCTCCTTGGTGTTTTCCTCTTAGTGTCAGTGGTGCGGACTAGTGATCAAAAACGCCCCGTTCACTACCTAGGGCTCATCTTAGGGAAAGCCAGGGTTTAGGCACGTGATTGGCGTACGGGTGAGGAACCCGTTTAGGGACGTCAGGGCAGTCAGGTGCCAGCTGCAAGGTGAGTCAGGGGCCACCACCTTTCCCTCTCCCTTGGGCAGGGCCTTCCCTTCTCCCTCCCTTTGCGTGACGCCGGTCATTACATTATATCTGGCCCTTATTTTGTGTAGATAAATACCTACTTAGAATCCAGTATGGATCCAATTGCTGCTTTGTCAAAGCAATTTCATGGCCTGTCTTTGGAGGTGGCAGGATTGAAGGCGTCGGTCCTCAAGCAACAGCAGCAATTACAACTGACCTCAAGCCCAGCGGATGCTAAAGGTAACCAGGTTGTTGCGGAACCAAAGGTTTCTCTCCCTGACAGATTTTCTGGGGGAAGGGACAAGTTTGTGACATTCCGTGAGGCCTGTAAATTATATTTTAAGCTGCGCCCTTACTCCTCTGGTAATGAAGAACAGCTAGTGGAGGTTATTTCCCTGCTGCAGGGGGACCCGCAATCCTGGGCGTTCTCTTTACCCACTGATTCCCAGGCTCTCCGGTCAGTGGACGAATTTTTTTGGGGCCTTGGGTCTCATATATATATCGACCCTGACCGAGTCGCACTGGCTGAATCAAAATTACGGAGACTCCTACAGGGAGAGCGGCCAGTAGAGGAGTATTGCTCTGAGTTCCGTAGGTGGGCTACGGATACCCAGTGGAACGACCAGGCTCTCAGGAGTCAGTTCTGCTCTGGGTTATCCGAAAGGGTTAAGGATGCGCTTGTGCTGTATGGGACCCCCTTTTCCCTTGATTCGGTTATGTCCCTTTCTATCCAAATAGATAGACGTCTTAGGGACAGATTGAAAGACCCGGAGCAATTGGTAACCCCCCCCCCCCAAGCCGCAGTTAGTCTGTACGGACTTAGACGAGCCTATGCAGCTAGGAGGAACTACTCGTCAGGTCCATCCTCCTGAGGTTCGCTGTAGGCGTGGGGTTTGTTTTTTCTGTGGGGAGAGGGGTCATTTCATTAATGTCTGTCCTTTTTTCCTCAAAAACAAAAGACTGTCGGAAAACTACTAACCCCAGGCTGTGTGGAGGATTTCAGCCGGGGGGGTATATGTTTCCTCCATACGAACATCGCAATTTGTGTTGCCAGCGGTTGTTGGCGTTAAGACAGAGACTATTTCTTTTTTTCTAGACAGTGGAGCAGGAGTAAATTTGACAGATGCCCATTTTGCCCACACTATGGGTTTGTCTCTCTGTACGCTACAGAGACCTATTCCTATTTTCGCTATTGATTCTGCTCCTCTGTCTCAGAGAAACCTCACCCACATTGTCCATAACTTACACCTTCAGGTAGGGGACCACCATAACGAGATGCTTTCATGTTATGTTCTGGAGGGACTTCCCACTCCGGTGGTGCTGGGCCTTCCCTGGTTGGTAGCGCACAATCCAGTGGTGGATTGGCAGGCCAGGGAGATATTGGAGTGGAGTGAGCATTGCAGAGAAAATTGCTTAAATAGCAATTGCTTAGTCACCTCCATAGCTACCCTACCTACATTAGTTTCGGACTTTGAGGACATTTTTTCTGAAAAGGGTTGTCAGAAGTTACCACGTCACCGTCCTTATGATCGCCCGGTTAACCTTATTCCCGGCGCAAAATTACCCAAGACCAGGTTATATAATCTTTCGGGTCCGGAGAGACAAGCCATGAAAGATTATATCTCCGAGAGCTTGGCTAAGGGACACATCAGACCCTCTTTTCACCCATGGCTGCAGGGTTTTTCTTCGTTAAAAAGAAAGATGGGGGCCTGCGTCCTTGCCTAGATTTTCGCGAATTAAACCGGATAACCATCCGAGACCCATACCCTCTTCCTCTCATTCTTGACCTGTTTAATCAGATTGCGGGTGCTAGGTGCTTCTCCAAACCTGATCTTAGGGGGGCCTACAATCTGATTCGTATCAAGGAGGGGGATGAGTGGAAGACAGCTTTTAACACCCCTGAGGGGCATTATGAAAATCTAGTCATGCCTTTCGGTCTGACCAATGCTCCTGCTGTCTTTCAACATTTCGTTAATTACATTTTTAGTCATCTTATCGGCAGGTTTGTGGTAATATACCTAGATGATATTTTAATTTATTTGTCTGATCTGAAAACACATGAGGTGCATGTCAGACAAGTACTGCAGGTCCTACGGATGAATAAATTATATGCTAAAATTGAAAAGTGTGTCTTCGCCGTTCAGGAGATACAATTCCTAGGTTATTTATTATCTGCTTCAGGTTTCCGTATGGATCCTAGGAAGGTCCAGGCAATTTTAGATTGGGATCTTCCTGAGAACCTCAAAGCGCTGCAATGGTTCTTGGGCTTCGCAAATTTCTATAGGAAATTCATTAAGAATTATTCAGTTATTGTAAAACCCCTTACTGACATGACTAGGAAAGGGACTGATTTTTCTAAATGGTCTGACGCCGCTAAAATTGCTTTTTCCTCTCTAAAAGAGAGGTTTACCTCGGCACCTGTACTAGTCCAACCTGATGTCTCCCAGCCTTTTATTGTTGAAGTCGATGCGTCAGAGGTGGGAGTGGGGGCTGTGCTGTCTCAGGGTCCGTCTCCTGGCAAATGGCGTCCTTGTGCTTTCTTTTCTAAAAAACAATCTGCAGCAGAAAAGAACTATGATATTGGCAATAGGGAACTATTAGCTATTAAACTAGCGTTTGAAGAATGGCGTCACTTTTTAGAGGGGGCAATCCACCCCGTCACTGTGCTTACGGACCACAAAAACCTTCTGTACCTCGAATCAGCTAAGCGTCTCACCCCTAGAGAAGCTAGGTGGTCGCTATTTTTTACCAGGTTTAACTTTGTTATTACCCATCATCCTGGGGCAAAAAATACCAAGGCTGATGCATTATCTCGTTGTTTCCCGGGAGGGGGTAATGTGAGTGATCCGGTACCCATTCTACAAAGAGGAGTGGTTGTCTCTGCGGTACACTCTGCTCTGGAGGGGAAGGTGTTAGAGGCCCAGGGGGAAGCCCCGGTCTCTTGACCCTCAGAGAAATTGTTTGGACCGTTGAACCTGCATTTCGAATTATTAAAGGAACATCATAATTCGGCACTTGCTGGGCACCCGGGTAGTAAAGCAACCTTGGAGCTATTGTCTCGTCATTTTTGGTGGCCAAGGTTGCGTCAGGATGTAATGGATTTTGTGTCTTCTTGTTCTACTTGTGCGCGCGCGAAAGTCTCTCATACACGTCCTGCAGGGTCTTTATTGCCACTTGTCATTCCCAATAGGCCGTGGACACATCTGTCAATGGATTTTATCACTGACTTACCTTTGTCTGCGGGTAAAACAGTCATTTTGGTAGTAGTGGACAGGTTTAGCAAAATGGTACACTTCATTGCGTTACTCGCACTACCTAATGCTAAGACTCTTGCTCAGGTATTCATCAGTGAAATCGTGAAGCTTCACGGGGTCCCTTCCGATGTTGTTTCGGATCGGGGTACCCAGTTTATTTCTAAATTTTGGAAAGCTTTTTGTTCCCGTTTGGGGGTACACTTGTCCTTTTCCTCAGCTTTCCATCCTCAGTCGAATGGACAGACTGAGCGTACCAACCAAAACCTTGAGACATATCTAAGATGTTTTGTGTCTGAAAACCAAGAGTTGTGGTCATCATATTTACCGTTAGCTGAGTTTGCCATAAATAATCGTCGTCAGGAATCCACTGGCAAGTCACCATTTCTTGGTGCATATGGTTTTCATCTCCAATTCTGTACTTTCAAAGAGGGGGGGTCTTCTGGGGTTCCCGAAGAGGAACAGTTTTCGTCATCTCTTTCATCGGTATGGCAGAAGGTGCAAGCTAACTTGAAAAATATGGGAGGTAAATACAAATGCATGGCTGATAAGAGACGGTCGCCAGGTCCGGACCTAGGAGTGAATGACTATGTGTGGTTGTCTACTAGGAATATTAAATTAAAGGTTCCCTCTTGGAAACTGGATCCTAGGTTCATTGGCCCTTAAAAAATTGTAGCCATCATTAACCCCGTGGCTTTTCGCCTGGAGCTACCTCAGACTTTTAAAATCCATAATGTCTTTCATAAGTCGTTACTCAAGAAATATGTTCCAACTCTAGAACTGTCACCGCTGCCACCCCCTCCTGCTGTTGTGGATGGTAATCTAGAGTTTCAGATATCCAAAATTGTTAATTCTCGTTGGGTACGCTGCTCTCTTCAATATCTGGTGCATTGGAGAGGTTACGGTTCCGAGGAATCAATGTGGGTTCCTGCGTCTGAGGTAAACGCCGACAGGCTAGTTCGGGCTTTTCATGCCTCTCATCCTGAGAGACCTGATCCTGAGTGTCCAGAGGCCCCTCGTAGAGAGGGGGTACTGTCACGAGGGTGTCAAGAACCACGCCTGACTCCGTTATACCCAGGGTCAGGAAGTCGCAGCAGTTGGCTGCACGCTCTATGTAGAAAGATAGGGCTGTTTCTTTATGGTAGCCTTCTGGGTTTGCTTTGCAACCCTTTTGGCTCACTCAGGGATCCATAGCTCCTTCTCCTCAGCTGTTCCTTGTCCAGCACTCCCAATCTCCTCTCCCACTTCTCTGGTTGCCAGATATAGAGCTTCCTGCCTGGACTTCTATACTGACCCACTGGAGCTGTGTTGCTGCGTTCCCTGGTTGTTGTTCCAGAACGTTACCCTCCGGATCCCTGTTGGGCCTTTGTGGTCTGCTGTTGTTGTCCACCTGGGATTATATGTTTGTCTGTATTGTCTGTCCTCTCCTTGGTGTTTTCCTCTTAGTGTCAGTGGTGCGGACTAGTGATCCCACCGCCCTGTTCACTACCTCGGGCTCATCTTAGGGAAAGCCAGGGTTTAGGCACGTGATCAGCGTACGGGTGAGGAACCCGTCTAGGGACGTCAGGGCAGTCAGGTGCCAGCTGCAACGTGAGTCAGGGGTCACCACCTTTCCCTCTCCCTTGGGCAGGGCCTTCCCTTCTCCCTCCCTTTGCGTGACGCCGGTCATTACAGATGGCTGCTTGCTTGTCACCAGTTGAGGCTGAAGGGCTCAGACTGGGAATGAAGATCTTTGGTCTCAACTGAGACAAGATCCTGGTTTGGGGTCCCTATGTCAGGGAGCTCCTACTTGCACAGCCTTCCCCTTGCAGGGAGAGCTGGAACACTCTGGATCTAACAGTTTTTTCCCCTCCCTTGCGACAGGGCGTGGGAAACTCAACCTACCTTAAGCAGGGGGGACAGAACATAACTGGAATGTTCCATTCTGAATGGCCATAACATTACAATTATGCTGCCACCTGCTGGTAGACCTGAAACATTACAAAGAAAATATAACATTTAAAATGGTTTTATCTGCACAGTGGTGAATGACATGAGGGAAATCACATCAAATGACCGTGTTGATGCCCTTAGCAGACTATAGCGGGGTAAAAGCATTAGTAACCCCACTTTGGGATGTTACACATGTACATAGAAGTATTCGATCATCTGCTGGTCTGTCTTTATCCGGACCTGACTTTCATGGACACCAGGATGAGGTGCTGCATATCAGCTGAACAAAGGTTGATTGTCACCTTGAGGTAAGTGAACTTGATCTTTTTACAAACTATATATTGAATATATAACTTATGAAATAGAATATTAAAACTTTTTTTCTTTATTTTTTTTAGATTCCTTGCTACAGGAAACTCTTTTGCGTCATTGCATTATGAGTTTCTCCTTGGGATCTCAACAATCTCTGAGATCATCTGTCACACCTGCAAAGTGATCTGTTAGCGACTCAGAGAAGCGGTGATGCCCACCCCCAAAGCAGGAGATTGGCTTAGTATCGCCGAGGGATTTTACAAATCAGCACAGTTTCCATGGAGCACTGGACGGTAAGCATATCCGTGTGAAGAAGCCGCCTCACTCAGGCTCCCAGTACTTCAATTACAAACAATATTTTTCAGTGGTGCTGATGGCCTTGGCTGACAGTAATTTCATCGGGGGATATTGGGGCCTATGGGAGCACTTCAGATGCCCACATCTTTAGTGCTTCCAGAATGGGTGAACGGCTTCAGACAAACCAGTTTGCCCTGCCAGAGCCCAGTAGACTTCCCGGATCTGCAAGTCTGCCGGCTCCATTTGTGATCATGGAGAGTATTCCTATCATCCATACAGATGAATCCAGACAATGCCACCCTGGTGATACAGGCTTGTCTACTGCTACACAACTTCACCAGGATTCACGATGCCTCCACTGATGCAGAATTGGGCCTGTAATTTTAGACCTAAGCCGGACTGCATGCCCTGGAACGCTGGACTAGCTGTTCGAGAACTCTATGCCGACTAATTCTGCCGTCCTGAGGGGGCATTGTTGTGGCAGTTGGACGCCATCTGTGGAAGAAGTTGATTTCAGCTGGAATCTGAGGTATAATTGGGACTAATGAGAGGCATAATAGGGGTTAATGAGAGGAATAATAGGGGCTAATGAGAGGCATAATGGGGACTAATGAGGCATAAGGGCTGATAATGAGGGCTAATGAGGAATAAAGGCTGATGATGGGTGCTAATGAGGCATAAGGGCTGATGATGGGGCTAATGAGGCATAATAGGGGCTAATGAGGCATAATAGGGGCTAATGAGGCATAATGGGGGCTAATGAGGCATATTGGGGGCTAATGAGAGGCATAACGGGTGCTAATGAGAGGCATAATGGAGCTAACGAGGCATATGGGCTGATAATGGGGAGCAATGGCATAAAGGCTATATATATATATATATATATATATATATACACACACACACATACACACGCGCGCACGGTATGTGTGTTTGTGCTTTAGGGTTCACGCCTATGTTCACTTGCACAAATGGCCCGATGCATGCTCACTTGCTTGCATAGTGACAGCCAAATTGTCACCATTCGGCAGAGGGATGACTTCTGGCTCTCCACCTTGTTGGACCCTCACTACCGGTCCAAAATGGGGACCTTTTTTACACCTGCTGAGAGGAAGGATAAACGGAACTACTATAGACACACCCTATGAAGTCAGTTGGCTGCTGCATATCTGCGCCATTGTCCATCCTCTCACAGGTCTTGACCGGAAGTGCCCTCTGCACTCACTTTCCTTTGCCATAGTTGAGTCTAGTTTGCTGATGAGCAGCTTTCTTCACCCGCCTAGTGAAGAAACTACTCACCAGCAGCAGCAGCTAGACCTGGAGCAGGACTTGAACCAGCAGGTGTTGGCATATGTGGACAGTTCCCTGCCACCCCACATCCGCTGGACTACTGGGCAGCCAAACTGGATTTGTGGCCGCAACTAGCAGAGTTTGCCCTGGAAAAGCTGTCCTGCCTGGCCAGTAGTGTTGTACTAGCCAGGTGCTTAGTGCAGCGAAGGCCATAGTTACCCCAAGAAGATCTCGCCTGTCCACCCAAAATGTGGAGAGACTGACCTTTGTCAAGATGAATCAGGCGTGGATCAGCCAGGATTTCCACCCATCAATGCCTGATGCATCAGACTAGATCATCCATGGTGTCGCACCAACACTTTGACCGGTTAGAGACCGGTTTCTTCTGGCTACCTGCCTCAGCTACTATTCTGCTGATCTGCCGTGAATAAATTCGGATCGAACCAAATCTTTTTTTTTTATTTGGCGAACCAGCCGAATCTAATTTTAGAAAAATTTGCTGAATCGATCAAAAAGTCATATCTACTTAAAAATTATAGCAATAAAGTCACCTCATTCCGCAAAAATTGAGCCTCTACACAGGACCATAGCCAGTATTGCTGCATCTGTAACAACTCTATCTACAAAAATATCACATGATCTACCCCACCAAGTGAAACTGATTTTTATAGTCACCTTACCTCACAAAAACTAAATATCAATCAAACAAAAAGTTGTATGTAGCCCAAAATGGTAGCAATAAAATCATCACCTTATCTCATAAAAAACCAGCCCCCACCAAAGACCATAGCCAGAAAATTTTAAAATAATATGGCTCACATTTTTCAAAAAATGTTCTTATTGTGTGAAACATAACAATAATAAAAAATAAAATCACATGATCTACCCTACCAAGGGAATGATGCAAAAATAAAATATAGAAAAATGACACCAAATAGCTTTTTTTGTGAGTTCACCTCCCAAACAATAAGATAAAAAGCTACCAGAAAAAGCCTAATGTACCCAAAAATGGTGCCAGTAAAAACTATAGCTTGTCCCACAAAAAAATAAGAACTCAGGCAGCTCAATAAACAAAAACATTTAAAAGTTATCGCTCTTAAAAACCATGCCAGAAAATTCCATGTTAGAAAATCAAGATGCCGCTCCTTCTCTTCTGATCACTGGAATATCCCCAAATAACAGTTTATGGCCACAATTTGGGTGTTACTGTATTCAGGAGAAAATGGGTAGAAAATTGTGGGGGGATATTCTCCTGTTATCTTTTGTGAAACAGGAAGTTTGGATCTAAAGCACCATTTTCTTGTGTAATTTAAAATTTTCACAGTCAAGGGTTATAGATTCTATGAAACGCCTGTTGGGTCTAAATGCTCGCTACACCCCTTAAAAATTCCTTGGGTGGTGTAGTTTACAAACTGTGGTCACTTTTTGGGGGTTTTCACTGTGGGGGTACCTCAGGGTCTCTTCAAATACCAGTTTGTGTAGGCAATTCTTGAATGACAAAGGCATTGATGCCATTGACTGGCCTTCATGTTTCTTAGACCTGAATACAAGAACCTCTGAGCTTACTGATGCCCTGTTCCAGGCCAGGGAGGAGATCCCCAGGACACAATCTTCCAGCATCAAAAGCTGTTGGGAGTTATTATAGGCATGTTTTGACCATACATAATTGGATCCTCCAGTAATTTATTTTTCTACTTCGATTTTTGCAGTGATTTGGAATCCAACCCTCGGTTGATGATTTTGGTTTTCATTGACTGTTTCTCAATAAATTACACAATTTATATCGGTAAACATTTTCAACTTGATTATTTTGTTCGAGATCCAACGTTTTCCCTTTATTTTTTGAGCAGTGTAAATGCATACAGTACAGAACTGCAGAGGTAATTGATAGTGTCCGAACCCTTCAAAATGATCTATATTTCTGGATAAATATGACCAAAAACTACACCAGATTTTCACACAAGTCATAAGGTAGGCAAAGACAACCAAATAAAGCAAATGAGTTAAAAATATTAGACTTATTTATTAAGGAAAATTATCCAATATCACATGTCTGTGAGTAGCAAAAATATGTGAACCTTTGCTTTCAGTATCTAGTGTGATCCCCTTGTGCAGCAATTTTAGCAACTAAATCTTACAGGTAATTGTTGATTAGTTCTGCACATTGGCTGTGTGGGGGTTTAGCCCATTGCTCCGTACAAAACAGCTTCAACCCTGTGTCCTTCCACAACATTTTTATTGGATTAAGGTCAGCACTTTGACTTTATTCTTCTTTAACTATTCTTTGGTAAAGCAACTTATGTGCTTATGGCTATTGTCTTTCTGCATGACCCACATTCAGGTTCAGACTAGCCCACGGCCGGTTTTCTGAAACAATTTGATCCGAATTTATTTGAGGCAAATCGCATAAAAAAAATGCTATTTCATGGCTGCAGAGAGCCTGTATAGTGGTGTAGAACACTGTGCCGTGCAGTAACATGCATAGGGAGTCTGCTGTGGTAGTGAAACAATACTATGAGTCAGTATGACACGCAGATGACACCCGTCGCTCTTAGAATCATTGCACACTTGGCCAAAACTGACCAAATAACTCAAGTATGAACTCAGCCTTACAGGTCGATGTTAGTGTCAATAAGAAGCTCACTCCTTTTACACCGTCATCAGCTGATTCCACCTAGATGTCTACAGATCCTGTTCTATTAAACACTTGTACAAGTAGAGCCCCCTGAGAGAGTGGAGAGGATGTCAGCAGTAAGTTTGTGTTGACTTCACAGATTATTTTGCCCTTCCTCTGATCTGTCAGAATAATAACCCCCAAAAAACGGATTCTGTTTGTTGAGCATCTGCCTTAAATCGGTCAGCATTTGGTCAGTAATCCATCAGTATTGGTAATGCCAAATAAAACAGGAGTGGATCCAAAACAGAGATGACACGTGAATGGGATATTTGCATGTCTTCTGTGTTTTGTACCCACTCCTCCTTTTGGCTACCAAATCATAAGCCAATTCTGATGGGACCATACAGGCCTTACAGCTGATACACAGACAGAATCCGTTGTAAGTCTCATTTTCCCTTTCTTCTGACAGATCAGAAGAAGGGTCAAATAAATGTTAATGTCATCCAGACCAAAAAGGCAAAATAGTGGCCCAGTCATGGAGTGGGGAGGGTGGGAGAACAGCTTGAGAAGTCCACAGAGTGGCCCAATGACAAAGTGGTGAGGTGGAAGCAGCATGAGGAGACCACAGAGTGGCAAGGTGACAGAGTGTTGAGGTAGCAGCAGCATGAGGAGACCACAGAGTGGCACAATGACAGAGTTTGGAGGTGGCAGCAGCATGAGGAGGCTACAGAGTGGCAAGGTGACATAGGGTGGAAGTAGCAGCAGCATTAGAAGACCACAGAGTGGCAAGGTGACATAGTGTGGAGGTGGCAGCAGTAGCAGCTCGAGGAGACCACAGAGTGGCTCAGCGACAGAGTGGGGAGGTGGGTGGCAATAACAGTACCCGCTGACGATGCTGGGTGTAAGAAGGATCACTTGTCATCAGGTGGGTGGCAGCATCAGAATAGTAGCTGAAACAGGTAGCCAGAAGAAACCAGTCTCTTTTGACAAGTTTGAGTGCGGCAGCATAGGATGATCTAATCTTATGCATTAGGCATTGGTGGGTGGAAATCCTGGCTGATCCACGCCTGATTTATCCTTACAAAGGTCAGTCTCTCCACATTTTCGGTGGACAGGCGAGTTCTCTTTTGGGTAACTATGGCCCCCCCAACACTGAACACCCACTCTGATGCCACACTACCATGATGCCAGCAAGGACAGCTTTTTCAGGGAAAACTCGTCCAGTTGCAGCCACAAATCCAGATTGGCTGCCCAGTAGTCCAGCGGATCTTTGATAACGGATTGCAGAGTGTACTCCAAGAATGCCACCACATGCTGGTTCAGGTCCTTCTCCAGGTCTAGCTGCTGCTGCTGGTGAGTAGTTTCTTCACTAGGCGGGTGAAGAAAGCTGCTCATCAGCGAATCTAGACTCAAGTTGCTGCTGATGGAGATGGAAGTGCTCCTGCAACCGCAGCCTTGGCAGAGGAACGTGAGCGCAGAGGGCCCTTACGGTCAGGCCTGCAAGAGGATGGATGATGGTGCAGATAAGCAGTGTCCAACTGACTACATAAGATGTATCTATAGTAGTTCAGTTTGTCCTCCCTCTCAGCGGATGTAAAAAAAGGCCCTCATTTTGGACCGGTAGCGAGAGGAGGAGGGCCATAAGTCATCCCTCTGCCGAATGGTGACAATTTGGCTGTCACTACGCAAGCAAATGAGCGTGCATTGGGCCATTTGTGTAAGTGACTCAGAGGAACTTCCTGCCTCCATCTCCACTGCATACTGCCATGGTGTGTCTGGGCCCACTGCCTTCTCTTCCTCATCACCCTATAGACCCTCTGGCTGCTCCTGCGCCTCCTCTCCTGTCATCTGTGTAGAAAAACGACTTATTTTGCTACACATTGCTTGTGCTCCAATGTCCTCCTCCTCCAGTTCAGCCCCCCCAGGGCTCATGTGGCCATGAGATCTCCAGTCCCCTGACCAGCCAGATTTACCAGCGTCTGTTCCGGGACATGAAGCAGTGGAATGACATCATTCATCCTGTAGTCCTGGCGACTGACAAATAATGTGGCCTCCTCAAAAGGCCTGAGCAAACGGCAGGTTTCACGCATGAGCTGCCACTGGATGACATCGAAGATACACAGTGCAGTACTCCTGTCTGCTTGGATCATTAAGAAATCGTTTATGGCCTTTCTCTGTTTGTATAGTCAATCCAACATATGGAGGGTGGAATTCCAACGGGTGGAGACGTCGCATATCAGCCTATGTTGGGGGATGCTGTTCTGCTGCTGTAGCTCAAGGAGGGTGTGCTTTGTGGTGTACGAGTGGCTTAACAACATTCAGCTTCTGCGCCATTGAATGAGTGCACGCATACTGTTGTCTCTTTGCAATCACTTCGGTGATTGATTGCTGACAGAATGACTGACGAGGTGTAGGAGGAGCAGGAGCATCAGGACCAGCAGATGATGGGAAGGACAAAGCTTTGACTGTCTGAAATCGGGTGCATGCCACTGGGTAATGCAGCGGTTGCTGCGGCAGGCTGGACCACCACATCGGAGCCACAGTTCTCCCAGTCCACTTTATGGTGACAATGCATATGTTGACTCAAGGCCTTGGTGCCAACATTGGCACCCTTGCCACGCTTCACCTTCTGCCCACAGATTCTACAAATGGCGATGTTCACCTCCTTCAGTGGCTTAACAGAAAACTGCAAAAAAAAATGGGGGAATGGAGCAGCACCCTGCAAACCAGATAAAGTACAATAATACCATAGTCACAAAAAATATTATAATGCTAATGCTACGCTAATTTATAAAGTGAGATGCTTGGCAAATGCATTTTGTACAAAATCAGCTGAGCCCGTCTGCCAGACGTCAAGCATGCTGGGTCCACTCTGGCTTATACCATTTTTGGTGCCTAAATGGCCTCCATTACTTACAAGGGATGCAGGTACCAACATGCATGCTGAGCCCACTCCATACCTTTCCTTGTGCCCCTAATTCACCCTGCTCCCAAGTGCAATCAGCTACATCATCATCATCATCAAATACTGTCTGAATGTCACTGATGTCCTCCTCAATGGTTTCTGGGTCAGGAGCCTGACCGCTCGCAATACCAGCTCCCACGCCACTTTCGTCATCACTACTTGCCCATCTACAGGAGGAAGCAGCAAATGTGTCCTTCACATTTTGGCTGGCCAATAGCTGATGACTGTCCTCTAGTAGCTCATCCTTTTTGTATAGTGGAGCTTAGCCCACATCATGTAATACTTCTCTGGCTGAGGGAACAGAAAAGGACAGAGGCAGGTTGATGACAGGTGAGGGCACAGGGCCTGCTCCCAGACCATGACAACTAAGGGTTGTGGCTGACGTCTGATGTCACTTGGGATGAAGTGGATGACCGAGTCAAGCATTCGAGAACAGCTGAGTTGCTGTTCAAGACACGACCGCAAGATGACACCGGGAGCTCAGGCCTCTCGATGCGACTCCTGCTGCCACGTCCCCTTATTCTGCTGCAACCTGTGCCTGCGCCAGGCCTCTTCCACTCCCCTGTGCAGGGCCTGGCACTTCTCTGTCTGACATACTGCTAGATTAAATAATAAATAAAAAGAAAATTAAAACACTACAAAAAAAATCTGTAAATAGGCAAATAGGCCCTTACTTTTTTCCACTTATGTACTCCACAAAAGTAACATAGTAACATAGTACATAAGGCCGAAAAAAGACATTTGTCCATCCAGTTCGGCCTGTTATCCTGCAAGTTGATCCAGAGGAAGGCAAAAAAAAAACTATGAGGTAGAAGACAATTTTCCCAACTTTAGGGGAATAAGAAAATTCCTTCCCGACTCCAATCAGGCAATCAGAATAACTCCCTGGATCAACGACCCCGCTCTAGTAGCTATAGCCTGTAATATTATTACATATACCAACAAAAGAGAACCGGTACTAAATAATACTCAATAAAATTAAATCTTTATTATGACATAAAAACATAGAAACAAATACACAAATGTAGAGACCGTACAGAATGCCTGCGGGGACAGTCCACATTAACACCGCTATCACAGATGGTAAGTCACTTAGTTACCCTCAATTTCAGTGTGGAGACGCTGTGTATAAAGTATCTAGATCAGCATGTGAATATAGAAGCTGTCTCTAGCTATGAACACATCTGGCATGGATATACAACGGGTGTAGATAGCATCTATACACTCTGACCTGTGCCGTGTAGACAAAACGGTGCATCACTATGATGCTGCTGAACTAGCATTGAACCGGTCTGAATCTCTTTCTTACCCGATATCCAGTGGCGTGTGTGTGGGTTGTCTCTGCCTGGCGTGGTCCTCGACGCACGTTTCGCTAATGCTTCATCAGGAAATCCTCCTGATGAAGCATTAGCGAAACGTGTGTCGAGGACCACGCCAGGCAGAGACAACCCACACACACGCCACTGGATATCGGGTAAGAAAGAGATTCATAAAGTGAATAGCCCTAATTTTAATAATCTTTCAGGGTACTGTAGTTGCCCCATTCCAGTTATTACTTTAGTTGCCCTCCTCTTGACCTTCTCCAGCTCTGCTATGTCTGCCTTGTTTACAGGAGCCCAGAACTGTACACAGTACTCCATGTGTGGTCTGACTAGCGATTTGTAAAGTGGTAGGACTATGTTCTTATCACGGGCATCTATGCCCCTTCCGAGCCAGTTGCTTACCCACATACAGACGTTTTCTCCCAGTCCGAGCATTCTCATTTTATATACTAACCTTTTATGTGGTACAGTGTCAAATGCTTTGGAGAAGTCCAGATACGACATCCATTGATTCGCCGCTGTCAAGTCTAGAACTTACCTCCTCATAGAACTGATTAAATTAGTTTGACATGACCGATCCCTCACGAAGCCATGCTGATATGGCGTTATTTGCTTATTTCCATTGAGATGCTCTAATATAGCATCTCTCAGAAAACCTTCAAACAGTTTACCCACAACAGATGTTAAACTTACCGGCCTATAGTTTCCAGGCTCTGTATTTGGACCCTTTTTGAATATTGGCACCACATTTGCCATGCGCCAATCCTGTGGGACATTCCCTGTCAGTATAGAGTCTGCAAATATCAGAAATAAGGGTCTGGCTATGACATTACTTAATTCCTTTAGGATACGGGGGTGTATGCCATCCGGTCCTGGCGATTTGTCTATTTTTATCTTTTTAAGTCGCTGATGTACTTCTTCCTGGGTCAGACTTTTAATGGGGACTTTATTTTTACATTCTGCATGTCATCTTACAGTTTCTTTTCCTCAGTGAATACATTGGAGAAAAAAATATTTAACAGCTTTGCTTTCTCCTCACCGCTCTCTGCGACTTCCCCCTCATTACTCTTTAAAGGGCCGACACCTTCCGATTTATACTTTTTAACATTTATATAATTGAAGAACATTTTAGGGTCAGTTTTGCTCTCTTTGGCAATTAATCTCTCGGTCTCTAGTTTGGCCGCTGAATGGCAAATAGGCCTTATTTTTTCCACTTATACACTCCATAAAATACTTTAGAACATATAACTGCTCCACTGAACGGCAAATAATATATATTGTTTTTCCACTAATACAAGCCAAAAAGGGCTTTAGAACATATAAAATCACTGCTGAACGGCACATAGGCCCTTATATTTTTTCACTTATACATGCCACAAAAGGATTTTGAACATATAACTGCACCTCTAAAGGGCAAATATATATATATATATATATATATAGAAAAGAGGAAAAATCCAGCGGGAGCACCAACTGAGGTGTGGGTGCAATGTCCAGCACGGGGTAACGGCAATACCCTAAGTATTGTAGAGACGAAAGAATGCGGACTGCACTCCAAAATAAACGTGAAATGATTGATTTATTCACCCATAAAATGGCAAACTAGCCAGTTTGCCATTTTATGGGTGAATAAATCATTCATTTCACGTTCATTTTGGAGTGCAGTCCGGATTCTTTCTTCTCTTTCGTCTCTTTCGTCTCTTTCGTCTCTTTCGTCTCTTTCGTCTCTTTCGTCTCTCTCTCTCTCTCTCTCTCTCTATTTTTTTTTTTTTGCCACTAATACACGCCAAAAAAGGCTGTAATTTTCTCACTTCACCAGAAAACGGCAAATGCTTTTATTGTGCCACTAATACATGCCAAAAAGGGATTTTATAGCATATAACTGCACCGCTGAACTGCAAATAATATGTATTTTTTGCCACTAATACACAACAAAAAGTGCTTTAGAACATAACTGCACCACTAAATGGCAAAAAATATATATATTTTTTGCCACTAATACACGTCAAAAAGGGCTTTACAACATATAAATGCACCTCTGAATGGCAAATAGGCCTTTACTTTTTTCCACTAATACACTCCACAAAAGGCTGTAGAACATATAACTGCATCGCTGAATGGCAAATATTATATATTTTATTTCCACTAATACATGCCAAAAATGGCTTTAGAACATATAAATGCACCAGTGAACGGCAAATAGGCCCTTACTTTTTTCCACTTATTCACTACACAAAAGGCTTTAGAACATATAACCGCACCTCTAAATGGCAAATAATATATACAGTTTTTCCACTAATACACGCCAAAAAGGGGTTTAGAACATATAACTGCACTGCTGAATGGCAAATAGGCCCATATTTTATTCCACTTCTATACGCCACAAAAGGCTTTAGAACATAAAACTGCACCGCTGAACGGCAAATAATACATATTTTCTTGCCACTTATACATGACAAAAAGAGCTTTAAAACATATAACTGCACCGCTTAATGGCAAATAGGCCCTTACTTTTTTCCACTTATACACGCCACAAAAGGTTGTAGAACATATAACTGCATCACTGAACGGAAAATATTATATATTTTTTTCCACTAATACACGCCAAAAAGGGCTTTAGAAAATATAAATGCACCGCTAAACAGAAAATAGGCAATTGCTTTTTTCCACTTTTCCACTACACAAAAGGCTTTAGAACATATAAGTGCACCGCTGAACGGCAAATAATATATATTGCTTTTCCACTAACACATGCCAAAAAGAGCTTTAGAACATATAACTGCACCGCTGAACGGCAAATAGGACCTTATTTTTTTCCACTTATTCACTCCACAAAAGGCTTTAGAACATATAATTGCACTGCTGAACGCCAAATAATACTTTTTTTCCCCACTTATACACGAATAAAAGAGCTGTAATTTTCTCACATCACCACACAACGGCTAATGAGTCCTTTTTTTCCCACTAATACACAACAAAAAGAGCTTTAGAACATATACTGTAACTGCACAGCTGAACGGCAAATATATATTTTTTGGCCACTAATACACGCCAAATAGGGCTGCAATTTTCTCACTTCACCACACAACTTCAAATCCTGTTTTTGTGCCACTAATACATGCAAAAGGGCTTCAGAACATATAACTGCACCACTGAACGGCAAATAATATATATTTTTTGCCACTAATGCGCAACAAAAAGGGTTTAAGAATATATAACTGCAGAGCTGAACTTCAAATAATATATATTTTTTGCCACTAATATACGACAAAAAGGGCTTTAGAACATATAACTGCACCGCTGAACGGCAAATGTATATTTTTTTGCCACAAATACACAACAAAAAGGCCTGTAATTTTCTCACTTCACCACACAACTGCTAATACGCCTTTTTTCTTTTTCCCCTCTAAAACAAAAAGGCTTTAGAACATACAACTGCGGCCGTGAACGGCAAATAATGTTTTTTGTGCAACTAATATACGCCAAAAAGAGCTGTACATTTCTCACTTCACCACACAATGGCTAATACGCCCTTTTTCTTATCCCCCACTAATACACGCCATAAAAAAGCTTTAGAACCTATAACTGCGGCTGTGAACAGCAAATAATACTTTTTTATGCCACAAATGCACGCCAAAAAGAGCTGTAATTTTCTCACTTCACCACACAATTAGAGTTGAGCGAACACCTGGATGTTCGGGTTCGAGAAGTTCGGCCGAACATCCCGGAAATGTTCGGGTTCGGGATCCGAACCCGATCCGAACTTCGTCCCGAACCCGAACCCCATTGAAGTCAATGGGGACCCGAACTTTTCGGCACTAAAAAGGCTGTAAAACAGCCCAGGAAAGAGCTAGAGGGCTGCAAAAGGCAGCAACATGTAGGTAAATCCCCTGCAAACAAATGTGGATAGGGAAATGAATTAAATTAAAAATTAAATAAATAAAAATTAACCAAAATCAATTGGAGAGAGGTTCCATAGCAGAGAATCTGGCTTCCCGTCACCCACCACTGGAACAGTCCATTCTCAGATATTTAGGCCCCGGCACCCAGGCAGAGGAGAGAGGTCCCGTAACAGAGAATCTGTCTTCATGTCAGCAGAGAATTAGTCTGCATGTCATAGCAGAGAATGAGGCTTCACGTCAGCCACCACTGCAACAGTCCATTGGCATATATTTAGGCCCAGCACCCAGGCAGAGGAGGGAGGTCCCGTAACAGAGAATCTGTCTTCATGTCAGCAGAGAATTAGTCTGCATGTCATAGCAGAGAATGAGGCTTCACGTCAGCCACCACTGCAACAGTCCATTGGCATATATTTAGGCCCAGCACACACACAGGCAGAGGAGAGAGGTCCCGTAACAGAGAATCTGGCTTCATGTCAGCAGAGAATCAGTCTGCATGTCATAGCAGAGAATGAGGCTTCACGTCAGCCACCACTGCAACAGTCCATTGGCATATATTTAGGCCCAGCACACACACAGGCAGAGGAGAGAGGTCCCGTAACAGAGGATCTGGCTTCATGTCAGCAGAGAATCAGTCTGCATGTCATAGCAGAGAATCAGGCTTCACGTCAGCCACCACTGCAACAGTCCATTGTCATAAATTTAGGCCCAGCACCCAGGCAGAGGAGAGAGGTCCCGTAACAGACAATCTGGCTTCATGTCAGCAGAGAATTAGTCTGCATGTCATAGCAGAGAATGAGGCTTCACGTCAGCCACCACTGCAACAGTCCATTGGCATATATTTAGGCCTAGCACACAGGCAGAGGAGAGAGGTCCCGTAACAGACAATCTGGCTTCATGTCAGCAGAGAATCAGTCTGCATGTCATAGCAGAGAATGAGGCTTCACGTCACCCACCACTGCAACAGTCCATTGGCATATATTTAGGCCCAGCACCCAGGCAGAGGAGGGAGGTCCCGTAACAGAGAATCTGTCTTCATGTCAGCAGAGAATTAGTCTGCATGTCATAGCAGAGAATGAGGCTTCACGTCAGCCACCACTGCAACAGTCCATTGGCATATATTTAGGCCCAGCACACACACAGGCAGAGGAGAGAGGTCCCGTAACAGAGAATCTGTCTTCATGTCAGCAGAGAATTAGTCTGCATGTCATAGCAGAGAATGAGGCTTCACGTCAGCCACCACTGCAACAGTCCATTGGCATATATTTAGGCCCAGCACACACACAGGCAGAGGAGAGAGGTCCCGTAACAGACAATCTGGCTTCATGTCAGCAGAGAATTAGTCTGCATGTCATAGCAGAGAATGAGGCTTCACGTCACCCACCACTGCAACAGTCCATTGGCATATATTTAGGCCCAGCACCCAGGCA
Organism: Bufo gargarizans; assembly: GCF_014858855.1. Taxonomy (NCBI): domain Eukaryota; kingdom Metazoa; phylum Chordata; class Amphibia; order Anura; family Bufonidae; genus Bufo; species Bufo gargarizans. The sequence goes on from NC_058084.1 coordinate 303,562,841, forward strand.
GAGGAGGGAGGTCCCGTAACAGAGAATCTGTCTTCATGTCAGCAGAGAATTAGTCTGCATGTCATAGCAGAGAATGAGGCTTCACGTCACCCACCACTGCAACAGTCCATTGGCATATATTTAGGCCTAGCACACAGGCAGAGCAGAGAGGTCCCGTAACAGACAATCTGGCTTCATGACAGCAGAGAATCAGTCTGCATGTCATAGCAGAGAATGAGGCTTCACGTCACCCACCACTGCAACAGTCCATTGGCATATATTTAGGCCTAGCACACAGGCAGAGCAGAGAGGTCCCGTAACAGACGATCTGGCTTCATGTCAGCAGAGAATCAGTCTGCATGTCATAGCAGAGAATGAGGCTTCACGTCAGCCACCACTGCAACAGTCCATTGGCATATATTTAGGCCCAGCACCCAGGCAGAGGAGGGAGGTCCCGTAACAGAGAATCTGTCTTCATGTCAGCAGAGAATTAGTCTGCATGTCATAGCAGAGAATGAGGCTTCACGTCAGCCACCACTGCAACAGTCCATTGGCATATATTTAGGCCCAGCACACACACAGGCAGAGGAGAGAGGTCCCGTAACAGAGAATCTGTCTTCATGTCAGCAGAGAATTAGTCTGCATGTCATAGCAGAGAATGAGGCTTCACGTCAGCCACCACTGCAACAGTCCATTGGCATATATTTAGGCCCAGCACACACACAGGCAGAGGAGAGAGGTCCCGTAACAGAGAATCTGTCTTCATGTCAGCAGAGAATTAGTCTGCATGTCATAGCAGAGAATGAGGCTTCACGTCAGCCACCACTGCAACAGTCCATTGGCATATATTTAGGCCCAGCACACACACAGGCAGAGGAGAGAGGTCCCGTAACAGACAATCTGGCTTCATGTCAGCAGAGAATTAGTCTGCATGTCATAGCAGAGAATGAGGCTTCACGTCACCCACCACTGCAACAGTCCATTGGCATATATTTAGGCCCAGCACCCAGGCAGAGGAGGGAGGTCCCGTAACAGAGAATCTGTCTTCATGTCAGCAGAGAATTAGTCTGCATGTCATAGCAGAGAATGAGGCTTCACGTCAGCCACCACTGCAACAGTCCATTGGCATATATTTAGGCCCAGCACACACACAGGCAGAGGAGAGAGGTCCCGTAACAGAGGATCTGGCTTCATGTCAGCAGAGAATCAGTCTGCATGTCATAGCAGAGAATCAGGCTTCACGTCAGCCACCACTGCAACAGTCCATTGGCATATATTTAGGCCTAGCACACAGGCAGAGGAGAGAGGTCCCGTAACAGACAATCTGGCTTCATGTCAGCAGAGAATCAGTCTGCATGTCATAGCAGAGAATGAGGCTTCACGTCAGCCACCACTGCAACAGTCCATTGTCATAAATTTAGGCCCAGCACCCAGGCAGAGGAGAGAGGTCCCGTAACAGACAATCTGGCTTCATGTCAGCAGAGAATTAGTCTGCATGTCATAGCAGAGAATCAGGCTTCATGTCAGCCACCACTGCAACAGTCCATTGGCATATATTTAGGCCTAGCACACAGGCAGAGGAGAGGTTCATTCAACTTTGGGTAGCATCGCAATATAATGGTAAAATGAAAATAAAAATAGGATTGAATGAGGAAGTGCCCTGGAGTCCAATAATATATGGTTATGGGGAGATAGTTAATGTCTAATCTGGACAAGGGACGGACAGGTCCTGTGGGATCCATGCCTGGTTCATTTTTATGAACGTCAGCTTGTCCACATTGGCTGTAGACAGGCGGCTGCGTTTGTCTGTAATGACGCCCCCTGCCGTGCTGAATACACGTTCAGACAAAACGCTGGCTGCCGGGCAGGCCAGCACCTCCAAGGCATAAAAGGCTAGCTCTGGCCACGTGGACAATTTAGAGACCCAGAAGTTGAATGGGGCCGAACCATCAGTCAGTACGTGGAGGGGTGTGCACACGTACTGTTCCACCATGTTAGTGAAATGTTGCCTCCTGCTAACACGTTGCGTATCAGGTGGTGGTGCAGTTAGCTGTGGCGTGTTGACAAAAGTTTTCCACATCTCTGCCATGCTAACCCTGCCCTCAGAGGAGCTGGCCGTGACACAGCTGCCTTGGCGACCTCTTGCTCCTCCTCTGCCTTGGCCTTGGGCTTCCACTTGTTCCCCTGTGACATTTGGGAATGCTCTCAGTAGCGCGTCTACCAACGTGCGCTTGTACTCGCGCATCTTCCTATCACGCTCCAGTGCAGGAAGTAAGGTGGGCACATTGTCTTTGTAGCGTGGATCCAGCAGGGTGGCAACCCAGTAGTCCGCACAGGTTAAAATGTGGGCAACTCTGCTGTCGTTGCGCAGGCACTGCAGCATGTAGTCGCTCATGTGTGCCAGGCTGCCCAGGGATAAGGACAAGCTGTCCTCTGTGGGAGGCGTATCGTCATCGTCCTGCCTTTCCCCCCAGCCACGCACCAGTGATGGACCCGAGCTGCGTTGGGTGCCACCCCGCTGTGACCATGCTTCATCATCATCCTCCTCCACCTCCTCCTCATCCTCGTCCTCCTCGTCCTCCAGTAGTGGGCCCTGGCTGGCCACATTTGTACCTGGCCTCTGCTGTTGCCAAAAACCTCCCTCTGAGTCACTTCGAAGAGACTGGCCTGAAAGTGCTAAAAATGACCCCTCTTCCTCCTCCTCCTCCTCCTCCTGGGCCACCTCCTCTTCCATCATCGCCCTAAGTGTTTTCTCAAGGAGACATAGAAGTGGTATTGTAACGCTGATAACGGTGTCATCGCCACTGGCCATGTTGGTGGAGTACTCGAAACAGCGCAACAGGGCACACAGGTCTCGCATGGAGGCCCAGTCATTGGTGGTGAAGTGGTGCTGTTCTGTAGTGCGACTGACCCGTGCGTGCTGCAGCTGAAACTCCACTATGGCCTGCTGCTGCTCGCACAGTCTGTCCAGCATGTGCAAGGTGGAGTTCCACCTGGTGGGCACGTCGCATATGAGGCGGTGAGCGGGAAGGCCGAAGTTACGCTGTAGCGCAGACAGGCGAGCAGCAGCAGGATGTGAACGCCGGAAGCGCGAACAGACGGCCCGCACTTTATGCAGCAGCTCTGACATGTCGGGGTAGTTGTGAATGAACTTCTGCACCACCAAATTCAGCACATGCGCCAAGCAAGGGATGTGCGTCAAATTGGCTAGTCCCAGAGCTGCAACGAGATTTCGCCCATTATCACACACCACCAGGCCGGGCTTGAGGCTCACCGGCAGCAACCACTCGTCGGTCTGTTGTTCTATACCCCGCCACAACTCCTGTGCGGTGTGGGGCCTGTCCCCCAAACATATGAGTTTCAGAATGGCCTGCTGACGTTTACCCCGGGCTGTGCTGAAGTTGGTGGTGAAGGTGTGTGGCTGACTGGATGAGCAGGTGGAAGAAGAGGAGGAGGAAGCCGAGAAGGAGGAGGTGGCAACAGGAGGCAAAGAATGTTGCCCTGCGATCCTTGGCGGCGGAAGGACGTGCGCCAAACAGCTCTCCGCCTGGGGCCCAGCTGCCACTACATTTACCCAGTGTGCAGTTAGGGAGATATAGCGTCCCTGGCCGTGCTTACTGGTCCACGTATCTGTGGTTAGGTGGACCTTGCCACAGATGGCGTTGCGCAGTGCACACTTGATTTTATCGGATACTTGGTTGTGCAGGGAAGGCACGGCTCTCTTGGAGAAGTAGTGCCGGCTGGGAACAACATACTGTGGGACAGCAAGCGACATGAGCTGTTTGAAGCTGTCTGTGTCCACCAGCCTAAATGACAGCATTTCATAGGCCAGTAGTTTAGAAATGCTGGCATTCAGGGCCAGGGATCGAGGGTGGCTAGGTGGGAATTTACGCTTTCTATCAAATGTTTGTGAGATGGAGAGCTGAACGCTGGCGTGTGACATGGTTGAGACGCTTGGTGACGGAGGTGGTGGTGGTGGTGTTGGTGGTACATCCCCTGTTTGCTGGGCGGCAGGTGCCAACGTTCCTCCAGAGGCGGAGGAAGAGGCCGAGGCGGCAGCAGCAGAATAGGCCGAGGCGGCAGCAGCAGAAGAGGTAGCAGGGGGAGCCTGAGTGACTTCCTTGGTTTTAAGGTGTTTACTCCACTGCAGTTCATGCTTTGCATGCAGGTGCCTGGTCATGCAGGTTGTGCTCAGGTTCAGAACGTTAATGCCTCGCTTCAGGCTCTGATGGCACAGCGTGCAAACCACTCGGGTCTTGTCGTCAGCACATTGTTTGAAGAAGTGCCATGCCAGGGAACTCCTTGAAGCTGCCTTTGGGGTGCTCGGTCCCAGATGGCGGCGGTCAGTAGCAGGCGGAGTCTCTTGGCGGCGGGTGTTCTGCTTTTGCCCACTGCTCCCTCTTTTGCTACGCTGTTGGCTCGGTCTCACCACTGCCTCTTCCTCCGAACTGTGAAAGTCAGTGGCACGACCTTCATTCCATGTGGGGTCTAGGACCTCATCGTCCCCTGCATCGTCTTCCACCCAGTCTTGATCCCTGACCTCCTGTTCAGTCTGCACACTGCAGAAAGACGCAGCAGTTGGCACCTGTGTTTCGTCATCATCAGAGACATGCTGAGGTGGTATTCCCATGTCCTCATCATCAGGAAACATAAGTGGTTGTGCGTCAGTGCATTCTATGTCTTTCACCGCTGGGGAAGGGCTAGGTGGATGCCCTTGGGAAACCCTGCCAGCGGAGTCTTCAAACAGCATAAGAGACTGCTGCATAACTTGAGGCTGAGACAGTTTCCCTGGTATGCATGGGGGTGATGTGACAGACTGATGGGGTTGGTTTTCAGGCGCCATCTGTGCGCTTTCTGCAGAAGACTGGGTGGGAGATAATGTGAACGTGCTGGATCCACTGTCGGCCACCCAATTGACTAATGCCTGTACCTGCTCAGGCCTTACCATCCTTAGAACGGCATTGGGCCCCACCATATATCGCTGTAAATTCTGGCGGCTACTGGGACCTGAGGTAGTTGGTACACTAGGACGTGTGGATGTGGCAGAACGGCCACGTCCTCTCCCAGCACCAGAGGGTCCACTAACACCACCACGACCATGTCCACGTCCGCGTCCCTTACTAGATGTTTTTCTCATTGTTATGGTTCACCACAACAACAAATATATTATTTGGCCCAATGTATTGTATTCAAATTCAGCGGGATATAAATTTGAGGCCTAGTATTTAGGCGCTGGGTGACCGGTATGGATTTAGTGACAGAATTAGACTTGGAAATGCACAGAAGCGTGTGTGTGAAGTTATTCTGAATGACCCTATGTGCACCTTCAATATGATCTACCCTTTTAGGGATAGATTTCAAATAGCTCTGATATAGCAGAAACGACTAAATTATGAAATTGCTAAATTGGGAATTGTATTTCAACCCAGAACAAGAAATGTGCTTGAACGGACACTAAATAACTCGCCCAGCTACAGCACTAGGGACAGATTTAGCTGGATATAAATTTGAGGCCTAGTATTTAGGCGCTGGGTGACCGGTATGGATTTAGTGACAGAATTAGACTTGGAAATGCACAGAAGCGTGTGTGTGAAGTTATTCTGAATGACCCTATGTGCACCTTGAATATTATATACCCTTTTAGGGATAGATTTCAAATAGCTCTGATATAGCAGAAACCACTAAATTATGAAATTGCTAAATTGGGAATTGTATTTCAACCCAGAACAAGAAATGTGCTTGAACGGACACTAAATAACTCGCCCAGCTACAGCACTAAGGACAGATTTAGCGGGATATAAATTTGAGGCCTAGTATTTAGGCGCTGGGTGACAGGTATGGGTTTAGTGCCAGAATTAGACTTGGAAATACACAGTAGCGGGTGTGTGTGAAGTTATTCTGAATGACCCAATGTGCACCTTGAATATTATATACCCTTTTAGGGATAGATTTCAAATAGCTCTGATATAGCAGAAACCACTAAATTATGAAATTGCTAAATTGGGAATTGTATTTCAACCCAGAACAAGAAATGTGCTTGAACGGACACTAAATAACTCGCCCAGCTACAGCACTAAGGACAGATTTAGCGGGATATAAATTTGAGACCTAGTATTTAGGCGCTGGGTGACAGGTATGGGTTTAGTGCCAGAATTAGACTTGGAAATACACAGTAGCGGGTGTGTGTGAAGTTATTCTGAATGACCCAATGTGCACCTTGAATATTATATACCCTTTTAGGGATAGATTTCAAATAGCTCTGATATAGCAGAAACCACTAAATTATGAAATTGCTAAATTGGGAATTGTATTTCAACCCAGAACAAGAAATGTGCTTGAACGGACACTAAATAACTCGCCCAGCTACAGCACTAAGGACAGATTTAGCGGGATATAAATTTGAGGCCTAGTATTTAGGCGCTGGGTGACAGGTATGGGTTTAGTGCCAGAATTAGACTTGGAAATACACAGTAGCGGGTGTGTGTGAAGTTATTCTGAATGACCCAATGTGCACCTTGAATATTATATACCCTTTTAGGGATAGATTTCAAATAGCTCTGATATAGCAGAAACCACTAAATTATGAAATTGCTAAATTGGGAATTGTATTTCAACCCAGAACAAGAAATGTGCTTGAACGGACACTAAATAACTCGCCCAGCTACAGCACTAAGGACAGATTTAGCGGGATATAAATTTGAGACCTAGTATTTAGGCGCTGGGTGACAGGTATGGGTTTAGTGCCAGAATTAGACTTGGAAATACACAGTAGCGGGTGTGTGTGAAGTTATTCTGAATGACCCAATGTGCACCTTGAATATTATATACCCTTTTAGGGATAGATTTCAAATAGCTCTGATATAGCAGAAACCACTAAATTATGAAATTGCTAAATTGGGAATTGTATTTCAACCCAGAACAAGAAATGTGCTTGAACGGACACTAAATAACTCGCCCAGCTACAGCACTAAGGACAGATTTAGCGGGATATAAATTTGAGGCCTAGTATTTAGGCGCTGGGTGACAGGTATGGGTTTAGTGCCAGAATTAGACTTGGAAATACACAGTAGCGGGTGTGTGTGAAGTTATTCTGAATGACCCAATGTGCACCTTGAATATTATATACCCTTTTAGGGATAGATTTCAAATAGCTCTGATATAGCAGAAACCACTAAATTATGAAATTGCTAAATTGGGAATTGTATTTCAACCCAGAACAAGAAATGTGCTTGAACGGACACTAAATAACTCGCCCAGCTACAGCACTAAGGACAGATTTAGCGGGATATAAATTTGAGGCCTAGTATTTAGGCGCTGCGTGACAGGTATGGGTTTAGTGACAGAATTAGACTTGGAAATACACAGTAGCGGGTGTGTGTGAAGTTATTCTGAATGACCCAATGTGCACCTTGAATATTATATACCCTTTTAGGGATAGATTTCAAATAGCTCTGATATAGCAGAAACCACTAAATTATGAAATTGCTAAATTGGGAATTGTATTTCAACCCAGAACAAGAAATGTGCTTGAACGGACACTAAATAACTCGCCCAGCTACAGCACTAAGGACAGATTTAGCGGGATATAAATTTGAGGCCTAGTATTTAGGCGCTGGGTGACAGGTATGGGTTTAGTGCCAGAATTAGACTTGGAAATACACAGTAGCGGGTGTGTGTGAAGTTATTCTGAATGACCCAATGTGCACCTTGAATATTATATACCCTTTTAGGGATAGATTTCAAATAGCTCTGATATAGCAGAAACCACTAAATTATGAAATTGCTAAATTGGGAATTGTATTTCAACCCAGAACAAGAAATGTGCTTGAACGGACACTAAATAACTCGCCCAGCTACAGCACTAAGGACAGATTTAGCGGGATATAAATTTGAGGCCTAGTATTTAGGCGCTGGGTGACAGGTATGGGTTTAGTGCCAGAATTAGACTTGGAAATACACAGTAGCGGGTGTGTGTGAAGTTATTCTGAATGACCCAATGTGCACCTTGAATATTATATACCCTTTTAGGGATAGATTTCAAATAGCTCTGATATAGCAGAAACCACTAAATTATGAAATTGCTAAATTGGGAATTGTATTTCAACCCAGAACAAGAAATGTGCTTGAACAGACACTAAATAACTCGCCCAGCTACAGCACTAGGGACAGATTTAGCTGGATATAAATTTGAGGCCTAGTATTTAGGCGCTGCGTGACAGGTATGGGTTTAGTGACAGAATTAGACTTGGAAATACACAGTAGCGGGTGTGTGTGAAGTTATTCTGAATGACCCAATGTGCACCTTGAATATTATATACCCTTTTAGGGATAGATTTCAAATAGCTCTGATATAGCAGAAACCACTAAATTATGAAATTGCTAAATTGGGAATTGTATTTCAACCCAGAACAAGAAATGTGCTTGAACGGACACTAAATAACTCGCCCAGCTACAGCACTAGGGACAGATTTAGCTGGATATAAATTTGAGGCCTAGTATTTAGGCGCTGGGTGACCGGTATGGATTTAGTGACAGAATTAGACTGGGATATGGCCAAAAAATAAACAGACTATTGCTGGTTAAATGCACTTGGTGTGACAGCTTCACCCTGATGTAGGCTTTAGCCAAAAAACAACCACACCATTGAGGGTTAAATGCACTTGGTGACAGGCGCAGCTTGCCCCTGATTTTGTATATGGCCAAAAAATGAACAGACTATTGCTGGTTAAATGCACTTGGTGTGACAGCTTCACCCTGAGGTAGGCTTTAGCCAAAAAACAACCACACCATTGAGGGTTAAATGCACTTGGTGACAGGCGCAGCTTGCCCCTGATTTTGTATATGGCCAAAAAATGAACAGACTATTGCTGGTTAAATGCACTTGGTGTGACAGCTTCACCCTGATGTAGGCTTTAGCCAAAAAACAACCACACCATTGAGGGTTAAATGCACTTGGTCGCAGCTTGTGCTGGCGCACCACAAGACACAAAATGGCCGCCGATCACCCCAGAAAAATGTGACTGACAAACGGTCTGTGCAGCCTAAAAACAGTGAGCAATTGAGGATCAGCAGCTCAATGATCCACAGCTGCAGATCGATCAGTTAATCAAGTCCTTTGGAGGAGTTAATCTGCCTAATCTCGCCCTACTGTCGCAGCCGCAACCTCTCCCTACGCTAATCAGAGCAGAGTGACGGGCGGCGCTATGTGACTCCAGCTTAAATAGAGGCTGGGTCACATGGTGCTCTGGCCAATCACAGCCATGCCAATAGTAGGCATGGCTGTGATGGCCTCTTGGGGCAAGTAGTATGACGCTTGTTGATTGGCTGCTTTGCAGCCTTTCAAAAAGCGCCAAGAAAGCGTCACAAAAGCGCGAAGAAAGCGACGAACACCGAACCCGAACCCGGACTTTTACGAAAATGTCCGGGTTCGGGTCCGTGTCACGGACACCCCAAAATTCGGTACGAACCCGAACTATACAGTTCGAGTTCGCTCATCCCTACACACAATGGCTAATAAGCCGTTTTTCTTTTTCCCCACTAATACACGCCAAAAAAGACTTTAGAACATATAACTTGCGGCCATGAATTCCAAATAATGTTTTTTTTGCCACTAATATATGCCAAAAAGGGCTGTAATTTTCTCACTTCACCACACAATGGCTAATAAGCCCACTAATACACTCCAAAAAAGACTTTAGAACTAGGGTTGAGCGAACTGTAAAGTTCGGGTTCGTAATGAACTTTAGGATTTTGGACCCCAGACTCGAACCCAAACTTTTCAGTAAGACCTCATGCACACTGCCGTGTTTCACGGCCGTATGCGGGCCGTGGAACCGCGGCCTGGATCCCTCCTGAGAGCAGGAGCGCAAGGCGTCACTGGTTGCTATGACGCCGTGCGCTCCCTGCTGCCGCCGCAATACAGTAATACACTGGTATGATCTATACCAGTGTATTACTGTACTGTGCCGGCAGCAGGGAGCGCACGGCGTCATAGCAACCAGTGACGCCGTGCGCTCCTGCTCTCAGGAGGGATCCAGGCCGCGGTTCCACGGCCCGCATACGGCCGTGAAACACGGCAGTGTGCATGAGGCCTAAAAGTTTGGATTTGAGTTCGGTGTTTGGCGATTTATTGGCGCTTTTTGAAATGCTGCAGAGCAGCCAATCAACAAGCGTTTTACTCTTGTGCCCTTAGAAGCCATCACAGCCATGCCTACTTATGGCATGGCTGTGATTGGCCAGTGCAGCATGTGACCCAGCCTCTATAAAAGCTAGAGTCACGTAGCGCTGCACGTTACTCTGCTGTGCTTAGTGTAGGGATAGGATGCTGCTGCTGTGAGGGAGAGAATAAGAAATAATCTTTATTCTGAAGTGCTTGTTAACTCAGCAATCTAAATAGATTTAGTTTTGTGGGTGCAGTGCACAATCTTTTTACCCTGCCCTGAGCCCAGTGACACAGAAAATTAGCTTTTATACATCTGTTGGTTAGGAGGGCGACGGCAACCATTTTATGCAAGCTCAGTGCACCACCACAGCATATGTGCATTTGTGACATTAAAATCCAAGCTTGAAATACTGTAATAATAATCTGGGTTTAAAAAACACAAATTTTTGGCAATATCCTACGTCTGGTGCCTTTGCAGCATTTGACAGTGTGAAATAGAAGCTTGCAATACTTCAATACTTTTCAGGGTTTAGAAAATCACCCATTTTTTTGCAAGACTCTACATCTGGGGCCACTGCACCATTTGTCAGTGTGAAATCTGATCTTGAAATACTTCAATAATTTTCTGGTTTTAAAAAAACACAAATTTTTAGCAATACCCTACATCTGGTGCCTTTGCAGCATTTGTCAGCGTGAAAGACAAGCTGGGTTTAAAAAACACACCAGTTTTGGACAAAAAAATCAATTTGCAGCCTTTGCTGTATCGGTCAGTGTGAGATACACGTGTTATATACTGGTGTTCTATTCTGTTATAAAAAAACACCAATTTTAGGCAAAATACTTAATTTTGCAGCCTTCACTGCATTTGTTAGTGTGACATACAAGCTAAAGATACTGCAATAATAATCTGGGTTTAAAAAAACACCCATTTTTTGCAATACACTACATCTGGTGCCTTTGCAGCATTTGTCAGTGTGAAAGACAAGCTTGAAATACTTCAATAATTTTCTGGGTTTAAAAAAACACACATTTTGGGCAAAAAACTAAATTTGCAGCCTTTGCTGCATCTGTCAGTGTGAGATAAATGCATTAGATACTGATGTTCTATTCTGTTATTAAAAAAACACCCATTTTGGGCAAAAAACTAAAATTTGCAGCCTTTGCTGCATCTGTCAGTGTGATATTGTCACGGCCAATTTAGGTTTGACCGTGACGCTGTTGCGTGCAGACTGGTTGCCGGGGGCAACGTGTAGGTTTCTGTTTGCACGTACACTTTTCCTTTATTTGGTGCTTTCCCCGTTTTGGTTGTCACGGGGTTAATTTAGGTGTGTCTGCTAGGTGTGGTGGGTGTGACCTCAGGCCTCTTTATAAGATGGTGTGTTGGAGCCTGTGGTCATTCTTATTTTGTTGTCTGCCTGTGTAGGAGCTCTGCTCCCTGGCGGTATGTCTTTGTGTCTGTGTGAGTCACCCTTATTTATTATATTTTTTCCTTACCCTGGCTGTGTGTCCCCTCCGGTGTGTCTCTGTTTTCCTCCCCCACCTGGTGTATGTTGTATTGGTGTGGTTGGTGTATGGAGGTTTTCTGGTGGTGTCTCTGCTCCGGAAGGGGCGTGCTTTCCCGGAGGGGTTAAGCGAAGGCAAGACCGTGGGTTTCCCAGCCTGGAGCCTCCGTCCATCTTGGCTGCGGCAGGTAAGAGTAAATAACAATGAGCACAACATCTGCTTCCTCTTCTGCTGCAGTCTTGGCCTCTTCATCCACATTTGGAGTGACAGTGGCCTGCCACCCCGCAAACAGAGGATCTGCCAGCAACACCACCACCCAGGTCACCAAGCATCTCCACAATGACCCACGGAAGCGTTCCGTTCTCCATCTCCCAAACACTAGAGCAGTAGAAGAAGTACCCCCCATTCCCACCTGCGATCCCTGGCCCTGAATGCCAGCATTTCAAAATGACTGACCTTTGAAATGCTGTCATTCCGTCTGGTGGAGACGGAGAGTTTTAAAAGCCTTATGGCGGTGGCTGTCTCACAGTACGTTGTGCCCAGCCCCACTACTTTTCCAGGCGAGCCATCCCTTCCCTGCACAACCAATTGTGGGACAAAATCAGGTGTGCACTGTGCAACGCCATCCGTGGCAAAGTCCAACTAGCTACGGATACGTGAACCAGTAAACACGGTCAGGGTCGTTATAGCTCCCTAACAGCACACTAGGTAAATGCAGTGGTGGCTGGGCCTGAGGCAGATAGCAGCTTGGTGCATGTCCTTTCACCACTGAGGATTGCAGGGCGCTTCTCTTTGCCTCCTGTTGCTTCCTCCTCCTACTCCGCTTCCTCATCCTTTACTGCCTCCTCAGCCGGTCAGTGTAACACCTTCACCACCAACTTCAGCACACCCAGGGGTTAATGACAGCCGGCAGTTTTAAAACTTATCTGTTTGGGTGACAAACCCCACACTGCACAGGAGCTGTGGATGGGCATGGAACAACAGACCAATGAGTGGTTGGTGCCAGTGAGCCTCAAGCCCTGCATGGTAGTGTGCGATAATAGGCAAAATCTCGTAGCAGCTCTGGGACTAACCGGTTTGACCCACATCCCTTGCCTGGCGCATGTGCTGAATTTGGTGGTGCAGAGTTTCCTTAAAAATCGCCCTGATAAGAGCTGCTGCAGAAAGTGCGGGCCGTCTGTGCGCGCTTTCGGTGTTCTCACCCTGCTGCTGCTCGCCTGTCAGCGCTAAAGCGTAACTTCGGCCTTCCCTCTCACCACCTCATATGCGACGTGCCCACAAGTTGGAACTCTACCTTGCACATGCTAGCCAGACTGTGCGAGCAGCAGCAGACGATACTGGAGTTTCAGCTGCAGCACACACTACACCACCAATGACTGGGCCTCAATGCGAGACCTGTGTTCCTTCTTGCGCTGTTTCGAGTACTCCACCAACATGGCCAGTGCCGATAACGCCATTCTCAGCATTACTATCCCACTCCCAGTGTTACTATGCCTCCTTGAAAAAAACACTTCTGGTGCTGATGGAAGAGGATGTGGCACAGGAGGTAGGAGGAGAAAGGAGGATCATTTCATAGGGTTTCCGGCCAGTCATTCACAAGTGGCTCCGAGGGTGGGTTTCTGCACCCACAAACACCAGGTACACAATTGTCCAGCACAGTTCTGGAGAATCATGAAGTGGAGAATGAGGAGATGGAGGAGAAGGAACCGTGTTCACAGCAGGGTGGCACGCAAACCAGCTTATGGCCATCACTGGTGCGTGGCTGGGGGGATACAGAGGACACAGACGATACACCTCCCACAGAGGACAGCTTTTTGTTGCCTCTGGGCAGCCTGAGCGATTACATGCTGCAGTGTCTCCGCAATGATCGCCGAGTTGCCCACATTCTAACTTGTGCTGATTACTGGGTGGCCATGCTGCTTGATCCCCATTACAAGTACAACATACCGTCCTTAGAGCATGATCGTAAGATGCGCGAGTACAAGCACACACTGATAGACGCACTGCTGGTGGGCATTCGCACCTGACAGCGGGGGCACAGTTGAAGCACAAGGCGAAGGCAGAGGAGGAGGAAGAGGTAGTGGGTTTAGCACGGCAGGGGGCGTTATCACAGACAAGCGCAGTCGCCTGTCCACAGCCAATGTGGACAAGCTCAAGTTCATTAAAATACTTGTCCATACTTTGTGCAGAATAGACATGTATAAAACGCCTAAATGAGGCCTCACTAAATGACCAAACAGGGAATGTTCAGAGGTGACTCTCTCAACTAGTGCAAAGTCCTTTATACACAGTCTCCTGAAATATATCGCAATTATTGCATAGCATTGTCCAGCTGTAACAAAAAATGAATGCACTCCACTTTTCTCATAGGTCGCCCATTAGCGTCTGCATAGATAGTTGCCAAACTTAATCAAATTGTCTCTATAAGACTCTTACCACTCCGTAGTATCGGTTCCCGTTGGTGTATCAGCAAAATCGCTGAATAGTATACCTGCACGGAGCGGTGGAAGGTGTAATCGCCAAGACGCTGGACGCTGAATGAGCTTGGTTTGGAGCGTACAGCTCCGTTGCTTGAAGGGCGTGTTTTAGGTCAGGTGATCCTGATAAGCGGGTCAGGTCAGCTGATGCAGACGCCCAATCATGTGGTACACAGGTCCTTATACCCTAGCAATGATGAGTATTGCAAATGTCCAGGTCCTATATTGCAGTAGATGTCTGTATAGGCAAATAGCCACTTCAAGAGATGTACTCTTCATCCACAAAATTCTTCTGTACTTTGAGTCCGGACCAGTACTAGGTGTGGAAAATGCGTAGTCCTCAGCTACTGAGGAAGAGGCAAGTGGCCTCGAAATGCATCTAATTAGAAAAAAACTGTCAAGATAGGGAGGCTCAACACTTGGCTGGAAGGATAGCGGTGGGTTCACAGAGTCTCATAGAGACAATCTGTGTACCACATTATTGGGCGTCTGCTTTTGCTGACCTGACCACCTGACCTGCTTATCAGGATCATCTGACCTAAAACACGCCCTTCATCAACGGAGCTGTACGCTCCAAACCAAGCTCATTCAGCATCCAGCGGACTACTCTGCTCTGCATAGGTCACAGGGACTGAAATTTTAAAAAAATCATCTTTTCCATTGGTGGGTGACATTAACCCATTTCTGGCAATCAAAAACTCCTGCTCTGCATAGGTGACAAACACTTAAATTTATAAAATCGTCTTTAATTGGCCCTTTCATTCGATCCTTCTGCTTTAATAATTTGTCCACATTTCAGCTTGATCACATTGCAGCCATTGACCTCCCTTGGATGTGGTCTCCCTTTCTCAGGCTCCCTCTCCGGCATGGAACCTTGATTCGCCGCTAACCGTGATTAACATGGTAAGCGCAGAAAAGAACATTGAAAGTTGATATTGCAGATCTCAGTCCCCTGACCAGCCAGATTTACCAGCATCTGTTCCAGGACATGAAGCAGTGGAATGACGTTGTTCATCCTGTAGTCCTGATGACTGACAAATAATGTGGCCTCCTCAAAGGACCTTAGCAAATGGCAGGTATCACGCATGAGCTGCCACTGGATGACATTGAAGTTACACAGGGGAGCACTCCTGTCCGCTTGGATCATCAAGAAATCATTTATGGCCTATCTCCATTCGTATAGTCGCTCCAACACATGGAGTAGAGTGGAATTCCAACGGGTGGAAACGTCGCATATCAGCCTATGTTGGAGGATGCCGCTAAAGCTCAAGGAAGTTGTGCTTTGCGGTGCACGAGTGGCTGAAGTGCATGCAAAGTTTTCTGGCCATTTCTAGGATGTCTTGCTGATGGGTGGAAGACTTCAGGAACTGCTTGACAACCAGATTGAACACGTGCGCCATGCAGGGCTCAGCCCTACTTGACGCAGCACCAACACCATGTTCTTCTCGCTGTCAGTAACCATGGTTTCGATTTTGAGTTGTCGTGGAGAAAGCCAGGATTCTATTTCTTGATGAAGGACACAGAGCTGTTTCTCCCCTGTGTGATTCCGTTCACCAAAAGAGGTGTAGAACAGCAGACACCGCTGTGCCCTGCACATGTGGTATGGTGGAGGAGCACTGTGAATTGTCCCTGCAGTGGAGACTGAGGACATGGTGGAGGGTGAGGAAGTAAAGGGCGGACATTGTCGCAGGACCAACAACATGAGAACGTGGAGGTGGATGTAGCATCACCTGTCCAATTTGCTGGTGTAGCTTGGCAGGAACCACATTTACCCAGTGGACCGTAAAGGACAGATATTGTCCTTGACCATAGTTACAGCTACCGACCAATTTTCCCAAAAAGGCTGTATCACAAAGTTCACCACTGATGGCTAATAGTGATGAGCGGCAGGTGCCATATTCGATTTCGACGAAATTCGCGAATATTCGATAGAATATTCGTTTTATATTCGTCGAAATCGAATATTCGTCATTATTCTTGTTATCGCGATTAATATGCGATTTAAATAATCGAATTTCGATTTTAACTTAAAGGCTACTCTCCTATTGAAATTGCAATTCGATTTTTTTCAAGTTATAAAATTCGAATTTCGATTTTAACTTAGCACTGCTATATGCCATATTAAAGTTAAAATCGAAATTCGATTATTATAACTTGAAAAAATCGAATTGCGATTTCAACGTAATTCTCAAATCCGACAGTACATTCTAGTATATGGAGTCGTTCCCATGGTGATGGGGACGCTCCATAAGCATGGAATATGGCTTCAATGGCTTGGTAGAATTAGCGAATTGACGAATATATTCGTTATATTCCACAAAACGAATATAACGAATGTATTCGTCATATTCCACAAAACGAAGATAACGAATGTATTCGTCATATATCACAAAACGAAGATAACGAAGTATTCTGCATCTTCATTTTAGCTACATATTCATCAATTTCGCTAATTCTAGCAATGATATAGGAAAGTTGACTATAGAGACAGCTAAGTATAATTCGCTATGCGATTATATTACTGCTTTTTTTTATAAATAGTATAATTATAATAATTATCAGGTATTATAATTATTCTATTTATTTTAAAAAAAGCAGTAATATAATCGCATAGCGAATTAAACTTAGCTGTCCAGTCAGTGCCCGTTGCCGCTTCTGCCGACTTCCATGCTCATGGAGCGTCCCCATCACCATGGGAACATCTCCATATACTAGAATGTACTGTCGGATTTGAGAATTACGTTGAAATCGCAATTCGATTTTTTCAAGTTATAATAATCGAATTTCGATTTTTAACTTAGCACTGCTATATGCCATATTAGTTAGCCTAATATGGCATATAGCAGTGCTAAGTTAAAATCGAAATTCGAATTTTATAACTTGACATAATCGAATTGCGATTCCAACTTGGACCTGGTTTACTATATGGTTGGCTTCAATGGCTTGGTAGAATTAGCGAATTGACGAATGTATTCGTCATATTCCACAAAACGAAGATAACGAAGTATTCTGCATCTTCGTTTTAGCTACCTATTCATCAACTTCGCTAATTCTAGCAATGATATAGGAAAGTTGACTATCGAGACAACTAAGTTTAATTCGCTATGCGATTATATTACTGCTTTTTTTTAAAATAAATAGAATAATTATAATACCTGATAATTATTATAATTATACTATTTATAAAAAAAGCAGTCATATAATCGCATAGCGAATTAAACTTAGCTGTCTCTATAGTCAACTTTCCTATATCATTGCTAGAATTAGCGAAATTGATGAATAGGTAGCTAAAATGAAGATGCAGAATACTTCGTTATCTTCGTTTTGTGATATATGACGAATACATTCGTTATCTTCGTTTTGTGGAATATGACGAATACATTCGTTATATTCGTTTTGTGGAATATAACGAATATATTCGTCAATTCGCTAATTCTACCAAGCCATTGAAGCCATATTCCATGCTTAGTTATGGAGCGTCCCCATCACCATGGGAACGACTCCATATACTAGAATGTACTGTCGGATTTGAGAATTACGTTGAAATCGCAATTCGATTTTTTCAAGTTATAATAATCGAATTTCGATTTTAACTTAGCACTGCTATATGCCATATTAGTTAGCCTAATATGGCATATAGCAGTGCTAAGTTAAAATCGAAATTCGAATTTTATAACTTGAAAAAATCGAATTGCGATTTCAACGTAATTCTCAAATCCGACAGTACATTCTAGTATATGGAGATGTTCCCATGGTGATGGGGACGCTCCATGAGCATGGAAGTCGGCAGAAGCGGCAACGGGCACTGACTGGAGCAGCCAGGAAGCCAGGAATCCAAAGGACAGGTAAGAACAACTTTAGGGAAGTGGGATAGAAAAAAATATAACAATAAAAAAAAAACAAAAAAAAAAAAAAAAAACAAATATTCGAAATATCGAATTTATATCACTATATTCGAAATATTCGCGAATTAGCGAAGTGCCGATATTCGCGAAAAAAATTCGATATTCGAATATTCGTGCTCAACACTAATGGCTAATCTATGTAATTCGGTTCATACAAAATAAGGTCTACACTCACCCATCAATTTTCCCCATAAAGCCTGTTTCACAAAAACATTTAGCTAATGAATGGCTAATCGATGCAATTTGGCACATACAGAAGGAAGTCTACAAACACCCATCAATTTTCCCATATTCTTTTTCCTATTAATGCACCCCCAGAAAATAAATATAACAACCACAATTCACTGCAGAACGGCTAATAGGACATACTTATCTATCCTATTAATACACTCTGTAAATGGCTGTAAACAGCAAATATATTTTTATTTTGCCACTATAACACACCAAAAAGGGCTTTAGAACATATAACTGCACAGCTGAATGGAAAATATATTTTTCTTTAGCTTTTAATACATGCCAAAAAGGGCTTTAGAACATACAGTATATCTGCACTGCTGAACGGCAAATATATTTTTCTTTTGCCACTAATACATGACAAAAAGGGCTTTAAAACATATATCTGCATGGCTGAACGGCAAATATATTTTTATTTTTCACTATTGCACAACAAAAAGGGCTTTAGAACATATAACTGCACCACTGAACGGCATATAGGCCATTTTTTTTCAACTTATACATGCCACAAAAGGCTTTAGATCATATAACTGCACCGCTGAACGGCAAATATATTTTTCTTTTGCCACTAATACATGACAAAAAGGGCTTTAGAACATATAACTGCACTGCTCAACGGGAAATATTTTTTTCTTTTGCTACTAATACATGACAAAAAGGGCTTTAGAACCTATAACTGCACTGCTAAACAGCAAATATATTTTTATTTTGCCACTATTACACGCCAAAAAGGGCTTTAAAACATATAACTGCACCGCTGAATGGCCGCACACTGTGCCACCAATGTTATTAATACAATAGAGGGAAGGAGGGGGGCCGCACTGGCCACCAATGATATTCAAACTGGGGAGGGAGGGGGGTCTGCCCCCTGATGCCTGGCAGCCCCGGATCTCTTACAGGGGGCTATGATACGCACAATTAACCCCTTCAGGTGCGGCACATGAGGGGTTAATTGTACAGATCACAGCCCCCTGTAAGAGATCGGGTGCTGCCAGGCAGCAGGGGGCAGTCATGTACACAGTTCGTTGCATATTCTAACTAGAAGCGTCCCCATCACTATAGGAATGCCTCTGTGTTAGAATATACTGTCGGATCTGAGTTTTCACAAAGTGAAAACTCAGCTCTGAAAAAGCTTTTATGCAGATGGATCTTCGGATCCGTCTGTATGAAAGTAACCTACGGCCACGGATCACAGACACGGATGCCAATCTTGTGTGCATCCATGTTCTTTCACGGACTCATTGACTTAAATGGGTCCGTGAACCGTTGTCCTGTCAAAAAAATAGGACAGGTCATATTTTTTTGACGGACAGGATACACGGATCATGGAGGCGGATGACAAACGGTGCATATTCCGAGTTTTCAACGGACCCATTGAAAGTCAATGGGTCCGCAGAAAATCACGGAAAACGGAACAACGGCCACGGGTGCACACAACGGTCGTGTGCATGAGGCCTAACACGCCCAAAAGGGCTTTAGAACATATAACTGCACTGCTGAATGGAAAATATATTTTACTATTGCCACTGATAGAGATGTGGACTACATTCTTTGATTCAGCTAAGAAAGCTCCCATATACTTTAGCTCTCAGTCAACACCTTATCTTCTCCAGAGCACAAAGGTTCCATTCTACCCAAGAGAACATGCCTCCTTGCTACATCATATATATTTTTTGTTGTTAGTGAAAACTCCATTACAAGATGGCGCTTACAGCTAGATATTTACATAGTTAACCTACCACAGTTATTAAAACAATGCACAATGGGCAGATGCTAAGTTTTATCTCTTTTCATATTTTCATATTTTACCCAATGTAACAATGCCACATGCCTCAGGAGAAATTCCCCTCTGATGACTTTATAAACTGCTTCACTTCCTGTAATAAATGAGAATTTGCCTTACCCCAGTGTGTGCGTCATAGTTATTTTCTTCCGTTCACGTAAAACCCTTGGCTTACTATTTATTTGGAGCAGTAGAGCAAATGTGATTGGCGCTGATTTAGGGGGCATCTTCCACGGTTTGCGCCCAACGTGGGGCTCGGGAGAAGTATTATACCTAGCCGAAGTTTGGGGTTCCCAGAGCATGGTGGCCCACGCTTGAGAAGGAGGACTGCAGCCTCAGAGACAAGGTGAGAACATTTTGGTTACATCATATCCCTTTTGCTGTGCTCCACTGTGCTATGGTAATCTGTTCTGCTATTGAGGTTATGTAGTAGCAACTTCAGTTGATATAAAATCCTGAGTTCCTAGATTCCTTCTTTTTGTTTGCTCGTTGCTTGTTTTGTTTTTGTGTTTTGTCTGTATGGTTTGTGTCAGGCACCTTCACAATTAACAGTTAAGCAGAGCAATAGATTTCCCTGCTAGACCTGGACTGGGGCTTCTTTACAGATCTCCCCTTAGGCGGTGGCAGATGGAGTAGGCCAGGTGGACTACTGTAAATATCTGCTGGACCTTGACTGGGGCATCTTAAGTGATTTCCCCTTAGGAGGCGGCAGGTGGATTAGTCCCGACTGGCAGCCCAAATGTGGGAGCCAGAGTGTATATACTGCGCAGAGGTGAACTCTGCTTGGGAGTGTGAAGGAGAAGGTGTCTGCTTCTGTCTTGGTTGTCCGTGCTAAATCTATGGGATAGTCGCAGTCACTGTCCAAGGGCGAATATACAATTTATCAGCTGGTAGCCCGAGAAGAGGGGAGCAAGCATGTCAAACATTACAAAAAGTTGATGAAGATAGCTGGTGGTCATAAAAACAGAGAGTTAAACTCTGTAATGTGAAGAAAAGTTTTGGCACAGTGCCGTGGAAAATTATGTGATGAAGGCTTACTGAGTGCTGCA
Source organism: Bufo gargarizans (assembly GCF_014858855.1). Lineage (NCBI taxonomy): Eukaryota > Metazoa > Chordata > Amphibia > Anura > Bufonidae > Bufo > Bufo gargarizans. The sequence goes on from NC_058084.1 coordinate 303,583,933, forward strand.
CAAGCTAGGCAGCGAATAGCAGAACACCTGGCTTCTAACAGAGGATCAGAGAGATGGGATGAAGGTCTGAAAACATATGTCTATAATCCACAGAGTGGAATGCCGCCACCCTATAATGGCACCAGTGGAGCAGTATCTGGTGATTTGCACTCTGAGAGGCTCCACCCACTGAGTGTGGTGACAGTGAGGGGACCTGCATGATGGACGTGCGTACAGAATCCTGATGCCCGAAATACGTTTCTTGCTTGTGGTGCCTCCCAACCCCACCCTTCCAGAAGTGGGAGGGCCTCTGTGACGACCCAGCTCTGGTCTGTAGACACAACCCCCCTGCTCAGACGGTCCTCTGCCCTGTCCAGCCCCCACTGCAGGGTGACAAAAAGTCTACTCCGAGTTGCCCTGACACTCCGTTGATAACATTTGACAAGACAGCGCAGCCCTGTGGAGAGTGATGAGGGTAGAGGCTATATTCAAATTCACGATATTTCACAAATATTTTGTAGAATATTCATCATATATTTGCGAATTTCAAGAATTCACGATTATTTTATTGAATGCGAAAAATCGGCAATGTAAAAATCGCGTAATGAGAATTTGTAATGGCAACATTTTTCAAGCTGCTAGAAGTTTCATGAGTTTCTCCTGAGACTGGAGAAAATGGTTGGCATGGCAGAACATTACAATATCTTTATATGCAGAAAGAGTCAAGTGCTCCAATATATTTGCGATTGTGCTACTTCACATTTTAACAGGTCTGACTACAGATTACTGATTGGTGCACTAAGTATTGTTGTGAACTTGACATTGCTTCCTTCTCATTGGCCCACAAGCAAGAAGCAGAGAGGAATCATGTGTTTAGATGGAAAAAAATTCAGAATATTCGACATAGTGGCCAGGTTAGCTGGACAAATAGAGGTCCTGAGTCCTGACCAGACAAGCTCAGACCCCTAAGCCTCCCCCTGAGCCACCAGGAAAGGTGCGTGACTTTTAACCCCACACAGGCCACCAATCTGGTGAACTCTCTCCCCGACCCCGAACAACATCCCATGCCATTCTATAGGTCATTAGAACAGATAAGAGATACGCATTCTGCCACATGGAGGGACCCCTCTGAACTTACTCAAATTAAGGCAGGGGATTCTTTTTGGCCAACCATGTCTAAGAAGCTGCCAGCCCCGAACCATGGGGAAGAAGAATACCGAAAAACCTATCAATCTGGAGTGCATTTCTGTGAATTATTAGAGACTTGGGCTAGGACCAGACTGGCCGATCTGGCTATCCAAATTCAGGATATAAAACAAGATAAGGCAGAGTCAGTGGAAAAATTTGCAAACCGAATAGAGTAAATGTTTAAGGACCTGGGGTTCTCTAAGCAGGACCTAGTGCAAACCAGGATGCTGTCTAGTGCCTTTGCTGATTGATTAAAACCTCACATCCAAAAGTCTCTAAAGACTGCTCGCCCAGAGTATCACACTGTTTCTCTTGACACGTTAACCTTGGTGGCTAAAGGCATAGAGGCAGTTCCCAAATCTAACATAATGCTTGCAGCAGAGGAGTAACCCTCCCGCCAGATGGGAGATATCAGTAACAAACCCCATCCTCGCTGCTATGGGTGTGGCCAGCTCGGACATCTCAGAAGAGAGTGCCCTGCATAATCCCCTCAGCGAGGAAGAAGGGGGCCGCCCCATGTGTCTACATGGGATCCCTGCTCTCCCTCCTCCTCCACCGTAACAGGGAGAGGAGGTGTAGCACACCCCCTAGGACAGGGGCGAGCCAGAATCCACACATCAGAGGAGCCAACCACACCATGGCCCTCCCCACTGTGGACCTGCACCTACAATGGAGCTGCAGATAGGGGGAGACACACACACTTTTCTTGTGGATACTGGTGCAGCCAGAAGTCTGATGTGATGAGATCCCCGACCCATCCTTCCTGGACAACATTACTGTGCAGTGCATCGCCATTGACGGCCGTGCTCGATCCTCTCCCTTAAAGGGGGTTTCTCAACACGCAGTTTTATACTTACCTGCTCCTGATGCATCGTCCACTTCCTGGTTTCGGCACTCGGCAGGGGGCGGGCTCCATCTTGATTGATGTCTTCTCCCGTCCGGTCCGTGCGCTGTACTGAACGTGCACGCCGAGTCCGCGCATGCGCCCTGGTGACTTCTTCCTGGCCAATATATTTGCCAGGAAGAAGTCACCAGGGCGTATGCGCGGACTCGGCGTGAACGTTCAGTACAGTGCGCTGCCGGCCGGGAGAAGAAAAGAAGTCGTCTGCGCACGCGCGGCCACCGCGATTCCTGAGAAGAGCAGTGGCCGTAACCAGGGGAGACGGAAGACAACAGTCAGGTAAGTATAGGTTTATTTTTTTCTAAGGGGTGGGGATTTGTTAATGAAATATATTTAGAAAAATGATCACTGTTAAATCATTAACAGATTTAACAGTGATCATTAAGATGATAATACCCCTTTAACAAACCACTCAGTGTTTCTTTTGGACCACAGCCGTCCAATGAAGTGCTTTCACAGTTTGTAGTTTCATCCACGCATCCACTTAACCTTTTTTGAGTGCAGATCGGTTACAAAAAATTAAAGCCACTATACAGTTTCAACCCGATAGTACAGTCACCCTTTCCACTCCCCTTCAGCCAGAGGAGACAGTCATGTTGGCTGCTCTTATGTCCCTAGAAGACTGTCCACCTGAAGGTTCACTTCCAGCTGCTGTTTTATCTGTCATACCTGAGACATTGTTGGCAAAAGGACCACAGGATGTAGGCAGGCTTTGGGTGCAGCCTGTGATGGTATACCTTAAACCAGGTGCTGTTCTCCTTCGCAAACCGCAGTATCCTCTGTCTGTAGCGCAGATGGATTCTGTCACTCAACAGTTGCTGGCTTTCTTAAAAGCTGGTGCCATAATTCACACCACCTCTCCGTATAACACACCCCTTTTACTATTGAGGAAAAAAGGTAAAAAAGGACAACCTGACACTTATAGGATGGTTCATGGTCTCTGGGCTGTGAATGAAGCAACCGTCTTGGAAACTCTGATTGTACAAAACCCCCACACTCTCCTCTCTGCAGTACCACCGGATGCAGTGACCTTTACAGTCATTGACCTATCTAATGCCTTTTTCTCTATACCTTTAGACCCCGAATGTCAATACCTTTTTGCCTTCACCCATGCAGGATCACAGTATACCTAGACAGTCATGCTGCAAGGAGCTCGAAATAGCCCATTCCAGTTTAGTAAAGCCATGTCTTCTATCTTGGAAGGAGGGAGATGTTTATTCTGATGCTTTTTACTCTGGAGATTGCCATGATTGCCTGGAGTTGATTAAGCAAGAGACTGAGCCTCTCCCGAATGTGACAGAAACAATCCTGATATCAATCTGTTTGTGGATGGATCTAGATATGCAAATGATCAAGGCAGATATCATACTGGATATGCGGTTATCTCCTTACATGATCTGCTACAAGTGTAATGAGCCGGACTGTGGGCAAAGTTACACGGATGCTAAATTATGCAGTTGGTCAGGATATGGGTATAAAAGTCTATAGTTATGTTTGTGACGTCAATTGCAGCGTGCGCAGGGTACTGTCACAGGGCCCTTTAAGGGTGTTATAACTCACGCACCAGGTTAGGAATGCCAGAGTGGTGTAATGTCTCTGTATGGCAGTAGTAATTGTGTCAACGGTGTCTCCTACCTGGGTATGGCTGGACTCCTGGATCACTTGCAATAAATTGAGTGTGGTGCCAGTAAGAGCAATAGAGGAATTTGCATCAGTAATTGAGATCCAGACTATTGGTGAAGTTCAAACTTGTCTTTACTGGTTGCAGCTTTCATCCAAGCAAGGTACAGCATTAGTCTTTGGTCCCAGCAGGTATTGGCAATGTGTGGCAGGAAAATATCTTCTGCTCTATCATGTACCTGGAGCTTTGCGGGAAAAGGACGTCTGCTTAGTAGCTCTAAACTGTGGCAGGAATTTGGCTTCTGCGCTTTCTATCTTCTGCTGTATTTGGACTGACTAGCTGAGGAGGAATATGGCTTCTCCTGGGTCTCTGGACGGTACTGACAGCTATCTTCACAGGGTATGGTTTCTTCCTGGAGTTCTGGAGTTTTTCTGCTTGCTTCTTCCAGCTGAGGCTGCAAGGCTCAGGCTGGGGATGATGATCAATTGTCTCAGCCGAGACAAGATCCTGGCTTGGATCCCTATATATGGGAGCTCCTACATGCACAGCCCTCCCCTAGCAGGGGTAGCTGGCACACTGCCTCTAACTTCCTTCCCTCCCCATGAGGCAGAATGTGGGCACAGCCACTCTGCTCACAGAGGGGGGAGCTAAACTGGAATGTACTATTCCAGCCTAGAAACACTAAACTGAATTAACGCCTTGCTAACGCATTGCTGCCACCTGCTGGTGAACATGTAGAATGACAACAATATACATTTGACAAGGCTTTCAATGCACACTTGTGAGAATATTATGTGAAATTACATGAGATGACAATGTAAATGCTCTTAACAGGTTGTAGCGGGGTAAAAGAGTTTCGTAACACAACTCTAGGGTGTTACACAAGCCTCTCCTCTTTCTCCGGTCAAGTCTGCCCAGGAGGCTGAACTGATAGCCCTCACTGAGGTCTGCAAGATGGCTGAGGGGAAGACTGCCAACATATTCACGGATTCCAGATAAGCTTTTGGAGTAGCTCATGATTTTGACATCAGGAGGCACCGCAATTTCAGGAGGCGCCTCAATTTCATCACTGCAAGTGGGACTCCTGTAAAGCATGCCAAAGCTGTGCAAGCACTAATGGAGGCCCTGACATTCCCTAAGCGGGTGGCCATACTTAAGGTCAAGCCCCCCTCAAAACCAGATACTCCAGGGACCCAAAGAAATGCCAGAGCTGACAGAGCAGCAAAGGAAGCTGCAAAGAGGAGGGAGGAGGTGAAGACAATTGTAGCCCAGACATGGTCAAAGGTCATAAGAGACAAGACTCAGATGCCAAGTGGGTCTCACCCTACTGAAGAAAAGGTCCATGCCTCGAGAAAGGTCGGAGACTTCTGAAGGACTTCCTAAAGGAGTCTATGGAGACAAATGGTTCCTGATAGACAGACAGAATGAAGCATCAGATGAAGAAATGTCTGCATGGGGTAGGAAGGGAGTGGGACCAGACTCAGAAAATCATTACATATGGATGCTTGGACATCTAATATGCCTACCCCAAAGTCTTTACCCTATGACTGTGACTTGGGCACATGGCCCTACTCATCTCGGGAAGGAAGCCATGAATAATCTCATTTCCTCCATCTTCTTGGCTCCAGCCATCTCCACGTTCACTGCCCCTTATGTAAGCAGCTACATGGTCTGTGCCAGATGCAACCCAGGAAAAATGGAAAAAGTCCCTGTCCCTGTGTTCACCAAAACCTCTCTACCCTTTTGAAAGGATCCAGAATATATAACTGCACCGCTGAAAGGCAAATATATTTTAATTTTGCCACTATTACATGCCAAAATTGGCTTTGGAACATATAACTGCACCGCTGAACAGCAAATAGGACCTTATTGTTTTCCATTTATACACGCTACAGAAGGCTTTTGAACATATAACTGCACCGCTGAACGGAAAATATATTTTACTGTTGCCACTAATACATGGCAAAAAGGGCTTTAGAATATATAACTGCACCGCTGAACGGCAAATATATTTTTATAAAAAGGGCTTTAGAACATATAACTGCACCGCTGAACGGCAAAAATATTTTTCTTTTGCCACTAATACATGGCAAAAAGGGCTTGAGAACATATAACTGCACCGCTGAACGGCAAATATATTTTACTTTTGCCACTAATATACAACAAAAAGGCCTGTTAGCACACAACGGCTAATAAGCCCTTTTTCCACTAATACAAGCCAAAAAAGATAACTGCACCGCACCGGGCAAATAAGACATAGAAATATTTCCTTTTAATAAACCCTGTTAATGGCTATATCAAACAGCACTTGCATCCCAATAGCATGAACGGTTTGCTGGAATTACATAGCTGTATAATGGCAATTTGGATCCCCAGTCAGTGCTGCAAGGTGTAATAGGATTGTTCCTATTACCCAGACTGTAACTTTCCCTACTGGACCCTGTTCAACATAAATGCTGTGGAATGATTCCTCCCTATCCTTTCCCTACACCTTGAATAATCTTTCCATGCACTTGTAAATCATTTTTTTTTGCACAATTGAGTTTTTTCTAGCACTGTCACTAGCGCCTGCTGACGTCTCTCTCTGCACTAAGTACACTGGAAAATGGCTGTCCAAGAAGGCTGAGGCTAATTATAGGTCTGTGACATCACAGGGCTAGCTGGATGCTGATTGGCTGCATGCATGACATTATGGGTGATCCCGCCTTCCCAGAGTTCCTTGCTCCATGTCCTCACACGTGCAGCCGCCATTTTAGGAAAAAATGTGATTCGTTACTACGAAGCATGAGGAACTTTGGATTCAGTGCGAATCGAATATTTCCTGAAATTCGGATCGAATTCCACTTCGTCAAGTTCGATTCACTCATCTCTAGTCATATTCCAAGACCTATAACTTTTTTTAGTTGTCTGTTGCTGTAGTATGAGGGCTTGTTCTTTGCCAGACAAGTTGTAGTTTTTTAATTGCACCATTATAGGGTAGCACAACTTACTGATAAACTTTTATTAACTCTTTTTGGGGGGATGGAAAAAAAATAGCAATACTGCCACTGAGTTTTTATGTTACAAAAATTTTCCAGCTATCATTTTTTGACATAAATAATATGATTAGTGTTGATCGAGCATGCTTGGCCGAACACCATGTGCTCGAGCGCAATGCTCGAGTTTCCTTCCCGCACATTTGTAAACGTGCAGGTAAGTGCTGTCTTTCACTATAATGCTGTAGCCATGTTTTTCCAGTGATTGGAAAGCTATATAGCAACCGATGACATGTGTTTGGCTCAGTGTTAGGCCTCATGCACACGACCTCTGTGTGCATCCGTGGCCGTTGTGCTGTTTTCCGTTTTTTTTCGCGGACCCATTGACTTTCAATGGGTCTGTGGAAAAATCGGAAAATGCTCCGTTTTGCAGCGGAGACCGTGATCCGTGTATCCTGTCCGTCAAAAAAATATGACCTGTCCTATTTTTTTGACGGACAACGGTTCACGGACCCATTCAAGTCAATGGGTCCGTGAAAGAACACGGATGCACACAAGATTGGCATCCGTGTCCGTGATCCGTGGCCGTAGGTTACGTTAATACAGACGGATCCGAAGATCCGTCTGCATAAAAGCTTTTTCATAGCTTCGTGAAAACTCAGATCCGACAGTATATTCTAACACAGAGGCGTTCCCATGGTGATCGGGACGCTTCTAGTTAGAATATACAACGAACTGTGTACATGACTGCCCCCTGCTGCCTGGCAGCACCCGATCTCTTACAGGGGGCTGTGATCCGTACAATTAACCCCTCAGGTGCGGCACCTGAAGGGGTTAATTGTGCTATCATAGCCCCCTGTAAGAGATCCGGGCTGCCAGGCAGCAGGGGGCAGACCCCCCTCCCTCCCCAGTTTAAATTTCATTGGTGGCCAGTGCGCCCCCCCCTCACTCTATTGTAATAATAGCATTGGTGGCACAGTGTGCGGCCCCCCCTCCTCCCTCTATTGTTTTAATACATTGGTGGCAGTGCGCGCCCCCCCCCCCTTCCTCCCTCTATTGTTTTAATACATTGGTGGCAGTGTGCGGCCCCCCCCCCTTCCTCCCTCTATTCTTTTAATACATTGGTGGCAGTGTGCGGCCTCCCCCCCCCCCCAGATCATTGGTGGCAGCGGAGTTCCGATCGGAGTCCCAGTTTAATCGCTGGGGCTCCGATCGGTAACCATGGCAACGAGGACGCTACTGCAGTCCTGGTTGCCATGGTTACTTAGCCTTAGCAATAGTAGAAGATTCATACTTACCTGCTGGCTGCTGCGATGTCTGCGTCCGGCCGGGAGCTCCTCCTACTGGTAAGTGACAGCAATGCGCCGCACAGACCTGTCACCAGTAGGAGGAGCTCCCGGCCGGACACAGAGATCGCAGCAGCCAGCAGCCAGGTAAGTATGATGCTTCTACTCCGCTGCCACCAATGATCGGGGGGGGGGGGGGGCGCACACTGCCACCAATGCTATTATTACAATAGAGGGGGGGGGCGCACACTGCCACCAATGCTATTATTACAATAGAGGGAGGGGGGGGCGCACACTGCCACCAATGCTATTATTACAATAGAGGGGGGGGGGCGCACACTGCCACCAATGCTATTATTACAAAAGAGGGAGGGAGGGGGGGGGCGGGGGCGCACACTGCCACCAATGCTATTATTACAGTAGAGGGAGGGAGGGGGGGTGGGGGGGGGTGCACACTGGCCACCAACAAGTTAAGCAGGCAGCAGGGGGCAGTCATGTACACAGTTTTTTTGTATATTCTAACCTGAAGCGTCCCCATCACCATGGGAACGCCTCTGTGTTAGAATATACTGTCGGGTCGGAGTTTCACGATGTAGCTCATATCCGACAGTATATTCTAACATAGAGGCGTTCCCATGGTGATGGGGACGCTTCAAGTTAAAATATACCATCGGATTGGAGAAAACTCCAATCCGATGGTATAAAAGAACTCCAGACTTTACATTGAAAGTCAATGGGGACGGATCCGTTTGAAATGGCACCATATTGTGTCAAAGTCAAACGGATCCGTCCCCATTGACTTGCATTGTAATTCAGGACGGATCCGTTTGGCTCCGCACGGCCAGGTGGACACCAAAACGACTTTTTTTTCATGTCCGTGGATCCTCCAAAAATCAAGGAAGACCCACGGACGAAAAAACGGTCACGGATCACGGACCTACGGACCCCGTTTTTGCGGACCGTGAAAAAATACTGTCGTGTGCATGAGGCCTTAGTCAGGGAGAGCTGTGCTAAATATGGGAAAGATAGTGTAGGGAGTGACATTTTTTTTTTCAGTTAAAAACTTGTGAGAGATCCAAAAGTCCATTTAAGGACTATTGTTGTGTGACTATTCCGAGGAGCTCTTTTCAGCACCATGCCTCCATTTGGACCTCTCAACAAGCCCACATGAAGAGGGACATGAGATCTTGTGTCCTGATTCCCAAACTATTGAGCATCCACGGTCACAAGAAGATGACGGTGGGGAATGGCAATAAGTGTTTCACGAGGTGGATGATGATGATGAGATACAGTTGCTAATAAGTCAACAGCAATTAGTGTCTCAAGAGGTTGATGAGGATGAGACACAGTTGTCAATAACTGAGGTTAGGTTAGGTCAACAAGTCAGGCGGATGAGCAGAGTAAGGAAGTGGAAGAGGAGGTGGTGGACGATGAGGTCACTGGTAGTGATGAGCGGCAGGGGTCATATTCGAATTAGAGTGAGAGGCAAATGCGTTTGCCGTATTTGTGGGAGGGGAAGCTGGTTACCTTATATAAACTCCCCTCCCCCTGACAGCGTTCTCGGCGGCGAATGCTTACAGCAGTGTTTCCTCAGCTGACAGGCACTTCCGGTTGCACGAGCAGGCTGGGTCCGCGTTCATTGCAGGAAGCAAGCGGCAAGACGGTGGTAGGATCGGGGCCAGGGTATGGGGGGGGATGATGTCGGACGGCTACCGGCATGAGTCGGTTGGGGGCGAGAAGGCACGCAGGCAAGCCCGATCCTACTGGGGTCTGTCGTCGGCACCAGCGCTGTGGTGAGGGGGCGTGTCAGGGATGGGGCATCGTATTGTCAACCTCTTATCGAGGCGTGCAGTCTATTAGTTAATACGAGTTCAGGTGTATTAGTAGTTGCGTGTCATGGAGGCTTCCACAACTGTGGGTTGCCATCCATGAGGTACAAACACGCTTGTAGGTACATTTTTCTGTACGGCATAATCAATGTAAAGGGTACCCTACGTGGTGGTTAGTCTCTGCTGGTTATGTCATGTTCCTTCCAGTGTCATAGCAACCAAGTTGGGAACACAGATCCAGTAATTATTTCTGAAGTATCTAAAATTGGATGGCGATGACACATAAGCTTGTATTTGTGAATATTAACCAGGGCACGCTGCAATTCCTGCCTGTTAATTTTATTGTTTAAACAGGGCCTTTCTTGAGAGTCCTTGGAGGTTAGTGGGGAGAATTAGGTTCCGGAGCAGATGCTAAATAAAAAAAAAAAAAAAAAAGGGGGGGGAGTGATTTAGAGTATTACAAGGAGGGCATATTAGGCAAGGGAGGGGAATATATGTGAAAAAAAAAAAAAAAGGGAAGAGAGAGAGAGGGGGGGGAACGGGGTATAGGTACACAAGGGGGTTTGTCCATTTGTTCAGGTAGGTTCATGGTTACGCTGTAAGCATAAGTCTATAACATGATGCATTTTTAGGTGCAAAGATTGGCGGTTGGGGAGAGTATACGGTTGTCAATCCAGGGCTAGAAGCTGTATAGCAGGTAAAAAAAAAAAAGGGGGGGGAGTACAGTCAAAAGGGGGTCAGTGGGTATATTAAATAGAGTTATACATCTTTATTTCAGCATACGGGCACGTACATCATAAAGATCTGAGCATCCGTGTAGTTCTATTTCAAGCAAAAGTCTGTCACGTCTACAGACTCAATGTAAGTCCTGTCACGTCTTCAGGCAAACATACGTGCTGCCACGTCTGCAGCTTATTAAGACCTGTCACGTCTTCCGGCAAATTCACTTGCAGCCACGTCTGCAGCTTATTAAGACCTGTCACGTCTTCAGGCAAATTCACGTGCTGCCACGTCTGCAGCTTATTAAGACCTGTCACGTCTTCAGGCAAACTCACGTGCTGCCACGTCTGCAGCTAATTAAGACCTGTCACGTCTTCAGGCAATGGGTTCGGTCTGATACGTTTTCAGACACATAAGTCCTGACACGACTTCAGGCACTACGCATGGGGACCTCACATATTACACGGTGGTGTCATTTAAGTTAAGGGTATTACTGGTACTGTCACGTGTGCGGTGCATGGGTTAAGCATAGAGTGGGGTTTAGAGCACCAGCTGCAGTATAACTATTTAATCCTGTCTATAGGGGAGTGGTCTGCTTTATACAGGGTCTTTTCCATGGTTTCACCTATCAGGTTGGCGGTGGGCTAATGGTGACGGTTCATTTAGTGAGGCTACAAGTTCAAGCATATAAAACTTGTTTTGTGTTTCTTTTCTTTACCGTTCCAGTGCAAGATGTCTAATATTTCAGAAATGGGTGACACTCCTAGTTGTCATGGCAGTATTGATCAGCAGTCCGAGAGTGGAGGACCTTCCTACAGGGCATGGACCGTGCCCAAATTGATGGCAGAACTAACAAGAAGAGGGGTTCCGTTTTCCACCTCAGCCAGGAAGGCTGAACTGTATAGACTTTTACAAGCTGAGTCTGCAGGGCCAAGTCAGGAAGTGGTCTCTATGAACACAATTCAGACATCCCTGACACAATTGCATACCTTGATCAATTCAATGGCGACGTCATTGTCCGACGTGCAAGTTAGATTGGAGTCTGTTGAGAATAAGGTCATCTCAGGTTCTTTGGCAGGGGCCAGTTGCCCGGCCACGCAGGGAATACAACAGGAACCGCAAGCAGCTCCTATTAGTCTTCCTGATGTCACACCCTCACATTTCGTCCCAAGCAATATTAGGCAGGACATTCTAGAGGGTAAGGATGTAAACTTGGCTACACTCCTTATCGCCACTCATGAAACGCCGGATAACAAAACGATTGCTTGCGGGGAAGTGTCAGTGATATTGAAATCAAAAGATGTTAGGCTCAATAGGAAGCTTTCCGTTGCTGAATTTGTATTAGCCTTCAGTTTATGGCGAGATGTTGTTTGTTCAGTCAGTCCACAGAGAAGGGAGGAACTGGACTTGTATCTATATAAGGTTGTGGAACTTGGGTATAAGTATGGAGGTACAGCGTTTTATGAGTACCACAGATCTTTCTCGGCTAAAGCAGCAGCTGCACTATCCCAATTTAATCAAAAGATTGACTGGTCTAAAATGGATACTGAATTATTCTGCCGACACTTTGCAGGCTTGAAAGCACCGGCTTGTTCGTTATGTAACTCTTATTCCCATACGACTGCTTGGTGCACCAGTAGCAATGGGTTGGTAGAATTCCAGCAGGTGAAGAATTTTCAGTTCCCCTCCACCAGCAGAATGGCTTCGGGTTCGGATAGACTAGGTCGACCGATCAAGTTCCTGGGCAGATCACAACTGTGTAATAACTTTAATTTTGCAAATTGTAATTATAGTCAATGCAGGTTGCTACACTTGTGCTCTATTTGCTTCAGGGCTCACCCAAAGGCGGCCTGTCCACAGAGAGATGTCAAGACCACATGACTAGGCGTGGTGAATATAGATCTGCTCAGGCTGTTGCTGGCGGATCACCCACAGGCAGGTTGGGTGCAATTCGTCCTGGAGGGCTTAGCGAACGGGTTTCATACGGGTTTCATGGCACTTCCACAGGTCCCTTATGAGTGTAGCAATCTACAGTCGGCAGATAGGAATCCATCAGTTGTGTCAGGTTTAATCCAGCAGGAACTTGATAAAGGTTATCTGATTGGGCCACTGAGTCAGTCACCATTTGATTGCTGGCGCGTCAATCCAGTGGGAGTTGTGACCGGTAAATTCAATCCTAATAAAAAAAGGCTGATTTATGATTTGTCAGCGCCTCATTCATCACCCATTCCCAGTCTAAATTCATTAATACCATCAGAAGAATTTACCATGAAATATTCCTCAATAGACGAAGCTATTCAGGTAATATTATCCTTAGGCCATAATACGTGGCTATCAAAAGCAGACATTACTGATGCCTTTAAGTTACTCCCCCTACAACCACAGCTTTGGCGGTGGCATGGCATTAAGTGGCAAGACTCATATTATTTTTCCAATAGACTCACGTTTGGCTCAAAATCTAGCCCCTGGTTGTTTGACCAATTTGCGAAGGCCTTACACTGGGTGTTGACAGACAAATTCCGGGTCAATCACGTCATACACTACCTGGACGATTTCTTGCTAATTGAGCCATCATGGCAGGTTCCGCAGGATTTACAGATTCTACAGTCAGTTTTCAAGGATCTCAACGTCCCCGTTGCAGCCAGTAAAGTGGAAGGGCCTAGCACTAGAATCACCTTTTTAGGTATTCAATTGGATACACAGAAAATGGAGGCTAGTTTGCCAGCGGACAAACTAGTCAGAATCAAGGAGACGGTATCGAACGTCTCTCGGGCAACAGCTATTTCCAAAACAGAGTTACAGTCTCTCCTGGGGACTCTGAATTTTGCCATTCGGATAATCCCACAGGGGAGATCCTTTATATCTAGATTGTTGAGATTACTCTCTTCGGCACCGGAGCAGGACAGTCCGATTCGTTTAGACCAGCAGGCCAGGGCAGACTTAAGTATGTGGGACAAATTCCTGGCTCAGTGGAATGGGGTCTCATTGTTTTTTCCAGCAGCATCCAATCAATCGCCAGTGGTATACTCTGATGCGGCTGCCACTACAGGGTTTGCGGCTATCTGGGGTCCTCACTGGTTGGCAGATGGTTGGCCTCCAGAGATTGCTAGTTCCTCTGCCAGCATGCGGTCTTCTCCTCTTTTGGAGATCTATCCTATAGTGGCAGCAGCACAGGTCTGGGGAGCGCAATGGACCAATAAGACGGTCTTGTTGTTGACAGATAGCGCAGTAGTGGTGGAGATTCTAGCGAAAGGTAGATCGGCTGCGTTAGAAATCATGTCTTTTGTGCGGAAACTGGTATGGTTATCCTTACTACATCAGTTTAATTTTGTTTGCTCACATATTAGTGGTCGTGAGAATATGGCAGCCGATGCGTTGTCCTGGTTTAATTTCCCTCTTTTCTTCCAGGTTTCCCCAGAAGCAGATCCAGTTCCGTCAGTTACACCACAATACGCAGACCTGAGGATGGATTAGGGCACCATCTCGAAACAGCACGTAGGCTTATGCGCCAATCGTTATCCAAAAATACGATTAAACTCTACAACACGGCATGGGCATGGTTCACGAAGTTCAGTGAATCGTACCCGGCGGAGGGGATGGGGCATATCTCCTATATAATGGCATTCATCGGGTTTTGCCACTCTCAGCTGAAATTGGCTTTCAGTACAATTAAAATATATCTGGCAGGGATTCAGCATTTTTTCCATTTACTCCGCCCTGAGGAACCGTCTCTCTTTTCAGCGCACCCCATTAGGGCAGTTCTGAGAGGTATCCAGAAAGAAGCAGTCAAAACTCAGGTCACCCGGCAACCTCTATCAGGCCTGACATTCAAGTTACTGTCTGATTCTCTAGATAGAAGACCCTTCGGGTATAATATCAGTCTTGCTATCAAAACTGCATTATACGTGGGTTTCTTTGGGTTCCTTAGGCCGGGGGAATTCACGTGTAGTGCGACCTCCTCCACGTATTTAAGGAAAAAGCACTTCAGTCGGGACGGTGATACTTATGTACTGAAGTTACCTCACTCCAAAACAGCTTCACCAGGGGAAGTAATAGAGATCAGATATTTCCCTACGAACAATAAGTGGTGTCCTGTTAAGACCATTCAGCAATGGCTGACGTTTATCTCAGACAGTCCAGAGGATGCAGCATTGTTCACAATAGCCCGCAAACCCCTCAGTTTATCGGTGTTCATCAAATATATACGCATGTCGCTAGTCAATACTGGCATTAACCCTCGGTCTATTACTGGCCACTCATTTAGAATGGGCGCAGCTTCCGCGGCGTCTAGCAATGGGGTACCGGTTCATGTAATTAAAAGGCTAGGTAGATGGAAGTCTTCATGTTATGATCGTTACATCCCAAATATGCATAGTGAGTAGAGTTGAGCGAACACCTGGATGTTCGGGTTCGAGAAGTTCGGCCGAACATCCCGGAATTGTTCGGGTTCGGGATCCGAACCCGATCCGAACTTCGTCCCGAACCCGAACCCCATTGAAGTCAATGGGGACCCGAACTTTTCGGCACTAAAAAGGCTGTAAAACAGCCCAGGAAAGAGCTAGAGGGCTGCAAAAGGCAGCAACATGTAGGTAAATCCCCTGCAAACAAATGTGGATAGGGAAATGAATTAAAATAAAAATTAAATAAATAAAAATTAACCAAAATCAATTGGAGAGAGGTTCCATAGCAGAGAATCTGGCTTCCCGTCACCCACCACTGGAACAGTCCATTCTCAGATATTTAGGCCCCGGCACCCAGGCAGAGGAGAGAGGTCCCGTAACAGAGAATCTGTCTTCATGTCAGCAGAGAATTAGTCTGCATGTCATAGCAGAGAATGAGGCTTCACGTCAGCCACCACTGCAACAGTCCATTGGCATATATTTAGGCCCAGCACCCAGGCAGAGGAGGGAGGTCCCGTAACAGAGAATCTGTCTTCATGTCAGCAGAGAATTAGTCTGCATGTCATAGCAGAGAATGAGGCTTCACGTCAGCCACCACTGCAACAGTCCATTGGCATATATTTAGGCCCAGCACACACACAGGCAGAGGAGAGAGGTCCCGTAACAGAGAATCTGGCTTCATGTCAGCAGAGAATCAGTCTGCATGTCATAGCAGAGAATGAGGCTTCACGTCAGCCACCACTGCAACAGTCCATTGGCATATATTTAGGCCCAGCACACACACAGGCAGAGGAGAGAGGTCCCGTAACAGAGAATCTGTCTTCATGTCAGCAGAGAATTAGTCTGCATGTCATAGCAGAGAATGAGGCTTCACGTCAGCCACCACTGCAACAGTCCATTGGCATATATTTAGGCCCAGCACACACACAGGCAGAGGAGAGAGGTCCCGTAACAGAGAATCTGTCTTCATGTCAGCAGAGAATCAGTCTGCATGTCATAGCAGAGAATGAGGCTTCACGTCACCCACCACTGCAACAGTCCATTGGCATATATTTAGGCCTAGCACACAGGCAGAGGAGAGAGGTCCCGTAACAGACAATCTGGCTTCATGTCAGCAGAGAATCAGTCTGCATGTCATAGCAGAGAATGAAGCTTCACGTCACCCACCACTGCAACAGTCCATTGGCATATATTTAGGCCTAGCACACAGGCAGAGCAGAGAGGTCCCGTAACAGACAATCTGGCTTCATGTCAGCAGAGAATCAGTCTGCATGTCATAGCAGAGAATCAGGCTTCACGTCAGCCACCACTGCAACAGTCCATTGTCATAAATTTAGGCCCAGCACCCAGGCAGAGGAGAGAGGTCCCGTAACAGACAATCTGGCTTCATGTCAGCAGAGAATTAGTCTGCATGTCATAGCAGAGAATGAGGCTTCACGTCAGCCACCACTGCAACAGTCCATTGGCTTATATTTAGGCCTAGCACACAGGCAGAGGAGAGAGGTCCCGTAACAGACAATCTGGCTTCATGTCAGCAGAGAATCAGTCTGCATGTCATAGCAGAGAATGAGGCTTCACGTCACCCACCACTGCAACAGTCCATTGGCATATATTTAGGCCTAGCACACAGGCAGAGCAGAGAGGTCCCGTAACAGACAATCTGGCTTCATGACAGCAGAGAATCAGTCTGCATGTCATAGCAGAGAATGAGGCTTCACGTCACCCACCACTGCAACAGTCCATTGGCATATATTTAGGCCTAGCACACAGGCAGAGCAGAGAGGTCCCGTAACAGACGATCTGGCTTCATGTCAGCAGAGAATCAGTCTGCATGTCATAGCAGAGAATGAGGCTTCACGTCAGCCACCACTGCAACAGTCCATTGGCATATATTTAGGCCTAGCACACAGGCAGAGGAGAGAGGTCCCGTAACAGACAATCTGGCTTCATGTCAGCAGAGAATCAGTCTGCATGTCATAGCAGAGAATGAGGCTTCACGTCACCCACCACTGCAACAGTCCATTGGCATATATTTAGGCCTAGCACACAGGCAGAGCAGAGAGGTCCCGTAACAGACAATCTGGCTTCATGACAGCAGAGAATCAGTCTGCATGTCATAGCAGAGAATGAGGCTTCACGTCACCCACCACTGCAACAGTCCATTGGCATATATTTAGGCCTAGCACACAGGCAGAGCAGAGAGGTCCCGTAACAGACGATCTGGCTTCATGTCAGCAGAGAATCAGTCTGCATGTCATAGCAGAGAATGAGGCTTCACGTCACCCACCACTGCAACAGTCCATTGGCATATATTTAGGCCTAGCACACAGGCAGAGCAGAGAGGTCCCGTAACAGACAATCTGGCTTCATGTCAGCAGAGAATCAGTCTGCATGTCATAGCAGAGAATCAGGCTTCACGTCAGCCACCACTGCAACAGTCCATTGTCATAAATTTAGGCCCAGCACCCAGGCAGAGGAGAGAGGTCCCGTAACAGACAATCTGGCTTCATGTCAGCAGAGAATTAGTCTGCATGTCATAGCAGAGAATCAGGCTTCATGTCAGCCACCACTGCAACAGTCCATTGGCATATATTTAGGCCTAGCACACAGGCAGAGGAGAGGTTCATTCAACTTTGGGTAGCCTCGCAATATAATGGTAAAATGAAAATAAAAATAGGATTGAATGAGGAAGTGCCCTGGAGTCCAATAATATATGGTTATGGGGAGGTAGTTAATGTCTAATCTGGACAAGGGACGGACAGGTCCTGTGGGATCCATGCCTGGTTCATTTTTATGAACGTCAGCTTGTCCACATTGGCTGTAGACAGGCGGCTGCGTTTGTCTGTAATGACGCCCCCTGCCGTGCTGAATACACGTTCAGACAAAACGCTGGCTGCCGGGCAGGCCAGCACCTCCAAGGCATAAAAGGCTAGCTCTGGCCACGTGGACAATTTAGAGACCCAGAAGTTGAATGGGGCCGAACCATCAGTCAGTACGTGGAGGGGTGTGCACACGTACTGTTCCACCATGTTAGTGAAATGTTGCCTCCTGCTAACACGTTGCGTATCAGGTGGTGGTGCAGTTAGCTGTGGCGTGTTGACAAAAGTTTTCCACATCTCTGCCATGCTAACCCTGCCCTCAGAGGAGCTGGCCGTGACACAGCTGCCTTGGCGACCTCTTGCTCCTCCTCTGCCTTGGCCTTGGGCTTCCACTTGTTCCCCTGTGACATTTGGGAATGCTCTCAGTAGCGCGTCTACCAACGTGCGCTTGTACTCGCGCATCTTCCTATCACGCTCCAGTGCAGGAAGTAAGGTGGGCACATTGTCTTTGTAGCGTGGATCCAGCAGGGTGGCAACCCAGTAGTCCGCACAGGTTAAAATGTGGGCAACTCTGCTGTCGTTGCGCAGGCACTGCAGCATGTAGTCGCTCATGTGTGCCAGGCTGCCCAGGGGTAAGGACAAGCTGTCCTCTGTGGGAGGCGTATCGTCATCGTCCTGCCTTTCCCCCCAGCCACGCACCAGTGATGGACCCGAGCTGCGTTGGGTGCCACCCCGCTGTGACCATGCTTCATCCTCATCCTCCTCCACCTCCTCCTCCTCATCCTCGTCCTCCTCGTCCTCCAGTAGTGGGCCCTGGCTGGCCACATTTGTACCTGGCCTCTGCTGTTGCCAAAAACCTCCCTCTGAGTCACTTCGAAGAGACTGGCCTGAAAGTGCTAAAAATGACCCCTCTTCCTCCTCCTCCTCCTCCTCCTGGGCCACCTCCTCTTCCATCATCGCCCTAAGTGTTTTCTCAAGGAGACATAGAAGTGGTATTGTAACGCTGATAACGGTGTCATCGCCACTGGCCATGTTGGTGGAGTACTCGAAACAGCGCAACAGGGCACACAGGTCTCGCATGGAGGCCCAGTCATTGGTGGTGAAGTGGTGCTGTTCTGTAGTGCGACTGACCCGTGCGTGCTGCAGCTGAAACTCCACTATGGCCTGCTGCTGCTCGCACAGTCTGTCCAGCATGTGCAAGGTGGAGTTCCACCTGGTGGGCACGTCGCATATGAGGCGGTGAGCGGGAAGGCCGAAGTTACGCTGTAGCGCAGACAGGCGAGCAGCAGCAGGATGTGAACGCCGGAAGCGCGAACAGACGGCCCGCACTTTATGCAGCAGCTCTGACATGTCGGGGTAGTTGTGAATGAACTTCTGCACCACCAAATTCAGCACATGCGCCAAGCAAGGGATGTGCGTCAAATTGGCTAGTCCCAGAGCTGCAACGAGATTTCGCCCATTATCACACACCACCAGGCCGGGCTTGAGGCTCACCGGCAGCAACCACTCGTCGGTCTGTTGTTCAATACCCCGCCACAACTCCTGTGCGGTGTGGGGCCTGTCCCCCAAACATATGAGTTTCAGAATGGCCTGCTGACGTTTACCCCGGGCTGTGCTGAAGTTGGTGGTGAAGGTGTGTGGCTGACTGGATGAGCAGGTGGAAGAAGAGGAGGAGGAAGCCGAGAAGGAGGAGGTGGCAACAGGAGGCAAAGAATGTTGCCCTGCGATCCTTGGCGGCGGAAGGACGTGCGCCAAACAGCTCTCCGCCTGGGGCCCAGCTGCCACTACATTTACCCAGTGTGCAGTTAGGGAGATATAGCGTCCCTGGCCGTGCTTACTGGTCCACGTATCTGTGGTTAGGTGGACCTTGCTACAGATGGCGTTGCGCAGTGCACACTTGATTTTATCGGATACTTGGTTGTGCAGGGAAGGCACGGCTCTCTTGGAGAAGTAGTGCCGGCTGGGAACAACATACTGTGGGACAGCAAGCGACATGAGCTGTTTGAAGCTGTCTGTGTCCACCAGCCTAAATGACAGCATTTCATAGGCCAGTAGTTTAGAAATGCTGGCATTCAGGGCCAGGGATCGAGGGTGGCTAGGTGGGAATTTACGCTTTCTATCAAATGTTTGTGAGATGGAGAGCTGAACGCTGGCGTGTGACATGGTTGAGACGCTTGGTGACGGAGGTGGTGGTGGTGGTGTTGGTGGTACATCCCCTGTTTGCTGGGCGGCAGGTGCCAACGTTCCTCCAGAGGCGGAGGAAGAGGCCGAGGCGGCAGCAGCAGAATAGGCCGAGGCGGCAGCAGCAGAAGAGGTAGCAGGGGGAGCCTGAGTGACTTCCTTGGTTTTAAGGTGTTTACTCCACTGCAGTTCATGCTTTGCATGCAGGTGCCTGGTCATGCAGGTTGTGCTCAGGTTCAGAACGTTAATGCCTCGCTTCAGGCTCTGATGGCACAGCGTGCAAACCACTCGGGTCTTGTCGTCAGCACATTGTTTGAAGAAGTGCCATGCCAGGGAACTCCTTGAAGCTGCCTTTGGGGTGCTCGGTCCCAGATGGCGGCGGTCAGTAGCAGGCGGAGTCTCTTGGCGGCGGGTGTTCTGCTTTTGCCCACTGCTCCCTCTTTTGCTACGCTGTTGGCTCGGTCTCACCACTGCCTCTTCCTCCGAACTGTGAAAGTCAGTGGCACGACCTTCATTCCATGTGGGGTCTAGGACCTCATCGTCCCCTGCATCGTCTTCCACCCAGTCTTGATCCCTGACCTCCTGTTCAGTCTGCACACTGCAGAAAGACGCAGCAGTTGGCACCTGTGTTTCGTCATCATCAGAGACATGCTGAGGTGGTATTCCCATGTCCTCATCATCAGGAAACATAAGTGGTTGTGCGTCAGTGCATTCTATGTCTTTCACCGCTGGGGAAGGGCTAGGTGGATGCCCTTGGGAAACCCTGCCAGCGGAGTCTTCAAACAGCATAAGAGACTGCTGCATAACTTGAGGCTGAGACAGTTTCCCTGGTATGCATGGGGGTGATGTGACAGACTGATGGGGTTGGTTTTCAGGCGCCATCTGTGCGCTTTCTGCAGAAGACTGGGTGGGAGATAATGTGAACGTGCTGGATCCACTGTCGGCCACCCAATTGACTAATGCCTGTACCTGCTCAGGCCTTACCATCCTTAGAACGGCATTGGGCCCCACCATATATCGCTGTAAATTCTGGCGGCTACTGGGACCTGAGGTAGTTGGTACACTAGGACGTGTGGATGTGGCAGAACGGCCACGTCCTCTCCCAGCACCAGAGGGTCCACTAACACCACCACGACCATGTCCACGTCCGCGTCCCTTACTAGATGTTTTTCTCATTGTTATGGTTCACCACAACAACAAATATATTATTTGGCCCAATGTATTGTATTCAAATTCAGCGGGATATAAATTTGAGGCCTAGTATTTAGGTGCTGGGTGACCGGTATGGATTTAGTGACAGAATTAGACTTGGAAATGCACAGAAGCGTGTGTGTGTGAAGTTATTCTGAATGACCCAATGTGCACCTTGAATATTATATACCCTTTTAGGGATAGATTTCAAATAGCTCTGATATAGCAGAAACCACTAAATTATGAAATTGCTAAATTGGGAATTGTATTTCAACCCAGAACAAAAAATGTGCTTTGACGGACACTAAATAACTTTCCCAGCCACAACAGGACAGCGTTAACGAGAGATTTAGCAGGATATAAATTTGAGGCCTAGTATTTAGGCGCTGGGTGACAGGTATGGGTTTAGTGACAGAATTAGACTTAGAAATACACAGTAGCGGGTGTGTGTGAAGTTATTCTGAATGACCCAATGTGCACCTTGAATATTATATACCCTTTTAGGGATAGATTTCAAATAGCTCTGATATAGCAGAAACCACTAAATTATGAAATTGCTAAATTGGGAATTGTATTTCAACCCAGAACAAAAAATGTGCTTTGACGGACACTAAATAACTTTCCCAGCCACAACAGGACAGCGTTAACGAGAGATTTAGCAGGATATAAATTTGAGGCCTAGTATTTAGGCGCTGGGTGACAGGTATGGGTTTAGTGACAGAATTAGACTTAGAAATACACAGTAGCGGGTGTGTGTGAAGTTATTCTGAATGACCCAATGTGCACCTTGAATATTATATACCCTTTTAGGGATAGATTTCAAATAGCTCTGATATAGCAGAAACCACTAAATTATGAAATTGCTAAATTGGGAATTGTATTTCAACCCAGAACAAAAAATGTGCTTTGACGGACACTAAATAACTTTCCCAGCCACAACAGGACAGCGTTAACGAGAGATTTAGCAGGATATAAATTTGAGGCCTAGTATTTAGGCGCTGGGTGACAGGTATGGGTTTAGTGACAGAATTAGACTTGGAAATACACAGTAGCGGGTGTGTGTGAAGTTATTCTGAATGACCCAATGTGCACCTTGAATATTATATACCCTTTTAGGGATAGATTTCAAATAGCTCTGATATAGCAGAAACCACTAAATTATGAAATTGCTAAATTGGGAATTGTATTTCAACCCAGAACAAGAAATGTGCTTGAACGGACACTAAATAACTCGCCCAGCTACAGCACTAAGGACAGATTTAGCTGGATATAAATTTGAGGCCTAGTATTTAGGCGCTGGGTGACAGGTATGGGTTTAGTGACAGAATTAGACTTGGAAATGCACAGTAGCGGGTGTGTGAAGTTATTCTGAATGTCCCTATGTGCACCTTCAATATGATCTACCCTTTTAGTAATAGATTTCAAATAGCTCTGATATAGCAGAAACCACTAAATTATGAAATTGCTAAATTGGGAATTGTATTTCAACCCAGAACAAGAAATGTGCTTGAACGGACACTAAATAACTCGCCCAGCTACAGCACTAAGGACAGATTTAGCTGGATATAAATTTGAGGCCTAGTATTTAGGCGCTGGGTGACAGGTATGGGTTTAGTGACAGAATTAGACTTGGAAATACACAGTAGCGGGTGTGTGTGAAGTTATTCTGAATGACCC
This sequence comes from Bufo gargarizans, assembly GCF_014858855.1. Lineage (NCBI taxonomy): Eukaryota > Metazoa > Chordata > Amphibia > Anura > Bufonidae > Bufo > Bufo gargarizans. The sequence goes on from NC_058084.1 coordinate 303,606,700, forward strand.
AATGTGCACCTTGAATATTATATACCCTTTTAGGGATAGATTTCAAATAGCTCTGATATAGCAGAAACCACTAAATTATGAAATTGCTAAATTGGGAATTGTATTTCAACCCAGAACAAGAAATGTGCTTGAACGGACACTAAATAACTCGCCCAGCTACAGCACTAAGGACAGATTTAGCTGGATATAAATTTGAGGCCTAGTATTTAGGCGCTGGGTGACAGGTATGGGTTTAGTGACAGAATTAGACTTGGAAATGCACAGTAGCGGGTGTGTGAAGTTATTCTGAATGTCCCTATGTGCACCTTCAATATGATCTACCCTTTTAGGGATAGATTTCAAATAGCTCTGATATAGCAGAAACCACTAAATTATGAAATTGCTAAATTGGGAATTGTATTTCAACCCAGAACAAGAAATGTGCTTGAACGGACACTAAATAACTCGCCCAGCTACAGCACTAACGACAGATTTAGCTGGATATGAATTTGAGGCCTAGTATTTAGGCGCTGGGTGACAGGTATGGGTTTAGTGACAGAATTAGACTTGGAAATACACAGTAGCGGGTGTGTGTGAAGTTATTCTGAATGACCCAATGTGCACCTTGAATATTATATACCCTTTTAGGGATAGATTTCAAATAGCTCTGATATAGCAGAAACCACTAAATTATGAAATTGCTAAATTGGGAATTGTATTTCAACCCAGAACAAGAAATGTGCTTGAACGGACACTAAATAACTCGCCCAGCTACAGCACTAAGGACAGATTTAGCTGGATATAAATTTGAGGCCTAGTATTTAGGCGCTGGGTGACAGGTATGGGTTTAGTGACAGAATTAGACTTGGAAATGCACAGTAGCGGGTGTGTGAAGTTATTCTGAATGTCCCTATGTGCACCTTCAATATGATCTACCCTTTTAGGGATAGATTTCAAATAGCTCTGATATAGCAGAAACCACTAAATTATGAAATTGCTAAATTGGGAATTGTATTTCAACCCAGAACAAGAAATGTGCTTGAACGGACACTAAATAACTCGCCCAGCTACAGCACTAAGGACAGATTTAGCTGGATATAAATTTGAGGCCTAGTATTTAGGCGCTGGGTGACAGGTATGGGTTTAGTGACAGAATTAGACTTGGAAATGCACAGTAGCGGGTGTGTGAAGTTATTCTGAATGTCCCTATGTGCACCTTCAATATGATCTACCCTTTTAGGGATAGATTTCAAATAGCTCTGATATAGCAGAAACCACTAAATTATGAAATTGCTAAATTGGGAATTGTATTTCAACCCAGAACAAGAAATGTGCTTGAACGGACACTAAATAACTCGCCCAGCTACAGCACTAACGACAGATTTAGCTGGATATGAATTTGAGGCCTAGTATTTAGGCGCTGGGTGACAGGTATGGGTTTAGTGACAGAATTAGACTTGGAAATGCACAGTAGCGGGTGTGTGAAGTTATTCTGAATGACCCTATGTGCACCTTGAATATTATATACCCTTTTAGGGATAGATTTCAAATAGCTCTGATACAGCAGAAACCACTAAATTTTTAAATTGCTAAATTGGGAATTGTATTTCAACCCAGAACAAAAAATGTGCTTTGACGGACACTAAATAACTTTCCCAGCCACAACAGGACAGCGGTAACGAGAGATTTAGCGGGATATAAATTTGAGGCCTAGTATTTAGGCGCTGGGTGACCGGTATGGATTTAGTGACAGAATTAGACTGGGATATGGCCAAAAAATAACCACACTATTGCTGGTTAAATGCACTTGGTGATGGGCGCAGCTTGCCCCTGATGTAGTATATGGCCAAAAAATGAACAGACTATTGCTGGTTAAATGCACTTGGTGTCACAGCTTGACCAACCACACTACTGAGGGTTAAATGCACTTGGTGACGGGCGCAGCTTGCCCCTGATGTAGTATATGGCCAAAAAATGAACAGACTATTGCTGGTTAAATGCACTTGGTGACGGGCGCAGCTTGCCCCTGATTTAGTATATGGCCAAAAAATGAACAGACTATTGCTGGTTAAATGCACTTGGTGTGATAGCTTGACCAACCACACTACTGAGGGTTAAATGCACTTGGTGACGGGCGCAGCTTGCCCCTGATGTAGTATATGGCCAAAAAATAAACAGACTATTGCTGGTTAAATGCACTTGGTGTGACAGCTTCACCCTGATGTAGGCTTTAGCCAAAAAACAAACGCACCATTGAGGGTTAAATGCACTTGGTGACAGGCGCAGCTTGCCCCTGATGTAGTATATGGCCAAAAAATAAACAGACTATTGCTGGTTAAATGCACTTGGTGTGACAGCTTCACCCTGATGTAGGCTTTAGCCAAAAAACAACTACACCATTGAGGGTTAAATGCACTTGGTCGCAGCTTGTGCTGGCGCACCACAAGACACAAAATGGCCGCCGATCACCCCAGAAAAATGTGACTGACAAACGGTCTGGGCAGCCTAAAAACAGTGAGCAATTGAGGATCAGCAGCTCAATGATCCACAGCTGCAGATCGATCAGTTAATCAAGTCCTTTGGAGGAGTTAATCTGCCTAATCTCGCCCTACTGTCGCAGCCGCAACCTCTCCCTACGCTAATCAGAGCAGAGTGACGGGCGGCGCTATGTGACTCCAGCTTAAATAGAGGCTGGGTCACATGGTGCTCTGGCCAATCACAGCCATGCCAATAGTAGGCATGGCTGTGATGGCCTCTTGGGGCAAGTAGTATGACGCTTGTTGATTGGCTGCTTTGCAGCCTTTCAAAAAGCGCCAAGAAAGCGTCACAAAAGCGCGAAGAAAGCGACGAACACCGAACCCGAACCCGGACTTTTACGAAAATGTCCGGGTTCGGGTCCGTGTCACAGACACCCCAAAATTCGGTACGAACCCGAACTATACAGTTCGAGTTCGCTCATCCCTAATAGTGAGCTGTCCATGGCTTTTCGCAAACTGTTAATGTAACTCAATAAATCTACTGTATATCGATTAGTTTGGTTCCTCTTTTTGGCCCTCTTTAGGTTTCTCTTCCTACAGCAGTTACGGCACAATTCTACTGCTTTAGAGATAGATAGGTATGGTCATCAGGTTCTCGATACGTTTCTGATAGTTGAGCCGAGCACAAGTGAGAGGCAAATGCGTTTGCCGTATTTGTGGGAGGGGAAGCTGGTTACCTTATATAAACTCCCCTCCCCCTGGCAGCGTTCTCGGCGGCGAATGCTTACCCACCCTCCCTCCCACTTTTCGGATGGGCAGTATAAGAGAGGCCTTCTTTAGGTTTCTCTTCCTACAGCAGTTACGGCACAATTCTACTGCTTTAGAGATAGATAGGTATGGTCATCAGGTTCTCGATACGTTTCTGATAGCTGAGCCGAGCACAAATATTCGTTATATTCTACTTTTTTTATTCAAAATTATGCCATTATCAGCGTCACCATCACACTTCTGTGTCTATTCAAACGCTCGCTGCTCACAATTAAGGCCGACGCTTTGCATGTGAAAGAGGTGGAAGTGGGGGCAAATATTATACAGGGTGATAGCCAGCCCACCCTCAGTTCATCTTCTCAGCGCAAAATGGATGATGATGAAGAGGAGGAGGAAAATAATAAGGAGGAGCAGGAGATGGTTGCCTCCGGTACAGAAGGTAGTACCCATGGAAGTTTAATTCCATTTGTTCGGCTTGGATGGGCAGAAGATGAGGATGAGGAGAGTGAGAGTCATCCTCCTTATGACAACAGCGAAGTCTTGCCTGTTGGGACTCTGGCACACATGGCTGACATTATGTTAGGCTGCCTTTCTCGTGCCCACGCGTTTTGCGCATTTTGGACAACACAGATTACTGGTTGTTCACCCTTCTAGACCCCCGCTACAAAGAGAACTTCTCATCTCTCATTCCTGTGGTGGAGAGGACGAGCAAAATGGTGCAATACCAGAAGGTCCTTGTGGAAAAATTGCTCCCAAAACTTCCAGCTGACAAAGCTGGCAGCAGAGTACGTAGTTCCTTGGGCAACCAAGGAGGGAAGATGAAGAGAACACACAGCAGTTCCAACAGAGGCAGGGCAACACTCTCCAAAGCCTGGGACAGTTTAATGGCACCCCGCCAGTACCCTCACCCTGATACGAGGCCTAGTGACAAAAGGAGGGAAACGTTTTGGAAGATGAAGGAATACATAGCAGACCGTGTCAGTATCCTCAATGATCTCTTTGTGCCTTATAACTACTGGATGTCCGAGCTGGACATGTGGCACGAACTGGCGCTCTACACCTTGGAGATGCTGGCCTGCCCTTCCGCCAGCGTTTTGTCAGAGAGGGTATTCAGTGCTGCTGGGGGCATAATCTCTTGTATACTGTATATAAAAATGAATTTCTGTCTGTCTAGACGTCTGTCTGTCTGGACATTCTTTATGCGCGATCGAAAGACTGGACCGATCTTCACCAAATTTGGCACACAGGTACATCGTGTGGTGGAAAGGTTTTAGACCGGGTCTCCGCTCTCTAGGACGTATCGTTCTTGAGATATTCCCCAAAAAATGACCCACATTCAAGCCTGCAAGTCTTTCTCTTCAAATCCCAACTGCGATAAACACAGTTTTACTCCAGGTTTCAATAACAACCCAGCAATTTTTCTTTAATGCTTAAAGGGGCGGGTACAGTGGAGGTCACTGTTATTAAAGGGGCGGTCACTGTGAAAGTCACTGTTAAAGGGTCGGTCACAGTGAAATTCACTGTTAAAGGGGCGGTCACAGTGAAAGTCACTGTTAAAGTTGCGGTCACTGTGAAAGTCTGTTTTAAAGGGGCAGTCACTGTGAAAGTCTCTGTTAAAGGGGCAGTTACTGTGAAAGTCACTGTTCAAGGGGTGGTCAATGTGAAAGTCACTATAAAAGGGGCGATTAATGTGTAAGTCACTTTTCAAGGGGCGGTCACTGTGAAAGTCACTTGTAAAGTAGTGGTCACTGTGAAAGTCACTGTTAAAGGGGAGGCAAATATTAAAGGGGCTGTCACTGTTAAAAGGGTGGTCACTATGAAAGTCACTGTTAAAGGGAAGGTCAATGTGAAAATTACTGTTAAAGGGGTGGTCACTGTGAAAGTCACTATTAAAGGGGTGGTCACTGTGAAGGTCACTGTTAAAGGGGCGGCCACTGTGAAAGTCACGGTCACTGTTTAATGGGTGGTCACTGTAAAAGTCACTGTTAAAGGGGCGGTCACTGTGAAAGTCACTGTTAAAGGGGCGGTCACTGTGAAAGTAACAGTTAAAGTGGCGGTCACTGTGAAAGTCACTGTTAAAGGGGTGGTCAATGTGAAAGCCACTGTTGAAGAGGCGGTCACTGTGAAAGTCACTGTTAAAGGGGCGGTCACTGTGATAGTAACTGTTAAAGGGGTGGTCACTGTGAAAGTCATTGTTAAAGGGGAGGTCATTGTAAAAGTCACTGCTAAAGGGGCGGTCACTGTGAAAGTCTTTTTTAAAGGGGCAGTCACTGTGAAAGTCTCTGTTAAAGGGGCAGTCACTGTGAAAGTCACTGTTCAAGGGGTGGTCAATGTGAAAGTCACTGTTAAAGGGGCGGTCACTGTGAAAGTCACTGTTAAAGGGGTCACTGCGAAAGTCACTGTTAAAGGGGCAGTCACGGTTAAAGGTGTGGTCATTGTAAAAGTCACTGCTAAGGGGCGGTCACTGTGAATGTCACTGTTAAAGGGGTGGTCAATGTGAAAGTCACTATAAAAGGGGCAATTATTGTGTAAGTCACTTTTCAAGGGGCGTCACTGTGAAAGTCACTTGTAAAGTAGTGGTCACTGTGAAAGTCACTGTTAAAGGGGTGGTCAATGTGAAAGTAACTGTTGAAGGTGCGGTCACTGTGAAAGTCACTGTTAAAGGGGCGGTCACTGTGAAAGTTACTGTTAAAGGGGCAGTTAATGTGTAAGTCACTTTTAAAGGGGCAGTCACTGTGAAAGTCACTGGTAAAGTAGTGTTCACGGTGAAAGTCACTGTTAAAGGGGTGGTCAATGTTAAAGTAACTGTTAAAGGGGCAGTCACTGTGAAAGTCACTGTTAAAGGGGCGGTCACTGTGAAAGTTACTGTTAAAATAATGGTAACTGTGAAGGTCACTCTTAAAGGGGTGGTCACTTTGAAAGTCGCTGTTAAAGGGGGGTCACTGTAAAAGTCACTGTTTAAGGGGCGGTCACTGTTAAAAGTGCGGTCATTGTAAAAGTCACTGCTAAGGGGCGCTCACTGTGAAAGTCACTGTTAAAAGAATTGTAACTATGAAAGTCACTGTTAAAGGGGCAGTCACTGTAAAAGTCACTGTTAAATTGTCGGCCACTGTGAAAGTCACTGTTAAAGGGGCGATCACTGTTAAAGAGGTGGTCATTGCAAAAGTCACTGCTAAAGGGGTGGTCACTGTGAAAGTCTTAGTTTAAGTGGTGGTCACTGAAAGTCATTGTTAAAGGGGCAGTCACTGTGAAAGTCACTGTTAAAGGGCTGGTGTCACGGCGGACAGGATATCAGATGCAAAGAAAAGTAAACAAACAAGTTTCTAGGCGAGAAGCTGAGGATAACGGTCACCTCCTGGCAAATCCCTACCAGCTCTCAATATACTGCTATACCAACGTGCCTGTGCTGAAAATACCCTAAAATTCCTAAGATGGTGAAAAGGGGAATAGAGGCAGCCTGCTCCCTCAGAACCTGGAGGGGACAGGCGTCTCTCTAACAGCCTAGACAGCAAACCACCAGATAACAAAAAATCAACTTATCTTTTCTGAGCAGGGACAGCCAATCCTTCCTTTCTTGCTTTCACAGAGACAGACAGAAGCTATAACCCGCACGGAACACTGGGAGTGGGTGCAATTTAAACCAATGACCCCACCCAGTGCACCTGAAGGGAGGCGGATCTAGCTCGACTCCAAAACAAAAACTAGACACGTGCTGGTAATCTGGCAGACCTCCGCACGTAGCCCGAGCAGGACATGACAGTACCCCCCTTCTACGGATGACCTCCGGACACCCCGGACCAACCTTATCCAGGTGGGATCTGTGAAAGCCCTCACCAGTCGGCTGGCACTGACATCTAGTGCCGGAACCCACATCCTTTCCTCAGGGCCATATCCCCTCCAGTGTACCAGGTACTGAAGGGAACCCCTGGAGTCAAGAACCCTGGAGATCTCGAACTCTAAATTTCCATCAACCAGCACAGGAGGAGGAGGAGGCGGCAATAGCGATGGTTCCAGCAGTTTCACATATTTTTTTCAGTAAAGACCTGTGGAACACATCATGGATCCTCCAAGTCTGTGGAAGATCCAGCCGAAACGCTATTGGATTGACGACCGCAGATATTTTGTATGGTCCAATAAATCTTGGACCCAGTTTCCAAGATGGCACTCTCAGTTTAATATTTTTTGTGGACAACCACACCAGATCACCCACACACAGGTCCGAACCAGTCACACGTCTCTTGTCAGCCATTCGCTTATACCTCTCATCCATCTTATCCAAATTCACTTGGATCCTCCGCCAGATAGAAGACAAGGCAGAAGAAAATCTCTCCTCCTCTGGCATCCCAGAGGAACTAGTCCCAGAAAAGGTACCAAACTGAGGATGAAAACCGTATGCGCCAAAAAATGGTGACTTACCCGTGGACTCCTGCCTACGGTTATTCAAAGCAAACTCTGCTAGGGACAAGAATGAGGACCAGTCCTCCTGATTCTCAGCCACAATGCACCTCAAGTAGGTCTCCAGGTTTTGATTAGTATGCTCTGTCTGCCCATTCGACTGCGGATGAAAAGCCGAAGAGAACGAAAATTGAGTACCAAGCCGAGAGCAGAACGCCCTCTAAAACCTGGAGACAAACTGCATGCCCCTATCAGAGACCACATCCGAAGAAATGGCATGCAATTTCACGATATTATCAACAAAAATCCGCGCAAGAGTCTTGGCATTGAGCAGACTAGCTAACGATACAAAGTGAGCCATTTTACTAAGACGGTCAACAACCACCAAAATTACAGTTTTCCCGGAGGAACTCGGCAGATCCGTAATAAAGTCCATAGACATGTGCATCCAAGGACGAGACGGAATGGACAAAGGAAGAAGTGAACCATCAGGTCGAGTATGAGCAACCTTTGACCGTGCACAGGTTTCACAAGCTGCCACGTAATACTCAATGTTCTTACGTAACCCGGGCCACCAGAACCTCCGGGACACAAGATCAAAGGTGGACTTACCACCAGGATGTCCAGCAAGGACAGTATCGTTATGTTCCTTGAATACCTTGTATCGCAGTCCATCAGGAACAAACAACCTCCCTAGGGGACAAGAATCAGGAGCCCCCTCCTGGGCTCCCAACACCTCCATCTCCAATTCAGGGTACAGGGCAGAGACCACCACCCTATCAGCCAAAATCGGAGCAGGATCCTCTGAATCACATCTCCCAGGAAAACTGCGAGACAACGCATCTGCCTTGATGTTTTTGACCCCCGGGAGAAAAGTAACCACAAAATTGAACCTGGTGAAAAACAGTGACCATCTGGCCTGTCTAGGGTTCAGACGCTTGGCAGATTGCAGGTAAGCCAAATTCTTATGATCCGTATATACTGGAACGGGGTGGGACGCCCCCTCCAACCAGTGACGCCATTCCTCAAAGGCCAATTTGTTGGCCAGCAAATCTCTATCTCCCACATCATAATTCCTCTCGGCGACCGAAAGCTTCTTGGAAAAAAAGCACATGGAACCCATTTGAAAGGAGATGAACCCTGCGACAGCACTGCTCCAACCCACACTTCTGATGCATCAACCTCCACCACGAATGGCTGAGACACATCGGGCTGCACCAGAATGGGAGCAGACGCAAAACATTCCTTAATAGTCGCAAAGGCTGCAATGCCTCATCCGACCAGAGATGTCGGCGCCTTCTTAGCCATATCAGTCAGAGGTAGGGATGAGCGAACCCGAACTGTATAGTTCGGGTTCGTACCGAAGTTTGGGGACACGGACCCGAACATTTTCGTAAAAGTCCGCGTTCGGCGCTTTCTTGGCGCTTTTTGAAAGGCTGCAAAGCAGCCAATCAACAAACGTCATGCTACTTGCCCCAAGAGGCCATTACAGTCATGCCTACTATTGGCATGGCTGTGATTGGCCAGTGCAGCATGTGACCCAGCCTCTATTTAAGCTGGAGTCACTTGGCGCCGCACGTCACTCTGCTCTGATCAGTGTAGGGATAGGATGCAGCTGCTGCTGTTAGGGCGAGATTAGGCAGGGATTTACTCTTCCAAAACACTTAATGAATTGATCGATCTACAGCTGTGAATCATTCAACCTCTGCTATTTAAATGCTCACTGTTTTTAGGCTGCCCAGAGCGTTGTTCTGTCACTTTCTTCTGGGGTGATCGGCGGCTATTTTGTGTCTTGTGGTGCGCCAGCACAAGCTGCCACCAAATACATTTAACCGTCAATATGGTGTTTTTTTTTTTTTGCTATATTCTACATCAGGTGCTTGGGTGTGCTTGCTATTTTATTGAGGGGTGAAATACAATTGCCAAAGTATCAGTACGTTAAATCTGGTGTTTCAGCTGTGGCTAACCAATTGTAATACTGTTTGCTGTCTGGCAAAGGATATATTTTTGTTCTGGGTTGAAATACAATTCCCAACTTAGCAATTCCCTAAATCAGTGGTTTCTGCTGTATCAGGCCAAGTTTAAATCTATCCATAAAAGGGTATATTAGATTGAAGGTGCGGATAGGGTCATCCTCAATAACTTCACACGCTACCGTGCATTTCCAAGTCTAATTCTTTCCGTAAATGGGATACCTGTCATCCAGGGCCTAAATACTAGGCCTACAATTTATATTCAGCTAAATCTGTCGTTACTGCTGTGCAATCAAGTGTGCACTGCGCAACGCCATCTGTGGCAAGGTCCACCTAACCACAGATACGTGGACCAGTAAGCACGGCCAGGAACGCTATATCTCCCTAACTGCACACTGGGTAAATGTAGTGGCTGCTGGGCCCCAGGCGGAGAGCTGTTTGGCGCACGTCCTTCCGACGCCAAGGATCGCAGGGCAACATTCTTTGCCTCTTGTTGCCTCCTCCTCCTACTCGGCTTCCTCTTCCTCTTCTTCCACCTGCTCATCCAGTCAGCCACACACCTTTACCACCAACATCAGCACAGCCCGGGGTAAACGTCAGCAGGCCATTCTGAAACTCATATGTTTGGGGGACAGGCCCCACACCGCACAGGAGTTGTGGCGGGGTATAGAACAACAGACCGACGAGTGGTTGCTGCGGGTGAGCCTCAAGCCCGGCCTGATGGTGTGCGATAATGGGCGAAATCTAGTTGCAGCTCTGGGACTAGCCGGTTTGACGCACATCCCTTGCCTGGCGCATGTGCTGAATTTGGTGGTGCAGAAGTTCATTCACAACTACCCCGACATGTCAGAGCTGCTGCATAAAGTGCGGGCCGTCTGTGTGCGCTTCCGGCGTTCACATCCTGCCGCTGCTCGCCTGTCTGCGCTACAGCGTAACTTCGGCCTTCCCGCTCACCGCCTCATATGCGACGTGCCCACCAGGTGGAACTCCACCTTGCACATGCTGGACAGACTGTGAGAGCAGCAGCAAGCCATAGTGGAGTTTCAGCTGCAGCACGCACGGGTCAGTCGCACTGCGGAACAGCACCACTTTACCACCAATGACTGGGCCTCCATGCGAGACCTGTGAGCCCTGTTGCGCTGTTTTGAGTACTCCACCAACATGGCCAGTGGCGATGACGCCGTTATCAGCATTACAATACCACTTCTATGTCTCCTTGAGAAAGCACTTAGGGCGATGATGGAAGAGGAGGTGGCACAGGAGGAGGAGGAGGAAGAGGGGTCATTTTTAGCACTTTCAGGCCAGTCTCTTCAAAGTGACTCAGAGGCAGTTTTTTTGCAACAGCAGAGGCCAGGTACAAATGTGGCCAGCCAGGGCCCACTACTGGAGGACGAGGAGGACGAGGATGAGGTGGAGGAGGATGAGGATGAAGCATGTTCACAGCGGGGTGGCACCCAACGCAGCTCGGGCCCATCACTGGTGCGTGGCTGGGGGGAAACGCAGGACGATGACGATACGCCTCCCACAGAGGACAGCTTGTCCTTACCTCTGGGCAGCCTGGCACACATGAGCGACTACATGCTGCAGAGTTGCCCACATTTTAACGTGTGCGGACTACTGGGTTGCCACCCTGCTGGATCCCCGGTACAAAGACAATGTGCCCACCTTACTTCCTGCACTGGAGCGTGATAGGAAGATGCGCGAGTACAAGCGCACATTGGTAGACTACTGAGAGCATTCCCAAATGTCACAGGGGAATAAGTGGAAGCCCAAGGCAAAGGCAGAGGAGGAGCAAGAGGTCGCCAACGCAGCTGTGTCACGGCCAGCTCCTCTGAGGGCAGGGTTAGCATGGCAGAGATGTGGAAAAGTTTTGTCAGCACGCCACAGCTAACTGCACCACCACCTGATACGGAACGTGTTAGCAGGAGGCAACATTTCACTAACATGGTGGAACAGTACGTGTGCACACCCCTCCACGTACTGACTGATGGTTCGGCCCCATTCAACTTCTGGGTCTCCAAAATGTCCACGTGGCAAGAGCTAGCCTTTTATGCCTTGGAGGTGCTGGCCTGCCCGGCGGCCAGCGTTTTGTCTGAACGTGTATTCAGCACGGCAGGGGGCGTCATTACAGACAAACGCAGCCGTCTGTCTACAGCCAATGTGGACAAGCTGAAGTTTATAAAAATGAACCAGGCATGGATCCCACAGGACCTGTCCATCCCTTGTGCAGATTAGACATTTATAACTACCTCCCCTTAACCATATATTATTGTACTCCAGGTCACTTCCTCATTCAATCCTCTTTTTATTTTCATTTTACCATTATATTGCGGGGCAACCCAAAGTTGTGTGAACCTCTCCTCTGTCTGGGTTCCGGGGCCTAAAAATATCAGACAATGGCGTGTTCCAGTGTTGGGTGACATGAAGCATGATTCTCTGCAATGACATGAAGCCTGAATCTCTGCTATGGTCTCTCTCTCCTCTGTCTGGGTGCCGGGGCCTAAAAATATCAGACAATGGCGTGTTCCAGTGGTGGGTGACATGAAGCCTGATTCTCTGCTATGACATGAAGCCTGATTCTCTGCTATGGGACCTCTCTCCTCTGTCTGGGTGCCGGGGCCTTAAAATATCTGACAGTGGCCTGTTCCAGTGTTGGGTGACATGAAGCATGATTCTCTGCTATGACATTAAGCCTGATTCTCTGCTATGGGACCTCTCTCCTCTGTCTGGGTGCCGGGGCCTTAAAATATCTGACAGTGGCCTGTTCCAGTGTTGGGTGACATGAAGCCTGATTCTCTGCTATGACATGAAGCCTGATTCTCTTCAATGGGACCTCTCTCCTCTGTCTGGGTGCCGGGGCCTAAATATCTGACAATGGCCTGTTCCAGTGGTGGGTGACGTGAAGCCTGATTCTCTGCTATGACATGAAGCCTGATTCTCTGCAATGAGACCTCTCTCCTCTGTCTGGGTGCTGGGGCCTAAATATCTGACAATGGCCTGTTCCAGTGGTGGGTAATGTGAAGCCTGATTCTCTGCTATGACATGAAGCCTGATTCTCTGCAATGGGACCTCTCTCCTCTGTCTGGGTGCCGGGGCCTAAATATCTGACAGTGGCCTGTTCCAGTGGTGGGTGACATGAAGCCTGGTTCTCTGCTATGACATGAAGCCTGATTCTCTGCTATGGGACCTCTCTCCTCTGTCTGGGTGCCGGGGTCTAAAAATATCGGACAGTGGCCTGTTCCAGTGTTGGGTGACATGAAGCATGATTCTCTGCTATGACATGAAGCCTGATTCTCTGCTATGGGACCTCTCTCCTCTGTCTGGGTGCCGGGGCCTAAAAATATCTGACAGTGGCCTGTTCAAGTGGTGGGTGACATGAAGCCTGATTCTCTGCTATGACATGAAGCCTGATTCTCTGCTATGGGACCTCTCTCTTCTGTCTGGGTGCCGGGCCCTAAAAATATCTGACAATGGCCTGTTCCAATGGTGGGTGACGTGAAGCCTGATTCTCTGCTATGACATGAAGCCTGATTCTCTTCAATGGGACCTCTCTCCTCTGTCTGGGTGCCGGGGCCTAAATATCTGACAATGGCCTGTTCCAGTGGTGGGTGACGTGAAGCCTGATTCTCTGCTATGACATGAAGCCTGATTCTCTGCAATGAGACCTCTCTCCTCTGTCTGGGTGCCGGGGCCTAAATATCTGACAATGGCCTGTTCCAGTGGTGGGTAACGTGAAGCCTGATTCTCTGCTATGACATGAAGCCTGATTCTCTGCAATGGGACCTCTCTCCTCTGTCTGGGTGCCGGGGCCTAAATATCTGACAGTGGCCTGTTCCAGTGGTGGGTGACATGAAGCCTGATTCTCTGCTATGGGACCTCTCTCCAATTGATATTGGTTAATTTTTACTTATTTTATTTTTCGATTCATTTTCATATCCACATTTGTTTGCAGGGGATTTACCTACATTTTGCTGCCTTTTGCAGCCCTCTAGCCCTTTCCTGGGCTTTTTTACAGCCTTTTTAGTGCCGAAAAGTTCGGGTCCCCATTGGCTTCAATGGGGTTCGGGTTCGAGGCGAAGTTCGGGTTGAGTTCGGATCCCGAACTCGAACATTTCCGGGAAGTTCGGCCGAACTTCTCGAACCCGAACATCCAGGTGTTCACTCAACTCTAGTCAGAGGTCTTACAATGGTAGAATAGTTCGAAATAAATTTTCTATAATAATTAGTAAATCCCAAAACCCGCATCAAAGCTTTCTGATTCTCCGGTCGGTCCCATTTCAGAACCGGCGGGACCTTTTTGAGGTCCATACGAAAACCGGAGTCAGAAAGCAGATATCCCAGAAACGGAAGCTCCTGTACAGAAACCACACATTTCTCCAATTTGGCCTCCCCACAAATTGATGAAAGATGTCATTCACGAATCGCTGAAATACTGCTGGTGCGTTCGTCAACCCAAAAGGCATAACCAGATTCTCGAAATCACCCTCGTGCATATTGAAGGCCGTTTTCCATTCATCCCCCTCCTTGATTCTGATCAGCTTGTAGGCCCCTCTTAAATCCAACTTGGAGAACACCTTGGCTCCAACAATCTGATCAAAAAGATCGGAGATCAAAGGGGATATGGATCACGGACCGTAATACGGTTCAATTCCCGGAAATCCAAACAAGGTCTCAGCGATCCATCATTTTTATTTACAAAGAATAAACCTACTGCCACCGGAGACTTAGATGGCCTAATATGACCTTTTGCCAAACTCTCGGCAATATACTTCCGCATGACCTCTCTTTCAGGTTAAGAAAGATTGTAAAGCCGAGACTTTGGCAACTTAGCCCCTGGGATGAGATTAACTGGACAATCATAGTCACGATGAGGGGTCAATTCCTGAGCCCCACCCTCCAAAAAGACATCTGCAAAATCTGAGAGGTACTGAGGTGGAGCCGTAGTAGACACACCAGAGATAAATGTGCCAAGACAATTATCCGAACAAAGTTCACTCCAACCAGTGATCTGTCTTGCCTGCCAATCTATAATTGGGTTATGTTTTGTCAACCACGGTAACCCTAAGACTATAGGAACGGGCAAGTCCTTCATGACAAAACAAGACATAACCTCAACATGTGAATCACCCACCCTTAACAGAATACCATGAGCAATATAAGTGAGACTCCTTTGAAAAGAGGGGAAGAATCAATTGCGAAAACAGGAATCTCTCTTTCTAAAGTGCAAGTACTTAGACCCAGATTTTGAAGAAAAAGAAAATCAATAAGGATTAGCCCAGCACCACAGTCAATGAATACTTCAACAAAAAAAAAATCTTGAGTCTAGCGCCACCATAGCTGGAAGGAGAAAACGAGTATTACAGGGAGCGTGCATACCTGCTTGCTCCACAACTCCATTCACACTACCAAGAGTCAGGAATGTTTTTTTTTTTTTTTTTCTTTAATTAAACCTCTTTGTGATTCTTTCTCATCAACCTGCAGTTTAACAAAAGGACAAGCAAAAATAAAATGACAATTTTTTCCACAGAAATAACATAGTTTATGCAATCTCCTAAAGTCTCTACTACCAGAACGGAAAGATACCTAACCCAGCTGCATGGGTTCCTTCTTCTACCCCAGAGTTACATGTAATATGACCCTGGGAAGCAGATGAGACAACCCCACTCACAGAAGGGATCCCTTGCGCAGAGGGAGCCTTACACCTTTCTCTAATTCGTCTATCTAACCGTACTGCCAAAGACATGAAATTCTCCAATGTATCCGGGTATTTATGAAAAGCAAGGGCATCTTTCAATCTCTCAGATAATCCCTGACAAAAATGACTATGTAACGCAGGGTCATTCCACTCTGACTCGGTGGCCCATCTCCTAAACTCAACGCAGTAAGCCTCTGCAGTATGTTCACCCTGTAATATACTGTGCAGTATAGATTCCGCCATCGAGACCCGATCTGGGTCATCATGAATCAATCCCAAGGCTTTAAAAAATTCTTCCACCGACTGGAGGGCCAGAGAACTGGGCGGCAGAGAAAAGGCCCAGGATTGCGCGTCCCCTTTAAGCAGAGAAATGATTATACCAACCCTCTGACTCTCATCACCAGACAAAGATGGACGCAACCGAAAATACAATTTGCATGACTCTTTAAAACAGATAAAGTCATCCACACCCCCTGCAAACCTATCAGGGAGAGCGACTTTAGGCTTCCCATAAATTTGACTAGCACCTGATACCAGAGCATTCTGACACCGTGTGACCGAATTACGCAGATCCGCAACCTCTAGGGATAATCCCTGCATGTGATCAACTAGCGCATCAATTGACTCCATCTCAAAACCGCTGAGCAATGGCAGTCAAAGTATTGGCAGGTTATAATGTCACGGCGGACAGGATATCAGATACACAGAAAAGTAAACAAACAAGTTTCTAGGGGAGAAGCTGAGGATAACGGTCACCTCCTGGCAAATCCCTACCAGCTCTCAATATACTGCTATGCCCACGTTCAGACCCTTAAGGTGAGAATAACGTGTCCTCGTGCCTGGGCTGAAAATAACCTAAAATCCCTAAGATGGTGAAAAGGGGAATAGAAGCAGCCTGCTCCCTCAGAACCTGGAGGGGACAGGCATCTCTCTAAGGCTACTTTCACACTAGCGTTCGTCGGTCCGCTCGTGAGCTCCGTTTGAAGGAGCTCACGAGCGGACCCGAACGCCTCCGTCCAGCCCTGATGCAGTCTGAATGGATGCGGATCCGCTCAGACTGCATCAGTCTGACGGCGTTCAGCCTCCGCTCCGCTCGCCTCCGCACGGACAGGCGGACAGCTGAACGCTGCTTGCAGCGTTCGGGTGTCCGCCTGGCCGTGCGGAGGCGTGCGGATCCGTTCAGACTTACAATGTAAGTCAATGGGAACGGATCCGCTTGAAGATGTCACCATATGGCTCAATCTTCAAGCGGATCCGTCCCCCATTGACTTTACATTGAAAGTCTGAACGGATCCGCGCAGGCTACTTGCGCACTTGCGAAATTTTTTAAAGTTATTAATGCAGACGGATCCGTACTGAACGGAGCCTCCGTCTGCATTAATATGATCGGATCCGTTCAGAACGGATCCGATCAAGCGCAAGTGTGAAAGTAGCCTAACAGCCTAGACGACAGCAAACCACCAGATAACAAAAAAATCAACTTATCTTTTCTGAGCAGGAACAGCCAATCCTTCCGTCCTTGCTTTCACAGAGACAGACAGAAGCTATAACCCGCACGGAACACTGGGAGTGGGTTTAATTTAAACCAATGACCCCACCCAGTGCACCTGAAGGGAGGCAGATCTAGCTCGACTCCAAAACAAAACAAAAGACTAGACACGTGCTGCTAATCTGACAGACCTCTGCATGTAGCCCGAGCAGGGCATGACATGTGGTCAATGTAAAAGTCACTGTAAAAGGGACGGTCAATGTGAAAGTCACTTTTAAAGGGGCGGTCACTGTGAAAGTCACTGTTAAAGGGGGTCACTGTGAAAGTCACTGTTAAAAGGGCGGCTACTGTGAAAGTCACTGTTAAAGGGGCGGTCACTGTTAAAAGTGCGGTCATTGTAAAAGTCACTGCGAAAGTCACTGTAAAAGGGGCGGTCAATGTGCAAGTCACTGTTATAGGGGCGGTCACTGTGAAAGTCACTGTTAAAGGGGGTCACTGTGAAAGTTACTATTAAAGGGGCAGTCACTGTAAAAGTCACTGTTAAAGGGGCCGTCATTGTAAAAGTCACTGCTAAAGGGGTGGTCACTATGAAAGTCACCTAAAGGGAAGGTCACTGTGAAAGTCACTATTAAAGGGGTGATCACTGTGAAAGTCTCTGTTAAAG